>NC_137023.1:47348013-47383013 GCF_032717465.1 Coenobita brevimanus | reverse complement strand
AAAAAAAAGAGGAAGGAGAATAAGAAAAAGGCAGGGAACGAAAACTGTGACAAAATCTTGGTAATACGAGACGATGGTGGCTGTAGAAAGGAGTGGAAAGCAGAGGGCGAGGGGGGAGGAGGTGGTAAGAGGAGGAGAAAGACATAACTGAAGAAGAAGAATTGATAAAGGAGGAAGAATAGAAGAAAATGAGGTGGACAAAGACACATAGGGGAAGAAGAAACAAGGGTAAAACAAAGGAGGGAAAACAGAAGGAAATGAAGCAAGAAAATGTACGAAAATTAAATAGAAGAGTTAATTTGTGAAAGAGGGAGAAACAGACAGGAAGGAGAATAGAACTAAAAGAAGCAGCAAGAGAAATAAATGCAGAACGAGAGATAGATGGAAGAAAACAGAAAATAGTATATATTATAATTTGAGACTGATGGTGGTAAAATGGCGTGGAAATGACATACGAGGAGAGGGGGAAAGAGTGAGTGAGAGTAAAATGTAGAGAAAAGGAGAACAAGGGTAGCATTAAAATTGAGAGAGAGAGAGAGAGAGAGAGAGAGAGAGAGAGAGAGAGAGAGAGAGAGAACTTGAAGGGACGGGAAGGGGAACAAATAAATAATGAGTGAAAACTAGAAATGGAGATGGCTGCAGAAAGGACTGATAATGAGACAGGAAGGGAGAGAAATTAAGTTGAGGCGAACAGAGAATTAAGGAAGAAGGAAAACAGGAAGAAAGAAAGAGGGGGAAATATAAGGGAACAGACACAAAATATTAAGAAGAGTGAAGGAAGAAGTAGAATGAGGGAAGAATGCAAAGAGACAGGAAGGAGAACAATACAAGAGAAAGGTCTGGAAAATGGAACAAATTCTCCCGGTGAACAAGGTTATGCAAACGCTAGTGTTCAAGTCTATGACTGCTAGGAATTTACACTTAAATAATTTATTATGCTATCTTCAATAAAATATCCAACTGTAGTGAAGCGGGAAATCTACTGTAGATTTTTTTTTTTTTTCAATGCAGGAATATCTTTAGGATCGGCTTGGTCAGTCAGTCACACCCTAAGGATTTTCATATGAAAGGTGCAGCTGTCTAGCGAAGCACTATATGCGGCTTCACCGCAGCTGCATAAAGATTTTCACAAGCAACTTGCTCACACGACGCCCCATGATCCCGCATTTTTTTTAGTACTTCTGTACTTGTCATCTTTATTACTGCCACGAATGTTTCGAGTACTAGAAAATCGTCCGATGTTAGCCTGAATACAATAGCTAATGGTGAATAGGGAAACCCCTTGACTACTATGAATTATTTTCTAAAAAAAAATAATAAATCGATCGGTTTCATTCAACTTAAAAAAGGAGCTTTTCGAAATGACAGGGGGAGGGGGGGGTCACAGAAAACTTGCAATAATCCTCTCAGCACGAGAGGTCTCTCTTATGTCGATTAAAGTAGTTGGGAGATAACAGGAGTAAAAAAAAAAAATCATCGTAGCGAAAGATAAACAATTAGGCATTTTATTGTTTTTAATCCTATTTTTCTCTTTCGTTTCCGTATTACTTCTTTTCACGTCACTCGGATGGTTTTTTGTTTTTAAATTCTTCCTACTTTCAGGCACTTTCAATCAGTTTAAGAGATATTTTTCGAACTGGAGGAATGAAAAAGTCTCCATTAACACTTTCCCTACTAAGAGTTTTTCAAAGCTGATAAAAACTGTTTGGAAATAGTACTGATAAACTAAACTACATCATTGCACTTAAGGAGTTGCGTATATCCAAGCTACAGTGATAGAACAAATTCGAAGAGATTTTTCAGACATCAACAGCGACAGATAGCAAATACCGGTCTGCAGACGTCCCTTGCTAAATCAATTTGTCTACCTGTCAAAGTGATTGTAACTAGCTTACAAGGAGAGTGAATAAATCATAACTAACGTGTGTACTCTGAGAAAAGCATGCAGTGCTATTATGTATCACCCCAAGTTCGCCTACAGACTGGGAAATTGTTGGCTGAATTTTAAAATTTTGGTTGAAGTAAGTTTTAAGCGTAATTACATGCTCTGTGCTCAGCCAACTGAGGAGAGAAATAAATCTTAAGACAAGAAGAAACAGTGTGTGCTATAAGGGTTTGGAGGAAAAATGCAGTGAAAGTATTCAGGATAAATTCAACTTTTCATCTATTGCTGATCCTCAGAAAAAAAAAAAAAAAAAGGACACCATGAATGTATTAACTACTTTACTGTGATAACGCATTTCTATATTTCACTTCTGTTACTACTTAAGTGTTTCATTGACCTTAAAGAGTTCTCTTTGGGAGGGGGGGGGGGAACGTAAATGAAAGCCCCATTTTTAACTTCTCTAGTACGATAAATCTCTGAGCAAAAAAGTCTTTGTATAAAAGGAATGAAATTAAAAATATATCATCGGACTGAAAGGATTAAGCAGCTCAGATCAAAGGTAAAACAAAGTCAGTTAAACAGATAAATAAGCTTAACAGGTTCTCCGTCAGTTAACATGTGTGCCAAAAACAGAGAATATATTGTGCTCATTCAGCTTGTTTTTCGAACAAAAATGCAGCTTCTAATCATCGACCCTCATTTACATTGCTCCCATATTTGATGGTTAAATTCGTTCCAGTTTAATAGGTCAGTAGTACCTCATCCATGTTTAACAAAACCGTTGTTTAGTTTTAAGTTTTTGAATGTCATACTTATGTTTAACCATCTTTTAGTCTGTTCCCTGAAACGTCTCACCAATATAAACTTGTTCACCGTGCATGCAAAGAATACTGTACTCCTCACCGCTCCATTTACCTACTGGCTTACGTGTTTTGTTTTTTTCCCTCCAAAACCACAGCAATTGTCTTTTCGTCTTACAACTACTATTCCTGTATTATATATATATATATATATATATATATATATATATATATATATATATATATATATATATATATATATCATCCTTCCATTTACATCGCTTGTATGTACACTGAAGGATAAATAATGCTCTCCTTTTTAGCAAAAACAAACTAAGCAGGGTAGCTCAAGCCTGTGAACGATTCAAAGACGTACTGAAATTCATATTCCAAGAATTTATTAGCATAAACCCCTAGGGAAAAAAATGAAAGGATCCAGTTCTGTTCTCCTGTTCGTATTTAAACCAAAATGCGTAAGTTACTTTCCCAAGTTATCTTTCTAAAAAACTAAACTAACGTCATTTCTTATCCAGAGTAGTTGAAAATAAACATATGGGTGTCTTTCGTCGGATTCATACTCTCCTGTGAACTGAATACTGTCCTCTGCATTGTTAAACCTATCTCTCAGGCCATTAAATCTAAACTATAAGTGATAATCACTAGAACGTCATAATCAATCCTTCGAAACTATCTAGCTACTCCTTCCTACCAATCCAGGCGCATTCCCGCATATCGTCACCCTCATAAAGAAACTGCCTTAGTAATTTTTTCTACTTATCGGGAAATCGAGAAAAACCTGTCTCATTTTCTTAATTTTCAATGACTTAGGAAGAAACTTGAGACACATTTTAGACCACTCACACCCTAGACCTGGCAAAGGCAGCTATACCAATAGGTGGGCCACGTGATGAAGAACTGATGTAGGCAAAAATCCAGAAATCGCCGAAAAATTACTCAGGCAGTTTGTTTATGAGGGCGACGATATGCACTTTTGCTTTATCCGTCCATCTCGTTCCCGGGCATTCTTCCATCAGCTTCCTTTTCTGTCAACATTTTCTGCCTCTCTCTCATTCTCAGGGCGTTCCGTGTGTTCAGGTAATCTCAGTATATTTGCAGGCAATGATATCGATCTCTTCAATCGGTGAACAGTTATGAAAATCTAACAGGATTATGAGGAAAGTTTGTCGGGATCCAAAGATTTCCTTACTGGGCTCCGGAAATCGCTGCTGGCTGCTTCGCTACTTATCGGAAAGCGGTTTATCAGTATTTATGTTCGCAACAGTACTTTACTCGTTACTACACGCATGACAGTCACCGTCCCTCCATTCCATATTTCCTGCACACTCCTTTATATGTCCATCTAGAGTATATCTACAGGTAACACCACACTCCCTTTGAAGATAACTCAAGTCTGGTAATACAACTCATGATTTCTGGCCTAGGGATGTCTATGATTCACCCCTTCACTCACTCTTTAACACCAATACATTGTCATCTAAAAAGCCTCTGCAAGTGGCCGGGTGATCCGCGGACCTTGGGAACGGGCCTCCTTTCCTATGTTCAGAGTCGGATGAGAGACAGACAGACAGACAGACAGACAGACAGAGACAGAGAGAGACAGACAAACAGACAGACAGACAGAAGACGGACTAGATGATAGACGTGAGAGAGGGGAAGGGGGAGAAAGAACAATTCAGAAAGTTTCAAATTCCCACTCCAGCCGCGGTATAAATGTTTCACGTTCGGCACTCGATGGTCAATTTACCCCTGCCAGAAAAGAAGTTGGACAAATGCCCTTCTTAGCGAGCCTCTGACCTTTAGCCTACGTCCAGAACTTGACAACGGTGATTGAATCGCTGGCTGAAATTCTCCTTTGTTGTAAAACTTCACAGGCCATATCAGCAGGAGTGTGATCTGCTAATTTAAAAAAAAAAAAAGAAAAATCGGTTCCTTTCTATATTCTTTTCTTGACTCTGACAGATTTCGCAGTTCTATTGTGATAAATAGATATATTCTGGACACAGCAACTATATTTGCTATTCACCACATCAAAATAATTGCCGTGTCGTATTTTCAGGTAATGAGTATGTCTTTTCAGCATTCCATTTTAACCCATTCCAGCTTTCGCAGTTCCTATTTGTATTAATTTTCAGAATGAACCCAGCAACTGTGTTATTATTTACCACATAAATCTTTAACTTAGGACGTGATTCCTTTTGTATTCTTTCTATTTCCGGACGATTTTATTCCCTTTAGGATAGACATTTCTAGCCGGAGGAAATAGATATAACATTACCTAACCGCTCATTACGGTGCGTTCATCAGCTGATTAAACTACCTGGATAGCAGCTCAAAAAATTGAAGATAAAAGAACTGGGACTGAAGTGGTTTATCTAAGAATTTTTGTTTTCCTCGCATTAGCTGTAAATTGTGTTTAGAATCTTCGTAGTTCTTACCCACTTCAGTTGGTCGACGTATGCTTTTTTTTTTTTGGCCCTAATGTTTGTATAAGCTCCAGAAAATTATATCAAGTGTAAGGAAGATATCTTTTAGTGATCGGGTTATTAAATGTTACAGCATATCATATTTCTCAAATTCGTCTATTAAGTTTTAATAATAATGTTGCTATCTCCAGACGAGTATTTTTCAGCTTAGGAGAGTGCTTTAGTAGCGGTGGTGTTCAGGAAGGCCCTGCCTGACAGCTCCAGTTCGAAATGTCTCTCCGAAGATGAATAGAATTGCTTGACAGTTGCAGATAAAATGGCATCCTGGCAGCTGATTGGCCAATGAGTTTCTCTAAGCCACAAATGATCATCTGGCATGTGATGGAATAGACTACAACAAAGCTCTTAATTCTCCACCGGAAAAGAGAACAGCTCTAGATTTTAACATCGACAAAGTTGGTTTCGTCGACCTCAGTAACATCGTCTGACATCACCCTGATTACATTATAAAGGTAGTATTAATATTCAATATACCTTGATCTTCAGATAGGATTAATTAAGTTCAAAGAAATAAGTTAACATAAATCACCTACTGACTGTGTGTACTCCAAAATGAGGGCATAGTTTCATCCGTCTGAACAAGTCAAGGCGATGTGATATCAAGACCCAGTAAATCTAAACTTCTCGATCTTTGGGTATAATTTTATCTTCGGCAGGGAACAGTAAAGTAAAACTTCTGGACGTGTTTCCAATAGTTCATGTTTCGTAACTGCATGTGTAAAGTGATAAGATTCTTTATGAACAAAAAACTGAATGTAATATATAATTTTCTTGATTGTCTCGAGACTCGTCCTTTAATATGAATCAGATATTAACATTATATAACAGACAAACATCATGCAAACTGCACTAAGGCCCGGATTCTTGTGACCACATGAGGTATTGGAGCATCATTTCCTTATCAGTACATTTTTACACACACACACACACACACACACACACACACACACACACACACACACAATTATATATATAAGTGAATATTTGGGTGTAATATGTAAAGGAAATAGCTAAGGAGGAGGTGCTTGAAGATTCCCAACCAATCAAGCTCTGTTACAGCATGACTGGCATCTGTGCAATAACGGCACTAGGCTGCTTGTCACGTCAGCTTCCCAAAACAGATCCAGATATATCGATCTAAAACAGCTTGTAAACCTCATATTACGAATTTTGGGGGGAGGAGTGGATTGAAGGCTAATTACATCACGTTTCATGTGGGAAGGCGATACATAATACGCACTCCTGGTCACTACCTTGAAACTTTTCGGTAGTAGTCGGGACTGCTTGGTCAATATAAAAAACGTATACCTTGCATCATTTTCCATTGCCCCTAACTTTGCTATGCATTATACCACTTGTTCTTTACGTCCACTGATTGCATTGTTGATTACTGTTCTCACGAAGCAGCCAAAATATTTGCTTCCAATCCAGCAGAGCGAATCCTTTCTCCACAACACAAGGAAAATGGAGGCACTTTATACGAACCATGTGCCAAACACTTTACCCTGTGATCTCTCGTTTCTGTTTATAAAGAAATTTATCCTTCAAGATAAAACTTTTCATCCTAATTAACGCTGGAAAGTCAGTAATATCTCGGATGATTCGTAAAACACTGATCCTACGCATTATGTATTACCATTTCTTCCAAGAACATATACATACATACATACATAGAGAGAGAGAGAGAGAGAGAGAGAGAGAGAGAGTTGCTAAATGCTGAATATTTCCATCATGAATCGTAACGCAGTAAAACGGAAATACATACGAGTGCGACAGGATCAGAGTCTAGGAAAGCGCTCTAGTGCTGAAGGGGTTAATGAAGAGTTACATCCAACGTCTTGAATTCAATAAGTCTGTAAACTGAATAAAATCCCGAAGGGATAGCAAGATTAATTAGCAAAGTACGTCCCCCGAAAAAAAATAAATTAATAACGGTTAATCTAAGATGTCCCTCCAAAGCTGAGCTAAATAGTCTGACAGCAGCAAAGCACGCGCGCGCGCGCACACACACACACACACACACACACACACACACACACACACACACACACACACACACACACACACACACACACACACACACACACACACACACACACACACACACACACACACACACACACACACACACACACACACACACACACACACACACACACACACACACACACACACACACACACACACACACACACACACACACACACACACACACACACACACACACACACACACACACACACACACACACACACACACACACACACACACACACACACACACACACACACACACACACACACACACACACACACACACACACACACACACACACACACACACACACACACACACACACACACACACACACACACACACACACACACACACACACACACACACACACACACACACACACACACACACACACACACACACACACACACACACACACACACACACACACACACACACACACACACACACACACACACACACACACACACACACACACACACACACACACACACACACACACACACACACACACACACACACACACACACACACACACACACACACACACACACACACACACACACACACACAAAGCATTTTCATAAGTTGTCAATGTAGGCTACTTGAGATTAGCGCTAACCTTTTCTCTGCCAAAGGTCCTTCCAAGGGTAAATGGAATCCTCTGGCTGTAGCAAGAATAAAACCAAAGAAATACCACTGCGGGAAATAAAACAGTGAAAATCCATCGCCGTGGAAGAGGTAAAGCATTTCTACTGCATGATAAATATTGAAGAGGAGCAAACAATACATATGGTACCGGTATCACTTCTCAGTACTTATTTCGCTAACAGGGACACCGTCAGTCTTACAGTCAGAGGAATACGTATCATTCCAAGGTTTGATGAACACAGGGCGGAAAAGTCGAACCATTTGACACACGGATTAGTAGAAGTAAGATTCATATTGTGTCTCATCAGCTGTTAATTTTTTTCTTCGTAGGAACTAGGAAGATAGCTGCTTCATCATCATCATCATCATCATCATGGTCGTCATCCATGTCTTACTATCAAATGGACTGACCATGAGCTACAAACGAAAAAAAAACAAGATAAAAAATACAGAAAGTGCCCAACGAAACTGGCTCAGCATCCAAAGCATCCATTCATCTCCAATTCATGGAGTTTTCAAGCCGTTGATGGACACTGACCAAAGCAGGAAAAAAGACTAGATAAACCAGAAAATGTCAGGCGATGGTTTAAACAGAAATTCGTGGAGGAGTTCAAGGTAGTGACATTATAAATAAGTTAAAAAGTAAATGTGAAATATCCAATGAGATAAATGTACAAGAAATAGGGCTACGAATATGAAATGATATTAGTAGAGAAATATAAGGTCCTGACAATAAAAAAAGATAATAATAACTAATGACTAGAGAGATTAAAGGACTAAAAGAAGAAATAAAGGACAGATGCATTACCATGAATCAAAAACATGCAAGCAGGAAATGCCATGAAAATAAATGAATACATATAACAAGAGAAGTAAGTCAGTAGAAATCTGAAATGCTACTTAAAAATTAATACGTACAACGAAAGAATAAGCCTGGAAATTTAAAAAAAATAATAATAATGGAGAACGAGAACCAAAAACTGAGGGAGCTAAATATGCGAGGTCACGTACACAGGCGAGAAAATAAGAAATCAAGGAAGAAGTGAGTGTAATGACCAAGAATATGGGAGGTGATTATCGGTACAATGAACAATATTGTAGAAAGGAGCAGGCACGCACAAAAAAGAGAGAGAGAGAGAGAGAGAGAGAGAGAGAGAGAGAGAGAGAGAGAGAGAGAGAGAGAGAGAGAGAGAGAGAGAGAAAGCAGACACATAAATGAACAAGTGAAGAGAGAAATGAGTAAAGAAAATAAAACGTTCAAGAGATAAGAAATTAAAATGTAAGATTCAAAAAAAAAAATGGAGATGCTGACTTGAAAATAAATGAAGACTGAAGAAAAAAACAACGGAGAATGTACGTGACAGGGAAAAGACCAAATAAAGATAATTAATCACAAAACAAAGAAAAAAAATGAAAAAGAAGGGATTACCTAGAAGAAGGGAACATTAAAGTGGAAGTTAAAGTGCCTGGACCATGGTCATAAAACACCCACTTCTGTACAAACTTAGAATGCTTCGAGAAAAATTGGATTAGAAAAAAATAATACGAAGACAGGAGGAGAAAAACTGGGATTAAAAAAGGTGAATGCGATATGAAATAAGAAATGTCTTAAAGACGTAACTAGAGGGGCACTCAGAGGAGCGCATGTCTCTGGCAAGGGCAACGTAATTTACAAACCACTCATCATATTGGGTTAGGTTTTCTCTCTGCCGATTACGGTTTCGCAAAAAGTGGTTTCGGGATCCAGAATCTGTAATAAAATTCAGATCGGTCCCAAGAGTTACGGTAATCGATTGTTCCCTGGGGCATGGGCTATCAACCCACCAAATTTAGTCCAAATCTCTCTTTTAGTTTTTGAGTAATCCTGCTAACAGTCAGACTGACAAGCAAACAAACAAACAAACAAGGATGAAATCATACTTTCCTTGTCGGAGAGAATGAAATGGCAAATCCGAAAATGAGAAACCAAGAGAAGCTACCTAAACACGAGGAGAAGAAAATAAGACGGAAGAGAAGTTAAGCAATTACTATGAACAAAAAGGATAAGGACCACGAAATAAAGACGAAAAGCATTTAACTGAGTAAAGAACACGTAGACAAAAAGCGGCATGAAATGAACGTAAAGCAGGAATGCAAAACGTACCGGAATGAATCATGAGGAGAGAAGTAAGAAAAGAAAGAAGTAAGGGACGAGGAGAAAAGAGGAGGACGCATTAGTAAAGAGTGATGCTTAAAAAATGATGAGAATCCAATTACTATAGAAGAAAACGCGCCAGGAATATGAAAAACCCAACGAGACTACCTAAAGAGAGGAGAACGAAGAACAGATTGTGAAAAAAAATAAAAGCGTTACATAACTAAGAGTAACCGAAGAATATAAACCAAAACAATGAATATAAAAGTAAAAAAACAAACCCTTCAAAAATCACACGGCAACAGTAATAGTTTTAAAAAGGCGTTACCTGATGAACAGAAACCAACTCCCTGACGACACTCGACAAATGAGAGAGAGAGAGAGAGAGAGAGAGACAGACAGACAGAGAGAGAAGGAGACAGACAGACAGACAGACAGACAAATAGAAATCAATAGGCAAGAGAGAGAGAGAGAGAGAGAGAAAGAGAAAGAGAGACAGAGAGAGAAGGAGACAGACAGACAGACAAATAGAAATCAATAGGCAAGAGAGAGAGAGAGAGAGAGAGAGAGACTAACTGAAATAGAAATCAATAGACCTCCCAGAAAAATGAGAAAAAAATTAGTATATACATAAGTGAGGCAAGTAAGTGGCGCTTGGTAGTCAGAGAAAAAATAAGCACAAGAAGAAGCAAGGTGAGTGAATAAAAAAAAAAAAAAACTAAGAAAAACAACTGCTTGAAGAAAATGAATTAAGAAAAATGCAATAGAAGGATAAGAGTGCAATATTACAAAAGAAAATTGGTAAAAGTGTGTGTGTGTGTGTGTGTGTGTGTGTGTGTGTGTGTGTGTGTGTGTCAGACAGACAGACAGACAGACAGACAGAGACAGAGACAAAGAGCAGTTATATAAAATGAGACTATCCAAAATACAGTGTAATGAACTTAAAATGAGCGAAAATAAACAGGTAAAATGAGTGAACACGATCAAGAACATCACTTTGTGGCGGTACTTCCACCAAATCTAGAGAACCCCCCTAGTAGTCAAAGTAGAGCGAGCAAGAAGAGAAACAATTTAAAATGCCTTAGAAATAATGGCAACAACAGAAAACCAGAGAATTTATACCAAAGAGAGACATTAAAGTTTCTTGTAATTAACAGAAGAGAAAATGGAAAAACGTACAAAAGACAGAAATTAAAGAAGCCCAGGAAATTAAGAACACAAGAAAAATCTTAATGAAGAGAGAATTTGAAGAATATTCCTTAATATTAATATGAGAAAAGATAGAAAAATTATACACAAAGGCAGAGGTTAAAGTAGCCCCCCAAAATGATAGTGACAATGGAAGAGGAGGAAAATCATACAAAAAAGAAATAAAGAAAATTCGTTAAAAAGGGAGAAAAAAAGAGAAAAATCACACAAAAAGACGAAACTTATAGGAGAGAAAAAAAGAGATAAATAACACAAAAAGGTGGAGCTTACAGAAGCCCAATAACGTAACAGCAACAAATGAATGCACGGTGAATTGTTTAATCAAACAGTAGACTATCTAGAGAGAGAGAGAAAAAAAAAAATGAACGTGCAGGAGAAATTAGAACCAAAAGAAGATGTTCAAGAAGAAAACAGCAGCCAAAGAATGAAAGACGAATTCAACGACGGACTACCCAGAAAAAAAAAAAAAGTGTGTAAAAGTGAACGTGCAAGAGGAATGCAGAAAAAAAAAGATACCCAAGAAAATATTAGCAACGAAAGAATGCAAGATGAAAAAAAAACAATAGACTACCTAGGAAGAAAAAAACGTAAAAATGAACGTGCAAAAGGAACGTAAAATGGCTGGGACAAGACCATAAAATGCCCCCTTGTGTAGGCACTTGCGCAGAATTTATTACGCGAATATGAAAGTCCGGTGACGCGAGGAAATTCCAGCGCAGTAAAAATGTTTCATAAAGCGAAAGCAGCGTGTCGCGGGTGCCATTAGGCCATATTTTTGCCTCTTCCACTCTCCTTCTTTCTCTGCTTCCTCCTACTTATCCTGCTCCTCTTCCTTCTTTCCATCCTCCTCCTTCGACCTCTTCCTGCTTTCCATCATCCTCCTTCGATCTCTTCCTCCTTCTGGCTTCACCATCTACTCCTGCTCTTCCTTTTCCTCCTTATCCATCTCCTCCTCCTTGCCATTCTATTTCTCTTCTTCTTTCTTTTCATCCTCTTTCTCCTTCTTTCCCTTCTCCTCATCTTCCATCTTCCCCTTTCTATTCTCCTTTTTCTCTCCCTCTTTGTCCTCCTTTCTTTTCTTCATCCTCCTTTTCCTACTCTGCATTCTCCCTTCTCCGTCTCCTCCTCCTCCTCCTCCTCTTACACCTTTTCCTTTTCGCACTGGGCGATATTTTCTCTTCCACCTCCTTCTTCACCTTCTTATTACTCACCTTTACTTTCACTTCCATCACCACCTTCTCTTCCACTCATCGCTTCCATGTCCTGTTTTCCCACCCATCTACTCTTCCACTTCCATCCAAATTCTCAACCTCCTCCTTTCACAGTTTCACCATTTCCTACTCTCTCAACCACCTCCTCCTCTTATGCTTCCACCGTCTTCTTCTATTCTTCTTTTTCCTCCTCCTCCTCCTCCTCATCATCATCATCATCATCATCATCATCATCATCATCCTCATCCCCTTCCACTTCTACCACCACCTTCCATCGTCCTTTATTACTACCTCCCACTTTACCTGTTCTTTCTTTCCATCTTTTATTACCTTTCTTTGTAATTTTCCACTTTTTATTGCATATTAGTTTTTCATGCCACTTTTGTTTTACTTCCCTACCGTCTATTACCTGCACTCCTAGCTCTCACTTATTTTTCGTCATCTGCCACTTCTTACTGTGTTTTATTACCTTTGCCAAGGAGGTTATGTTTTTGCTGGCGCTGGGTCTCTGTTTGTCTGTTAGCAGGATTACTCAAGCAGTAATAAACGAATTGTTGTGTTTATTTGGATGGGTAGAGTATGGCCCAAGGAACAATCCATTAAATTATGGTGGTGATCCGGACCATCATCCGGATCCAGATTTTTTTTTGTTTTCCACACGATACCTCCAAAAGTTCTTATTGAACTTCAATGAAATTTTGTGGAAGGGTGGGTCATGGGCCAAGAAAGAATTTTGGGATGGATCCTGATCCGGATCCTTCAGTGGCATTGACAGAGGTTAGCTCTCTCTGAGTGCTTTCTAGTTAAATACTTTTTTTTATTCTGCATTACCTCATCCTTTATTTTTGTCAGTTCATTTTTCCTTATTAGTTATTTCCTTAAGTTATCTAATTTTACCCCATTTAAAATTCTCTGACTCAGTATTAGCTGAATGTAATCGTCTAGTGTCCGCTGCAATATAACGTTGAAGTTATCTCGACTATGAGAGATTTAAACACCATACCGTTTTAAAAACTCGTACAATTATTTTAGCTCCGACAGATGAATAATATCTTCCACCTTTAGCCAGATTACACTCTAAACCTTCTCCTACTGAAGGGGTTCATCTGTATTATTTCCAAGTTGTTTCTTCTTTAAATTGCTGTGTTATACCTCTTTTCTACAGTCCTTCTCATTTCCTTTTACAGCCTTGTTTTACAGTTGCTATTATTATTTCCTAGATCTTATTTTTCATTCAATGCATTTTTGCAGTTATTCCATTTAGTCCTTGTAACTGCTGTTCTCAATTTTTATATTCCTTTTTTTACGTTGTTCCAAACTGATTACGTTATTCCTACTTCTAACCTTTAATTCTTATGTAATGTCATTATTCTATATACAGTATATACACGCTCCTGGAGCAAGGTATTGTATTATTTTCTTAGCCGCGCGCGCGTAATCTATGCGTGCGTGCGTGAGTGCGTGAGTGGGTGCGTGAGTGGGTGCGTGCGTGGGTGCGTGCATGGGTGCGTGCATGGGTGTGTGTGTGTGTGTGTGTGTGTGTGTGTGTGTGTGTGTGTGTGTACGAACCATAACTGAAACACTTTTAATCCTATTTTTTAAACAACAGATCAAAATTCCAGGTCAGACTGCGAGGTCAAATGTTGACTTAGCAAAGCCAACTTAAAACAGTTTTCCTTCATTTTAAACCAAACTGTTGGGAAGGACGAAGTTAAAGCAAGAAGGAAGTGATGCAGTTTTTAGAGGAACCACTTAAAAAAGACAAGGTTACAGGTAAAGATAACTGGTAAAGATCAAAGTTCGACCTGTATACAAAAGTAAGTAAGTGTGTGTGTGTGTGTGTGTGTGTGTGTGTGTGTGTGTGTGTG
The DNA here is from genome assembly GCF_032717465.1 of Coenobita brevimanus. Classification (NCBI taxonomy): domain Eukaryota; kingdom Metazoa; phylum Arthropoda; class Malacostraca; order Decapoda; family Coenobitidae; genus Coenobita; species Coenobita brevimanus. The sequence continues at coordinate 47,368,714 of NC_137023.1, read as the reverse complement.
TGTGTGTGTGTGTGTGTGTGTGTGTGTGTGTGTGTGTGTGTGTGTGTGTGTGTGTGTGTGTGTGTGTGTGTGTGTGTGTGTGTGTGTGTGTGTGTGTGTGTGTGTGTGTGTGTGTGTGTGTGTGTGTGTGTGTGTGTGTGTGTGTGTGTGTGTGTGTGTGTGTGTGTGTGTGTGTGTGTGTGTGTGTGTGTGTGTGTGTGTGTGTGTGTGTGTGTGTGTGTGTGTGTGTGTGTGTGTGTGTGTGTGTGTGTGTGTGTGTGTGTGTGTGTGTGTGTGTGTGTGTGTGTGTGTGTGTGTGTGTGTGTGTGTGTGTGTGTGTGTGTGTGTGTGTGTGTGTGTGTGTGTGTGTGTGTGTGTGTGTGTGTGTGTGTGTGTGTGTGTGTGTGTGTGTGTGTGTGTGTGTGTGTGTGTGTGTGTGTGTGTGTGTGTGTGTGTGTGTGTGTGTGTGTGTGTGTGTGTGTGTGTGTGTGTGTGTGTGTGTGTGTGTGTGTGTGTGTGTGTGTGTGTGTGTGTGTGTGTGTGTGTGTGTGTGTGTGTGTGTGTGTGTGTGTGTGTGTGTGTGTGTGTGTGTGTGTGTGTGTGTGTGTGTGTGTGTGTGTGTGTGTGTGTGTGTGTGTGTGTGTGTGTGTGTGTGTGTGTGTGTGTGTGTGTGTGTGTGTGTGTGTGTGTGTGTGTGTGTGTGTGTGTGTGTGTGTGTGTGTGTGTGTGTGTGTGTGTGTGTGTGTGTGTGTGTGTGTGTGTGTGTGTGTGTGTGTGTGTGTGTGTGTGTGTGTGTGTTTATTAACATAAAAACTCAAAGTGTTATGATAGGATAGAGCCACACTCTGTGCAAGCGTTAAAAAAGTGTAGCATGGAGTAAACCTATCACATGGAAAGGTCATCATAAATTTGTTCGATGCAGATGAAACTACAGAAGGGTTGAGGTTAAAACAAAGATAAATATATTCTACTGAGAAAAATCAAAGGCCAAAGTCACAGGGAAAGACTAAAATTCAAGGTCACTGGACTAAGAAGGCACAGGCAACTCTGATCTAATAAGAACCTTATGGTGTAACAGTTTTTATACAAGAATGAAGTGATTCTACATCGGGTGTTATCTGTCGAAGGACAAGGACACAGGGCAAAGTAAAATATTCGGTTCTTAGACCAGTGGGTGGGCTCAGGTCCTGCCCTATATTTGTGTTCCATCATGTTCATGCTCTCTCTCTCTCTCTCTCTCTCTCTCTCTCTCTCTCTCTCTCTCTCTCTCTCTCTCTCTCTATCCTATTACCCCCAGCCAGGCAAGTGTCACACCAACCCTTATCGAATTCCCATAAGATAAAAAAACAGTCCTGTCATTTCTATGGATTTTCTTCTTGCGTTGCTGGAGGAAATAAAGCCTTTTTTTTTTTTTTTTTGACCCTGTTGCACTGGCTCTCATTTATTGTATTTTCCCTTTTCATATTTCCAAAATTTCCATAGTTTTTTAGTGAAATTCGTTTTTTTTTCTTTAGCTTTTTTTCCCGTCCTTTGCTGCCTTGTTCACCCTTTTTGGAACAATCAAAATTTGTAGCATCCACGAAGTACGGGCTTGGATAAGAACTGCCAACATTTTCGCCTGTGATTCATGTCCTGATACATAACAAACAGACGTAATTTAAATGTCACCATCCCTTAAGAATATGGTAAGCTGATTTATGATGATACAAAAAATGATGATGATGCTTTTTTCACCTAATATCATCCTCCATCCCCCACATACTCATATTTGCTCTTCTTTTGTCATCTTTTCTTTATTTACTCTCCACCTAACGTCACCAGATACAATAACTGAAAACCAGGGGTAATCAAAGGTCACAAGAACCCAACCCTCTATACAATGATGTTCGTCAAAGCAGAGATGTAAAATTCTAAGTAATTTATGCACCGCGTTTCCTTGTTAACAATCCATGAAATTTACTCCCCAGTCCGTTTTTATTTTATTTTTATACCGCCAGATAATTTGGTTCAGAACGTAGACCCACCTAGCTAAAGAGGTAAAAAAAATTATCCATTACTCCATCCAGCCACATGACTTGTTTTATATTTTGTTCATAAGTTCAGGAAAGCTGAGCAAGGAGGGCTTTTGATAAAGAACGAGATTTACACAGTCAACACTAATTACAATACCCTTCCTCATTTAATGATTCTGGAAGCAATTACGGAGCTAAAACATGCAAAATATATGCTTTATCCTTAACTGGACGGTATGATAAGAAAGGACGATTTGTTGGCGTTAACTAACAGTAAAAAAAAAAAATGCTGATAAATTCAGGAATGCTTGATTAACAGTTGGGTTTCATTTCCTCGCATTCGCTAGGAATAAAAAAAATATGATGGACGGAGAATCTCTTGTTCTACATTTTCCACAGCGTTTCCCCTCACCTTGTTGCTGGGAAATTAGCAAATGTAGTACACATACCAACATGTTCTCTTCAGCAAAATTACTTAGGTTTTCTGTGTAGCTGCTTTTTCAGATTTACTACACGACTCAAATAACTGCATCGTTTGTACGCAATTATTTTCGTTTCTCGTTCTTATTCTCACGCCAATGCCTGAATAGAAAGAAGTAAGTAACTCTGAATTCAGTACATTCTAAGTTTTAAATTTGGGGGACACGCTGGGGTACGATGCCCTTCAAGACGATAGGCTAACTAATGGGAGCTCCTAAAGGAGAAAGAGTCAGCCATACAGTCAAAGAGATACTTCCTACCCTGAATACCATCTTATCTCCTTCCATGTTGTGACGTGTGTTAGTGATTTATTCTAGCCACCACCAGACGCTTATATTCAGATATGGGGAAACTTCTTATAGTGAAAGAGGTAAACGAAGGCTATAACTAACCCTCTGTATCATGTATTTTCCCGACCAAATAAAATCGTCTAGTGATGGCGGAAATAAAAATAGCACACACGTCATCGGACTGAAAAGATTAAAGAGGTAATAAGGAAAGAACTCTGTCAGAAGGATGAGGTCTATTTCATTCTTGCTGCGTCTAGATAGTGTTATTCAATTAAGAAAGAACTTCTTCCAGAGAAGTTTATAAAGACTTAGTCTTTCCCTCCAGATACAAAATTTCCCCAGAGCTACGTAACATCGCCTGAAATTGAATAAAAAAAAATCGTGATATAGAATGGGTTAAACCTTTCATTCAAGCAACGTATGTTTTTTAGTTAAATTTTGCTGCCTCCAGCCGATTTTATTCAACCTAGTGAGAATCTCTGTTAACGAAAGGATAAAAGAAGGCTGCGTCTATTATCTACTCCTTCAAGGCGGAAAAATCTACTCTGAGGTATAAAAAATTGCTTTTGAGATGACAAGGTAAACATTCGAAAATAATGTCGTAGGTTAAAAGGGATAAAAGACACCATAATTCTTCAAGGGGGTAATGGTACTGTAGTTCATCACATGGACATATTCATGCATTTTAACACCCAGGCTCCCGCGACTCACTCTCCGCCGAACAATACAGCCTGGCATTAGCTGTAATAGAATACTGCTGTTCCAACCAAAAGGGGCCAGATATTAACAGTACTAACTCCCTCACTATCTTCTATAACTCTCAGCCCAGTAAAATCGTCTGGCGGTAGTTGAAATGAAGTACTAAGAGTTTGTCCAACCAAAAGTGGATTAACCACTTTCAACAAAATTTTCCTAACAATGAAACTTCAAAATTCCGCAACCTTATCAAATCTCCCCTCCCCCCCAACCAGTTGTGTGTTCGAAGGGAAGACGTACAAGATACTAATGAGAAAGAAATACCCATATGGCATATGATTAATTTTAGTCCATTCGCACCAAAAACCTTCTTTACTAATATTCTTGCTACTCCAGAACGATGATATACTCGTATATATCACAAAGTTGCTCATAAGCTAAAAAGAAAAGAAAAAGAAAAGAAAAAAGGACATCTGGAGACAGGAAGATTAAAAAAATAAGCTACTGACACAAAGGTGTTAGTGTTATCCCACTTCCATCCATGCATCTCACTACAGCATGCAATGTGACTATTGAATATACCCGGGAAAGAGGTACTATGCACTGATATAAACCTAGAGACAGACACTGCAACTAATAATGAATATGACAAAACAAAGAGATGGTAATTGAAAGAAAACTGTATGAAATATTTTGGAATGTTGAATGGGATAAATAATAAGCACGATGAACTGAAGGTACAGATGGGGATAAGATGCTCGAGGAAGTAAACAGTTGTAAGTATCTGGGACCTGTATTGTGCAATCACGACAAAATAAAATGTGAGGTTAAGGAAAGATAATTTTAGGTCAGGAGAGTAACTGGGGAATTTGGTAGAAACATACAATATCTTAAAAGACAGGATGGTTAGTAGCTATGTATGTTAGGAGGACCCTGCTTGAACGTGAGTTACTGCTGACACTAGCGCTGGGGTGAAACCTTGACAGTCAGTGACAGAGATACTTCTGAGTTACAAGAAACCTGTTATGATAAATACATTAAAGTGTAAATGTGATGCCCTTTTACTAAATAGATGACATACAATGCTCAAAGTACTCATAACTACATAAACATGCATTTAATGAACACTCGTCACTTCTCAGGTTCTCTCATTTTAACAGAAAAAAAAATCAGACATCTTCTCTTATTCTAGTCCATAATTAATGTGTAAGAGTGGTAAGGAGACGCCATAATAGTGATTAAACCTCGCAATAACCTGACCCTCACAGGTAATCATAGCAACTAGTCTAACATGGATAATAGTTAATATTCACGCTCCTCTGACCCACTCACAGCTGAATAAAATAGTCTGCATTAGATAGAACAGACTATCAGACTTATCCAGACCATGAAATGGTGAAAGGTGACAGCATTGATACTTAGGTTTCTATGGTTTACTTAGCTCAATAAAATCGCATGGCATTTGTGTAAACAGAATATATGAGTTTTATGAGCGTTGTAATGACACATCACAGAAGTGAACGACCTCCTGTAGGCATCAATCTGACCCTCACAAACTCTCTCATAGCAGATTATTTCATAAAACTGGCACTTAACCTTCTGAGTGAGAGAAGTCTTCCCATTCTTTTCAAAGCAGCATTCTCGTTGGTACAGGAGACTTCGTAGCATTTCACCTCTGGTGATGAAGTCTGCGTATTGCACATTCATGGTCTTATATATGTTACCGGTGAAAACGATGTCCATCTTAGAAAGTTATAACTATATACATTTGAATATAAAGTCGTGGTATGCAAAGCAAATCACTGCAGAGGTGTTAGAAAGATTGCTGTGGCATGAAGAATAGGGTCCTCATGACGATGACGTTATATTTTAGCACATTCTTCCTGCCTACAAGAAATCTAAATCAACATAAGATTTTTTTTTTATTTAGGGGGCTAGTGAAGGTTATTTCCAGCCCCTCAAGTCTGAAACGCCTCCCTTTATCAACATAAAACCATCTGGAGTTAGCAGGAATATTTTAAAAGACGCCATTGTCACAAATGGGTTAGGATGAAAATTTATTGTCTACAAGAATTAAGAACAATATAACATACTCGTCATCGTCGTGAAGGGTACATGGAATACATGTACAATATAGTAATAAAAAGAGAAAAGAAAAAACAAGAAGGAAAGAGGTTTCGTTTGATGTGGATGTATGATAAATATGGCACTGATAATGATAAAGAAAAAAGCGACAGATTTGTTTGTTTGGCTAGGACATTCAGGAGGGACACTTGTGCATAATGATGGAGGGGTTGAGAAATATAGGTGGATAGGGACGTGAGCCAAAAGAGGCAACGATAAGCATAATGAATATAGAACAGATATGTGTGTGGGAGAATGAGGACGTGGGTTAAAGTATAACAAAAAGGGTAAGAGTTATGTGGGTGGGTGGAAAGGAAGAAGGGGGAAATCTGAGCTAGGATCCCAGTTTATAAGCTTCCCGTAACAGCCGGAGGGAAAAAGAGGGGAACGAGAGAAGAGGAGAGTGGGAAGGGAGGGAGGGGGAGAGGGAGAGAAGGGAGGGAGAATGAGAATGGAATTACTGAAAAATGGGAGAGAGAAAGAGGGAGAGGGGAAAAAGAAAGGGAGGAAGGGAGGATGAAAAGATGTAATAAACATGGAAGGAGGAGACAGAAAAAACGGGAAAAGACAGGGAAGGTCAGATGAAAACGTTTGAGAGAAAAAAATGGGAGGGGGAAAAGAGGAGGAGGAAACAGGAACAGGGGTGGAAGGAGAAAGGGATGATAGAAGAGAATGGGAAGGGGGATGGGGCCAGGAAAGGGAATGGAGCGAAGGAGAGGTGATAGAAAGGAGTGATGGGGATAGAAGACAGAAAATCAATGTACTAGTGAGATGATAGGAGGATTCAGGAAGGAAGGCTTTGTAGTGTCGTACAGGCAAATAAAACAGGAATTCTAGAGAGACTTTCAATGGACATGTCATGAGGAAACGGGACATAGAGGAAAGACTAAAATAGATTAAGAAAAAAAAAAACACAAACTTGAGGAAAAGGAGAAAAGGTAAATGGAGAGAGAGAGAGAGAGAGAGAGAGAGAGAGAGAGAGTCCAAAGTAAGAGTGAGTGCCCTGGAGCAACGGGGGGTAGGGGGGAAGGGACACCTGAGGGAGCCCCATTATTTGCTACGTGCGGAAAATCTGAGCCTGGACCCCCAGTTCATTTCCTACCCCTGACAGCTGAAAGTGGGGGGGAGGAAGGGGGAGGAGGAGGAGGAGAGAGGAGAGGAGAGAGGGAGTATCAGAAGGGGTGGGGTGATGGAGAAATGAAACGCGGTGGAAAGGGAGGAAGGGGAAAGAGAGAGGGAGGGAGGTGGGAGAAGGGGAAAGACAGATAAGATGAGAGAGAGGAGTAAAGGGATAGAAGAGAAAACGGGAGAGACCGGGGAAGAAAGAAAGAGAGAGAGAGAGAGAGAGAGAGAGAGAGAGAGAGTATGGACGGGAGAGAGAGGGGGGGGAAGAAAGAGGGACGGGAAGAGAGAGGGAAGGGTAGAGAGGGGAAGGATAGAGAGGGGAGGGATGTGAGAGGGGAAAGGGAAGACGTGGAAGGGGATAAGGGGGCGGAAGGGAAGAGAGAGGAAAGGGAAGAGAGAAGGAGAGGGAAGAAAGAAGTGAAAGGGGAGAGAGGGGGAAAGGGGACATATGGGGAAGAGGAGAGAGGGGGAGGGATGAGGGAAAGACAAAATCGGGGCAGGATCCTAGTTCATTTCCTCCCCTGACAGCTGCAGGGGGTGGGGGGGAAGGGGAAGAGGGAAGAGGGGTAGAGATGTGGAAAAGAGGTGGCAGAGAATGGACGAGAAAGTGATAGGGAAATGGGTAAAGATGCGAAAGGGGAAGGAGAAGGGAGAGCGTGGCAGAGGAAGGGGAAAGGAGGCGGGGGAATGCAAAAGTAGTAAATGGAATATAAAAGAAAGCAAACCCCAACAGACCTAATGTGGGATAAATATTGACTAACGCAGCTCTTCTGTGAGACAATACAGGGATAGCAAAGCAGGAAAAGGGAGGGGAAGAGAGAGAGAAGAGGAAGACGGAAGAGTGAGAGAGGAGGAAGAGGGAAGATTGAGAGAGGAGGAAGAGGGAAGATTGAGAGAGGAGGAAGAGGAAGGAGTGAGAGAGGAGGAAGAGGAAGGAGTGAGAGATGAACAAGAGAAAGGAGCGAGAGAGGAGGAGGTGGAACGGGTGTGAGATGGGAGTACAGGTACAATGGAGCACAAAGGAGTATAAAGGAAAGCAAACAGCGACAAACCTGTAGGACCATTCGTGGTTGTTTGTTATAGGGAAGATTATGACTACAAACTTACTGTATGACTTAAAAACAATGACAGAAAGGGGATGAGAGTGAAAAGAGGAAAAAGCGGGCACTGATTAATCGGCAGGGGCGGAGGGGCATCAGGTAGGAACTGAAGGTGAGGAAATGAAGAGTAGTGGTGACGATGGATGGTTGGAGCAGCGCAGGAGTGAAAGGAGATGAGGCAAGAGGATTTTGGGTGAGAAGAAGTGTTGAAAGGGGTGAGGAGAGGAAGAGAAAACCAATACTGGAGAACAGGGAGGGAAGGAGGGGAAGGGGAGGAGTGGGAAAAGGTGTTATGAAGTTGCTCGCGAGGATGGCGTGGATATGAGAGTGCAGAAATGGATGGATAGGGCAAGGGATGGGATGATCTAGGGTGGGGCGGAGTGAAGGAAAGGATGGGAAATGGTGAGTTAAGATGGGGAGAAACGGAGGATTATGGGGAGAAGGGAAGATGAAGGGAGAGAATGGAGGAGGAGGAGGAGGAGGGTGGAGAACGTAAAGAAGGGGAGGGAAAGGGAGAGGGAGGATGGAGGTGGAGGGGGAAGATGGACGGGGGGAAATGCAGGATGAAGTAGAAGGGGGAAATGCAGGATGAAGTAGAAGGGGGAAATGCAGGGTGAAGAAGGGAGAAGTGGAGGATGGAGGGAGGAGAGAAGAGCTGAACCGGGATCCCAGTTCATTTCCTCCCCAGACAGCTGCTGGGGGTGGTGGTGGGGAGGGGGGAAACATCGAGGTTGGAGGTAATGAGGGTGAGAAACAAGGAGGGGAGAGTCGAGGAGAGAAAGGAGGGGGGGAGAGGAGGTAACAGGAAGAGGGGATAGAAAAGAAATTGGAGTGGAGAGGCGGGAAGAAATGGAAACGATACAAGGGGAAAAGGGGAAATGGTGGAGAAGCAAAGGAAAAGTAAAAAATATTGGGGAAGGAAAGGGTGAAAGGAGTGAGGCTTGAGGACAATAAAAGGAGGTGGGAGAAGGAGAGGTGAAGACGGAGGAAACAGATTGATTGGAACGGAGTAACAATGGAGTACAAAGGAAAGCGAACAGCAACACACCTAATGGTCCTTTCGAGTCTGCTTGTTACAGAGAAGACGATCACTATGATATCTCATTCTACAAGTTGAAAGTAAGAATAGTAAAGGAAGAAGGCCCTCCCTCACTCACCAAACCCTCCAGTCGAAGCTGGCAGGAAAAAAGTGAGAAGGACCACCTTGCAGAAAGGAAAAGCTGACATGGAACTTTCATAGGAAACAATGAGGAGTGGTAAACTATGTTCTCTCCTAATGTATTTGCACACTACAATTGTCAATAAGCTACAATTATTATAAATTACAATGTATTTCCTTGCTATACTTTCATCACGATCTGATAGAGAAAAAAAACTTACATTATTATTCAGTCATGAAGGCATTTAGCTGGGGATTTGAAGCGAGATACTTATCCAAGCTATTTTTTAATGTCACCACTGTACTGCAATCAACGACATCCCTTGGCAGTTTATTCTAAATGTTAACAACCCTGTTAAAGAAAAATTTTTTCGCTTCATTAAACTGGAAATGCTTTCCAATAATCTTATACCCGTTACCTCTAGTATACAGTAGTTCGAAAGATCATTTGCAGAGTTCATGTCAACATCTATTTTATCAATTCCTTTAATAATCTTGAATACGTGAATCAGATCCCCTCGTAGTCTGAGCTTTGATAGGTTATTTAACTTCATCTCATTTAATCTCTCCTCGTATGATTTATTCCTCAGTGTGGGTATCATTATTGTTACTCGCCGCTCCACTCTAATATCTCTATGTCTTTCCTGTAATACGGTGACCAGAACATGACACAGTACTCAAAATGTGGATGCACTAAGGAATTGTACAGTGTATGAATTATATTTTCATATTTGAACTCAAATCATCTACCTATAAATCCACCTAGTTTGTTAGCTTTCTTTACAGCTTCTGTGCACTGTTTACTTGGATTAAGATCTGTTACAATTCGCAGATCCTTTTAATGGTTTACATTCATAAGTTGAGAATGGTTCATGATATACCTAAATTTTTCATATTTACTTCCAATATTTAGAATTTTGCATTTATCAATGTTAAAATCCATTTGGAAGTATTTGAATGGGATAAGGGAGATGTGATGGGAGGAAGTTCGTAGATGTGAGGGTAGAAGGGACAAAAAAATCCAAGCCAGGATGAAAAAGTGAAGTCAAAGGGGGATTAGAAGCTGCGTAAGACAGATGCAATGTACAGGCGGTGAAAGACGAGAGAGACAGTCGGCGATGATAGGGTGTGCAGTAGGTCTGGTTAGCTTATTTGAATGTTGCCAATTGACGTTATCTCATAAGCGTCCAAATCACAATCTTTATGGAAGGGTGGAATTCGAACTCGTCTACAGCATCCCTCAGACATGAAGCCAGTACCAAAACGACCGAACCACCAAGTCGCCCGAGGCACGATCCTATCTCATTTCCTCCCCCTGACAGCTGTGGAGGAGGATGAAGGGGGGAGAGAGGGAAGGGAAGGAGGAAGGTGGAGGGGGAGGGGGAGGGGGAGTACGAGGGGGAGGGGGAGCGGGAGGGGAGGGGGAGTACGAGGGGGAGGGGGAGCGGGAGGGGGAGGGGGAGTAGGAGGGGGAGGGGGAGGGAAAGGGGGAGTGGGAGTGGGAGAGGGAGGGGGAGGAGGAGCTGGAGGAAAGGTTTTGTTTGGAAAGGCATGGGGGAAAGAAGCAAATGGGGTGGAAAGAGAAAGAAAGGGGATATGCAAGGGAGTGATACCAGTGAAGGCGACGGGGGAATAAGAAAACAGGTGGTATGAAAAGGTGGTCAGGGAAATGGGTGGGCGAAGGGGCGCGACAAGGTGGAAAGGAGTGGTGAGGACGAATGGGGAAAGGGGACAGAAAAGAAAAAAAGGCAAGGATGGAAGGAGCTCAGCAGAGATGAAACGCAAGAGACGAGAGAAGGAAACTGAAAGGGGCGAAAGCAGAAGGTAGGAAAGGAAGAAAAAGGATGATGAAAGATTGGGAGCGCCGAAAGAAATTGAGAGAGAGAGAAGGAGGTTGAAAACAGAGGGTGGATGGTTTGGGGGGTGGCTTGCGGCGAGGGCTAATGAGGAAGAAGTGGAAAGAGAGGGCGAAAAGGAGCCACGAGTGCTGCAAAGGGTGAGGAGATGGGGAAGAAAGGAGGAGAGGGAGAGGGAAGAAAGGATGATGGAGAGGGAAGAAAGGATGATGGAGAGGGAAGAAAGGATGATGGAGAGGGAAGGGTAAGAAAAAAGAGAGAGGGTGGGGGAATGAAAGAAGAAAGAGGGGGGAAGAAAGAATGAGGAAAGAGAAGAGGAAAGAAATGAAGAAAGTGGGAGCAGAAAGAATGAAAGAATGCAAAGGGATGGGGAGATTAGACTTGTTGAAGACCATTTAAAGCGAGAAGGAAGTGGAAACTGAGTGCAAGCGTGGAAGACGGTGTTGAAAAAGGCGAGAACTGGAGAGAGAGAGAGAGAGAGAGAGAACCCGAGAGTGGAGAAGGGTCTAGAGAGTTGAGAGGAATGTGAGAAGAAAGTGAGGTGGAAAGAGGTGGGTGATAGGAGAAAAGAGGGTTTGGAAAAGGTAAGAGAGATGTGGAGGGGTAGGGAGGTACGAGAGGTAGGGGGATAAAGAAGGATAAGGAGAGGGGGAGGAGGAGGGGTAAAGGGAGAGGTAAACGTTAAGGGGAGAGGGATGGGGAGGTGTTTACTGGATGGAAGGGAGGGGTTGCATTTGAAAAAATAGAGAAAGGTCTGGAAAGCAGTGGGCTGCGAAGGCGAGCCTGTATGAAAAATGAAGTGCAGAAGATAATAGTGAAAAGTGGCAGGGAGGAAAATTAGTCCTCCGGCGCTGGCTGTGGTAGAAGGGAAAGACAGGGTTGACTTACCAAAATGAAAGTAAATGATGGCTAGATAGAAGTAATAAGGACATTGTAAAGTTGCAGAAATAGGCTATTACTAAAGTTAATACGAAGTTTGGAAAGAAAAATAAAGACATTTTAAAAATTAGTACACTATTCAATGCATTTAAAGTTAAGTGAGTAGAGGAGGTGGTGGAGTGATAAATGATAGTGGAGAAAAATTAAACTTGCCTGAAAGGAAGAGTACATTTTTTATTAATTAATTACCTAATTAATCTATTTATATATTAATACTGGGACATCTAAAACTTCCTGTTAACTGTGGCACTCATCATCATCATCATCATTTCTCATAATGAAACAAAACAATAACCGAAAAGAGAGATACAAAATCGGTTAAAAAATAAACAAATTGAGTATGTTAAAAAACCATAGTAAATACAAGGATGAGAGTAAAAGAAGGAAAATTTAAAAATCTCACACTCATGGGAGGTACTTCAATGCTGGCTATATAATATACTCTAGGTATGTAAATATTGTAATTAGTAAGAAGAAAAATGACCGTGGAAACTTAAACGAGAGGGCGGGGAAAATGACTGGAACAATGTAAAGAAAAGTTGATGTGAAATAAAAGTTAGGAACATTAAAAAAGCAGAGAATGATACGAAAGTGTAGAATTAAAAATATAATTACTATCCTATTCATCAACATCATCACCATCCCGTTTCCCACTAATAAAACGGTAAAGAGAACAGTGACAGAATGGAGTGGAGAAAGAATAAAACATTAAACAGCAGGAAGCAAATATGAAAGTCAAAAATAAGAGAGCAAAATGAAATTTAAAATAATCTCTGTTAAGCAAAATTAAAGCAAAAAGGTACCGTGTAATATAATCGACAAAAGTTAAATATGGAAGTAAATTATAAGTATATAAAAGACTGAAATGAATGAAAGGAAAAATGAAGATAAAAAAAAAAAAAGTAAACGTGTGAGCGCTATGCATTGCGAAATAATGAAATCTCAAGAAAAAAAATGAAAAAAAACAAAAAACAGCAAGAAGCACATAAAGGACAATAAAAGATGATGAGCACTTTCCTCGCATTCACCATCATCATCATCATCATCATCATCATCATCATCATCATCAGTGTTCTACTACCCACCATTTAAAAAGAGGTAGGGGAAAAGAGATGGAATTCAATAATGAAAGTAAACAGGAAAAATAAAAGAGAAGACAGTAAAGGATGAGAAGGAAAAATCACTACGAACAATTTCCTTTTAAGGCGGGGGACTGTGCGGGACATTATTTTGGAAGGAAATGAATTGGGTTCATTTTATCACGACGAAATTCCGCCCACAAAATTTCTCTCGAGTGTCTCCACTTCCAACTCTGCCTCAGATTTTTCGCCACGCTTTTCCGCTCTAAATGCCACACACCGCCCTCACGCCACATGTCTGCTGTTCTGTGGCTGTATGATGCTAAGTTCTTTTCACTCTCTTTATTCCAGTTGTGTATAAACCACTCAGCTCCATACAGCCTTTTTTCCCTCATGCCATACTTCTGCTGTTCTGTTTTTTTCTTTTTTCCCCATATTTATACATCACAGTACATTAATAATGTTTTTTGTCTCTTTCGCTATTGATCGAGTGTTCTGCCAGTCTAAAGTGATAAGTTACTTCTTATACAGTTTTTATTACTTAAGTCCCCCTAAGGTTTAGCTACCACCTTGTATGACTCGAGAGCCTGAATGTATGTATTTTAGTTTTTTGGGTGAATGACAAAGTTTGAATGAATGATCAGTGAACAGATGTATGGCACGTTTCATTAAGTCAGTACATGTGCCACACAGCCACTTTGCGGTTGTGTGTTGTAACGTTAAGCTTCATCTTTTACGTATTTATAAGCCATGTTAGTAGATTCTTACAGTTTTCTCTCGCACACAACACTACTATTTTTCTTTAATAGGAGAGGAAGACCGAGGACAAGGTGGGGAGAGATGAAATGCATGTATCTGAGGGGTGGGAGTGTGGAGTGGATGAATAGAGGTCGTTAATTAATAGGAAATGATATGCCTAAAGGTCTGTCTCTTTCAGGCCACCTCTTACAGGATGTGTTCACGCGAATCCGTGCACGTACAACATCCTTGTGCACACACACAAAGGACCGCACAAGCACACACATACAGATCCTTTTTCACACACACACACACACACACACACACACACACACACACAGATGGTCATGCACCACCTAAGTCCATAAACAGGATCAGTTCCAGTGGCAGGCGGTATTATGGTGTGAAAGGTATCTGGGACCACGGACATACCAGCAATTCTCTAGCTCACGTCACGGCGGTTGAGGGGAACGGAGAGGAGGAGAGGGGAAAGAGAGAAGAGGGGAAAGGGTAAGAGGCAGAAAGGAAAGAGGAATGTTCAGAGCATAGATGTACGATGATAAAGAATGAGGAAAAAATGTGAGAGAGTTGGGTTAATTAGAAAAAAAAAAATAAAGTATGGAAGCTACGAAGAAAAGTATAGGTTGGGAGGGATATGTAGATGGATTTAAAAAAAAAAAAGGTTGCGAGTTTAAGGGAAGGGGTACAAATGTAAGGGATAGGACAAAAAGTAAGAAAAATGGTAGAGGAACATCTATATCTATTCTATCTATAGCCCGACGCCCTAATCCCGCAAAGGGTGGCCGCAGACAAAACGCCTCCAAGTCACTCTGTCACCCACCATTTGACTACCCTCCCCCCAACTCACCCCCCCCTCCCTCATATACCTCTCAACTCCATCCCTCCACCTCATCCTCGGTCTACCCCTCCCTCTCCCTCCATCCACCTCACCTATATACACCCTCTTAGTCAGTCTTTCATTCTCCATTCTCTCCACATGTCCAAACCACCTCAGTGTATTTCTCCTAATCTTCTCAACCACATCCACATCTACCCCACAACGTTCCTTCACTTCTTCATTCGTCAACCTGTCCCTCCATGTCACTCCACATGCTCCTCTCAAGTAACTCATTTCCACTGCTCTCACTCTTGACTTGTTCCCCTCTTGCAAGGTCCACGCCTCGCTTCCATACGTCAGGGTAGGGATCACAATACTATCATGCAGTGACTTCTTAACTTCCATACTCACCTCCCTATTTCTCATCACTGCTTTCAGTGTACCAACAACCTTCCTTCCCTGCTGTACCCTTTCACGTACTTCATCCCCCAAAGTTCCATCCTTACTCATCACACTACCCAAGTACTTGAATGCACTCACATTCTCCATATCCTCACCATCCAACCTCACTGCACACTCTGTGACTTCATTCCTCTCAAACACCATAACTTTACTTTTGTTTACATTAACTTTCAGCTTCCTCCTCCTACACACTGTCCCAAATTCATTCACCAAACCTTGCAACTCCCATTCATCTTCACTCAACAATACTGTATCATCAACAAACAGCAACACCGGAAGCTTCCAAATCTCACCCTCATTCATTAGGGCCACCCCCACATCCACTGCCCTACCTTGCACCTCCTTTACAACCCCATCCATATATATATTAAACAGCCATGGAGACATCACACACCCCTGTTTCAGTCCAACATTGAGGAACATAATGAAATAAAAGAAAACCTGGGCTGAAGGAAACACTGGTAATGAAAATGGATAAGAAGAAATGGTGCAGCACAGGAACAGAGATACAGCTAAAAAATGGAGATGCAACAGAAGGGACGAGAAACCTTGTCATTAACGTCAGAGTCACAATCATCATCATCATCATCATCATCATCTTAAGTGACAATGAAAAATGAAAACACAAGAGTTGGAAAAGTATCATTACAGTTCGTTGCGATAGTGGATTAGACTTAGTTCATTCATCACTCAAGGCTACCACAATACCAAGGAAGCTAGTTAACTCCCTGAATCAATAAACGCGCTCTGTTGTTCTATTCTTCCCGTCTCAAGATTATTTAATTCTTTTTTATTCCCTTATGTAGTGGAGGGGTTAGTGAAAGCTATATCTATTCCCCAAGCTGGAAAAAGCCTCTCCTAAACTAAAGGAAATCGACTGGAGGTAGCAAGAATGAAAAAACGAGCACTTCATAGAGCTGAAAACGCAAAGAGTCTGTCCAGGCCCTCGAGATAGGGAAGCAGTAGCGAGTTCCGTAAATGAAGATATACGAATGAAATTATTTTTAGCAAAGCGAAGATCAGACTTAGCACGACTCCGGACAGAAACAGAAGAGATGAGATTCAAGGAAGGGTTGGCTCCGGGACCTTTTGTAGACCTTCTTCCTGTTGTGGGCAACATTAGAAGAAGCATGATTAAATCAAGGTTTTCATTTGCATTAGTCACAGGATATGAGAAAGGAATGTATGCTTCCATGCCCGAAAGAATAACATCCGCAACGCGCAAAGCACACTCAGATGGTTCTCGGACATGAAAGCAACAGTCATTCTGGGAAAAATCAAAGAAGTACTGCCTGAGAGACTCCCAATCAGCAGCTCCAAAGTGCCACAGTCGCCGCGTGTTGGGAGGGTCCACAGGCCTTACAGGAGCGATGGGACAGGTTAAGGTGATAAGGTTGTGATCAGAGGAGCCCAACGGAAAGAAAAGATTAAAAGAGTAAGCAGAAGGATTAGTTGCAAAGAAGAGGTCAGGTATGTTGGAACTCTCTCCACGACGGTCTGGGATACCGGTAGGGTATAACCATATGCACAGTTGTCAGGATATATGTGAATATGCATATGTGTAAGATCATAAAATATGTGCATGGGCATATGCGTCAGAGTATATGTGCACGTGGAAATGTTTAAGAGCATATGTGCATGAGGGGCGGAGATGTGCGAACATTATATATTTTGTTCGTGTGAGCATGTCCGTGCGTGCGTGTACTCGTATGTATGCATGTGTGCGTGTGAGAGTTCCAGCCCCCGCACCCACCCACAGTCCAGCTGAAATGTATAAATTCTGGGATGCAGAATTATATTTCGGACTGCCGGCGCGGCTACCCGACTCCAGGCTGCAGTGTTCAGGCTACAGTGTCCTGGCAACTGTGCAGAATAAAAATGGCATTATTCAGGCTATCGTGTCTAGGCTACAGAGTCCAAGCTGCAGTGTCCTGGATACTGTACGGAATCAGAATTTCATTGCTCAGGTTACAGTGTCCAGGCTACTGTGCAGGATCAAGGCTACGTTGTTCAGCCTACAGTGTCCAGACTAGGTTGTCCAGACTACACAGTCCAGGTTACAGAGTCCAGAGCAAGTTGTTCAGGCTACAGTCTTCATGCTACAGTGTCCTTCAGTCTCCAGGCTATTCCTCCCCAGCGTCCAGACTACTGTACATCATTCTTCATGTTACTGTGGGCATACTACGGTGTCGTGGCATGCTACAGTGTCATAAACTGTAGAGTCAAAGTTATAGCGCCATGAGACGTAAGTGGCCAAATTACAGTGTCCATGCTAGTGTCCCTTCAGAAAACAGTATCCAAGCTACAGTGTCCAAGTTACAGTGCCCAGGCCACAGTGTTTTCTCCTGTTGTTTGGTGGCTACAGTTCTCTATGTGGGGCTACCGAACTCTCAAAAAAAAATATATATAAAAAAAATTGAGTGTTTTATATAATTTCACTTTCTTTAATCGCACTCCTTAACACCTGGGCTCCTACGAGTCACTCTTAGCTGAATAAAGTCGCCTGACATTTAACTGGAATGCACAACTAGAATTATACTGACTATAAGAGGGTCATTCGTGACAGCAGTAACACTTTCATCCCTTTATGACTCACTGTCTGCTGAATATTGCAAAACCGTCTAGCGTTGCCTGGAATACAATACACAAGTAGACGCGACAATCAAAATGTAAAGGGGGAAAAGGGAGTGAGATTCCCAAAACTATAATATATTACAGTTGAAGACTTTTTTGTAACAAGGAATCCTAAGCAATTTGTTTTAACCACTTCACTACGAAGATGAGTTATTCACTTTATTTATGCTGCCTCCTGATGATTGTGTTGAGCTTGAGACTTTTGGAACTTATTGGGATATATAAACATTCACTGACACCATTACTGCTAGAATCCCTTCCTAAATTGAATGAAATCGGGTGGTTGCATCAAAAAGAAAAAAAAATAGATTATCGGATTGAAGGACGTAAGAGCCAACAGAACGACCTAGGGCCTGGTCACAATGAGGTCAGACTCGGACATAGGGCTATTGTTCCAAGTGGTTTAAATTTTCGCAAAGTTTCATTCATAACAATTTATTCTGCACATTGCATTTCAAAATCCTCTCACTTATTGTTGATGGAAATTGTGTCAGTATTAAAACGATATGTGTAGCATACAAAAGAATCCTAAGGTGTACTTTGCAAAATTAATCGCTATGGAAGAAGTGCTACGAAGCCTGCAGTGCCACTTGGAATACTAGTCAAAGGGTCTTATTCCAAGTGCCTTGGATTTCACACTACCTCTTCCTTACTAATTTATTATGTAGATATATAACCGTATGCAGAACACACTTTCACATTGTTTTGCACCCTATTTATGCCGTTTTAGTATCGACATAGTTTGCATCAATAATAAACAACAAGATAGAGGTGTGGCGTGCAGAATAACTCGCTCAACAATCGATGTTCAGAAATCTCCAAGGCCAGTTGGAACACCCTGCAGATTATAATGCAGATTGTCCGATCATGTAAAATCGGCATTAAAACTTGCGTCGCCTCTATTGATTTTCTTTCCATGAACTTTGGAAATCGGTGAGGTAGATCAGCAACACCCGACAACGATGACTTTTTGGCCACATATCAGTGTCCTTCGTGTCGCTTGCTATAGAATCATCACAATGATTTTCAGTGTCCACGGAGAGATAAGCAGGATAGGCGACATGGCCACGTTACGACGCCAGGGTAAAAACAGGAAGGACACGCCGTTTTATAAACAACTGTTTAAGGCATTCCGTTTCTCATCGTCAGCTGCATTACGTTTGGCACTTAAAAACGAAATGCCCAGATCGTGGCCCAGTGCAACAAGTTTTCTTCTTCCAGACTTTACACCAGACTACACGATCAGAGAATTTACATCGGAAAATATCCACCCCCGACCTCCGTGTGACGAAGCCTTATATTATTTTTCTGGGGATCAAAAACCAATAAAAAGCAACGAAAATACACAGACGCACTAAACTCATAAATAATAATAACACAACACAAACGCCCATTCAAGCACAACATGCATACACAAACATAGCGCATCACACAGACGCAATACACAGATGAACTAGAATGCACGCAGAGAGCGCATACCTCAGCCAATGCCATTACCATTAAAAAAGATCCGGATCCGAATCTCCCCAGAATTTAATCAATTCTTTCTTGGCCCACGACCCACCCTTCAACAAAATTTCACTGAAATTCATTGATAATTTTTGGAGATATCGTCTACACAAACAGACAGACAGACAGACAAACATATTTGAATACATAACGTCCTCCAACATAGCTGGCGGAGGTAATACACACACACACACACACACACACACACACACACACACACACACACACACACACACACACACACACACACACACACACACACACACACAGTAATTTCCACCAAAATCGCACCTAATTTGATATAGTTATTTCCATTCTTACTGAAATTATCTTATGTATTTTTCAGCCAAATTACATAATTGAGGTTAGAAGTAAAGGTCAAAGGGTTCAAACAACATTTTGCTTGTGTGGGGGGGGTTGGGATTTTGTGTGTGTGTGTGTGTGTGTGTGTGTGTGTGTGTGTGTGTGTGTGTGTGTGTGTGTGTGTGTGTGTGTGTGTGTGTGTGTGTGTGTGTGTGTGTTTCCTGCCTTGTCTCTACTTCCTCTCTCTCTCTCTCTCTCTCTCTCTCTCTCTCTCTATCCAGGTCAAGGTCACCCTCTTCCTTTCTTCTCTCCTGTGATTGGAGTTTCCCCTTTCAATTCCCTTTCGGAATTTCCATGTTTCTCCCTCAGACTCCAGCTCTCTGGATTCAGCTTTTTTTTTTTAATCTGTGTGTGTGTGTATGTGTGTGTGTGTGTGTGTGTGTGTGTGTGTGTGTGTGTGTGTGTGTGTGTGTGTGTGTGTGTGTGTGTGTGTGTGTGTGTGTGTGTGTGTGTGTGTGTGTGTGTGTGTGTGTGTGTGTGTGTGTGCGTGCGTGTGCGTGTGTGCGCGCGCGCGCGTGAGCTGGCTCTCATTCCCCAAAGTTTCGTGATTTCCCTCCTGTTGCTTCTTTGAACCCTCGTAAGCCAACTCTTTTTTCCGTGTGTTCTCTCACTCTCGATCATCCTGGATTCAGAGATAGTCCTTATGTTCACCCCGTATTACTTCCTACTGTCCTCACAGTCCCTTTCCTTGTGTGTGTAGGAATATGTGTGTGTGATATGCACAGTGCTCGTGTTTTATGCTTCCTTGCAAAACAGAGAGAGAGAGAGAGAGAGAGAGAGAACTTGACATTTAACACATCAGGAGACAACATAATGAATTCCGTCGAAACGTTTGATATTTTATTTTCTGACGTGGTATTCTAAAACTTCAGTTTATATTCGATTTCTTCCTTTTAACTTTAAATAAATTTTCTGATTTAAACCTTTCTACCTGAAGACGTGATTAACTTTATTCTTGTTCCTATCATGCACTTTTATTCAGCCAAAGGGCATATGAAAGTTTCCATAATACTGTGGAAGTTTCAGTATTACTCGTCTAATTAGTTGAGAGATAATGATGTCCATAACTGTAAATAGCCTGTCCCAATACCACAAAATTAGCTTAAAAGAGGTGCTTGGTTGAATGTTTTATGTTCATTTTTTTTGCTAATCTACCACTTCACCCGTCTAGTCCGGTGACGTATTACTTCAATTTATGCTTCTTAACTCCAGACGATATGATTAATTTATTAGGGCAGTGCTGGAGATGGAGTTAATGAAAGCTATACCCAATCTTTCCAGTTCGAAAAATCTATCCTGAGGGGAAGGTACTCCTCTG
>NC_137023.1:47340513-47345513 GCF_032717465.1 Coenobita brevimanus | reverse complement strand
GGATGAGAAGCTTTATCGTTATCTCTGCTATGTAGCTACAGAAAATGTGCGGCAAAACGAGGACGATTTGTGCCAAGTAAAGGTGGCCGATTCATAACACTTTAGCACAGCAGGATGGAGTTCTACCCCACAGTTTCTACCCTATTATATCAACCACCACGCAGTACTAGTTATATCACAACCTTGTCATCAACCATCGTTACCCTCTACTTTGCTGTCTCACTATCTTGGCCCAGTTCGTGTGTGTGTGTGTGTTGTTTATCGCATAATATATAAAAAGTTTACGATCATGTCGGAAGCTTTCATGGTATTAAAGAATTATTATAAAAAATACAGTAATATTACGTATTAAAACAGGTTAAACTGATAAGAGGTTTTTAATTTCATTAAAAAAGATTAACATTATGACAGATACAGGGAAATTATTTGTCAGTTAATTATTTACCCAAAATATTTATTGAAAATGATGGAGTAAAATGAAAAAGGAGGTAGAACAAGAAAGATCAATATAAAACGAGGAAATAGGGTGGAATGGCAATAATAATCAAGAATCAGAGAGAGAGAGAGAGAGAGAGGGGGGGGGGAGATAAAGTGAAACAGAGAAGAGGGGAGAAAAGGCAAGAGAAAAGAGAACAACGAAAAAAAGAGGAAAGAAGAAGAAAGCAAAAGAGAAAAAAAATAGAGAAAAGAAAACTGAGGGAGAACAGAGAAGCAAAAGTAGAAATCAAGAGAAATGATAGAGACAGCAAGAAAAACACGAATGCAAACAAAGAGGAAGGAGTTGCCATGCAGAGACTGGCTTCTCTCTCTCTCTCCCTCTCTCTCTCTCTCTCTCTCTCTCTCTCTCTCTCAACCTGATACACACGACTCTCCAATATTACGTTTCCTTCGTAAGAGGCAAATTTGAATATCATCTCCTCCTCGCTGATTTTATTCCGAGGGTTTGTGTTCCCTGGAGACGCAGGAGAAAGAACGACGAAAAATAATCTCCTGGAAAGAAAAGGTAAGAGAGAGAGAGAGAGTCTTCTGGAAAAAGAAAAGCAGAAATTGTTGAGACATGAAGACTGAATTTAGTGTTGTTTGAAAGTCGATCGTATGCGTGGTGGGTTGATTTCCAGGCTGTGGTGCTTGCTGCTGTGTGTGTGTGTGTGTGTGTGTGTGTGTGTGTGTGTGTGTGTGTGTGTGTGTGTGTGTGTGTGTGTGTGTGTGTGTGTGTGTGTGTGTGTGTGTGTGTGTGTGTGTGTGTGTGTGTGTGTGTGTGTGTGTGTGTGTGTGTGTGTGTGTGTGTGTGTGTGTGTGTGTGTGTGTGTGTGTGTGTGTGTGTGTGTGTGTGTGTGTGTGTGTGTGTGTGTGTGAGAGAGAGAGAGAGAGAGAGAGAGAGAGAGAGAGAGAGAGAATTATGTATGGGGACTTATGGTGGGGTAGGGTGTTGTAAGGCTTCTCTTATCAACAGCTCAATGATCACTATAATTATTACCGCATCATTTGAATCTCTCAGGAATCCCAATCATAATACATTACGTGTATTTTCTTCATTACAGCAGCACCATATTCTTTACGTCGGCATTCTCTTCTTTTTTTCGGAACGCTCACTAGCAACCTTTCCTTTCTGGTTGATTTTTATATATTGTTAATTAAAATTCTACTTCTTTTGTATATTTAACACTCGAATATACGAATGCAAGCTATACCGATTTATCAGCAAGATATTATAAAATCTAAGGCAATGTTCACTGGATTGTGTACGATAAATGATCAGTTAAGAAATACCAGAGAGTTGAATATCCTTAACTTCGGACGAGGAAGGATGTGTTTCTGAATATGTAAGTGTACATGTATGTGTAGGTGAAGGTCTATGTATAAATGCATCTGTGTGTGTGTGTGTGTGTGTGTGTGTGTGTGTGTGTGTGTGTGTGTGTGTGTGTGTGTGTGTGTGTGTGTGTGTGTGTGTGTGTGTGTGTGTGTGTGTGTGTGTGTGTGTGTGTGTGTGTGTGTGTGTGTGTGTGTGTGTGTGTGTGTGTGTGTGTGTGTGTGTGTGTGTGTGTGTGTGTGTGTGTGTGTGTGTGTGTGTGTGTGTGTGTGTGTGTGTGTGTGTGTGTGTGTGTGTGTGTGTGTGTGTGTGTGTGTGTGTGTGTGTGTGTGTGTGTGTGTGTGTGTGTGTGTGTGTGTGTGTGTGTGTGTGTGTGTGTGTGTGTGTGTGTGTGTGTGTGTGTGTGTGTGTGTGTGTGTGTGTGTGTGTGTGTGTGTGTTTTTCCTGCAATGTCCACTTGGCTGTGTGCAACTGATACCGATTTGTCTCTCCCACTGTCGAGTCTTGCATAGGTAGAATCTCAAGGTCTCAGTTCCCGTTCTGTTGCTTTATCCCTCCCGTCCTCCCTTTCTCCCTCATCCTCTCTCCTTCCTCCTGTCTCTCCCTCTCCCACACACTACCCTCCTCACTCACATATATACACATACATATAAAATACAAATATACACTCAATCTGTTCTCCTTCGCAGAATATTCCCCCCCTCTCTCTCTCTGTCTCTCTCTCTGTCTCTCTCTCTCTCTCTCTCTCTCTCTCTCTCTCTCTCTCTCTCTCTGCCCGACTAGAGTGCCGGCCGAAGTTCATTATAAAGTCTGCGAATCGTGAACAAGGGCCAAGTTTCCTCGGCCAAGCCACTCGCCCCGGAATCATAGGAAATAGAGTACGGTGGGCGAGGTAGTGGGCGGCTTTTGGTTACCCTGAATCAAATAACAGAGCGGATGACACCACTTTATCGTCCAGTGAGCTTGACAGGCTTTCTGGCACGTCTTCTTTCAGTTATTTGTTTTGCACATCACGAATGAAGCAATGCCACTGTGCAGGAGAGGGACGCCTTCAAGCCGTGGAATAGGTATAACAGGTGGCTCCACTACAAGGTTATGCAAATGTCCCTCAATTCCCTTCCTATCCTCGAAAGGAGGATCGTGGGCTGTAGAAGGTCATCTTCAGCTTGCAGTCCACCTGGGTTCACGCTCAGATAAGTCTAGGGTCACAACAACAACCATTGCACTACGATGTCGTAGTTATATGTTTATTCATGCAAATGAACAGATGTTTCTTTCCACTACAGAAAAGACTTATGGTATCCAGCAGGTTCATCAACGCTACAAGCAACCCTATCACTTTCAAAAGTTTCCTCCAAGCTGAGAAAATCGTCTAGAGTTTGCAAGAATGAGAAAATATCATCGAACTGAAGGGTAATTACTATCCCTTACCTGTAACCACAAGATGAGAACTTATCTCACATCCTGAAAGGGTTAACCGACACATTTACGCCCCAATGACAAGTACCGATATTTTCGGAAAAAAAGAAGTTCACCCTGTCAGGACCAGCTGTTTCCCACATGATTAATACAGTTATCTGGCAGCAGCAAGAAGAGATTTATCTGATAATAGCAAGAATAAAACTTTGAAAAATCGTCATATTACATAAATTGAGATTCTTTCTTATTCTTATCTAACTGAAGATCTCTCACATACGTTCGTCCTACCGGAATCCGCTCAGCTAAATTTCTACAGGCTGGTTGCAAAAGAGATGGCTCCAGTTGCAGTCTAATCACTTATGCCTCTCGCTGCCGCAAGATAAATATGACCAGAGCAAACACGGACGTGGCGCTGCATCGGGAATATTCGTTTAGTCCGGAAATGTATGTGAGCAGCAGAGAGGAATAATCAAATAAAGGCTGATTTACGAAAAGTCATGCTGTAAAAATGGAATAAAGTATAGTAGCTCTATCAGACCCATATTCATTTTGGGAACTTCCAAACCATTTTGCTCAACTGAGGGAAACCGTTGCTCCTTAGAGAGTTGACTGCTTCGATTACTCCATTAGAGTGCACAAACCCACTTCTTTATTGCTGGGGCTAGGTTTACCAGTAAGAGATATCAGTCATCTATAAGAAAATCACCGTCATCTAAATGAATAAGAGAATAGTTGTTATTCTACCCGTATTGTCTAAAAGATGAAATCTATTAGTTATGTCGGTAAACGTATGGGCATAAAAATGGGAAATCTCTACTCCTCTAATTATTGCACAAGATCAATGCTATACTCAGTGATGGAAAATACTTTACCTCACTCATCAATCATGTAAGAGTATGTAGAGTAAGGGATGGATGAATAGCAGTAAGGTGGAATCAAACAAGTCGGCAAATTTGACCCTCCCAAAGGACTTAACCACATCTCCCAAAAGCACAATACTTCTTTTCCCCGCTGGACCGCTCAGTGCACTGTAGGAAAAACTGGAGGTCATAGGCGAGGGGATACACAGAGAAATCTATTCGAGAGAGCCAGTTATGTACACTACAAAGAAGATTGAAAATACCCATTAACTGAAGCCAATTTCGTATCGGCGCACTATGATTTTAAAGACTATGTGACGGTGTGAGGAACTAACTGATATATCAACAATGAAATTCCTTTTTAGTTTTCTTTAACTCCATTTTTTCATCTACTATTTACAAAATAATCATTTTCTTTTTGCGATGACTTACAGCAAGAGGGAAGAGAGGAAGTAAGGGGAATTTCGTATGGAGATGGATGATGAAGCAAACGACAGGAGAGAGAATGCGTTTTGAAAAATTTAACAGGGGTAGAAAAATAAAAATAAAACTTCTGGGGTTGTAGAAAATTCAGGTAGATGCTAGTAATGAAAGGATAAAATTAGATTTATTACCTGAAACAACAGATTGATACCAGAATATGGCACTTGTCACGTAAAACAAAAAATGCTGTTGAAAGGATGTAGCCTATAATCATAGTACTGTTACCCCAGCGAAAGGAAGTTGGAGGTTATATATTTACCCCTATTTGTCTGTCTACAAGATATTTCAATAAGTTATTGATGGATTTTGACAAAATTTTGTGGATATGTGGGTCATGGACCATGGAAGAAATGATTAAAGTTTCGTGGTGATCTGAGTTAGAGTCCTGATTAATTTTCTTTCTAATCCATATGATGTCCCATAAAGTC
>NC_137023.1:47278013-47335513 GCF_032717465.1 Coenobita brevimanus | reverse complement strand
CTCTCAGAAACTAAATAGAATCTTATCGTGGCTTAAAGAGAGAATAACAGATTACATCATCGTTGCGAAAAGATGAATCACACAGACTCTCCACCACATCTGCTCTCAGTCAGAACTCTCCATCACAATTGCTCCCAGTCAGAACTCTCCATCACAATTGCTCCCAGTCAGAACTCTCCATCACAATTGCTCCCAGTCAGAACTCTCCACCACAGTTGCTCTCAAAACTCTCCACCAGAATTGCTCTCAGTCAGAACTCTCCGCCGCAAATGCTTTCAAAATTCTCCACCACAACCTCCCCAGTGTCATCAAACGGAGCCATTGTGAACGACCCCAACCATAACAAGACCAAGAGTACAATGATAAACTTACAATACTGTAGAGACAACTGATGCCTATGCCAAAACAAAGGGTTGGTGTTTATACTACCTCAGTCGGACGGAGAGAGAGAGAGAGAGAGAGAGAGAGAGACAGACAGACAGACAGATAGAGAGACAGACAGAGACAGACAGACAAAGTTAAGCAAATAGACATGACAACAAGCAAACATACAGATACACAAAGAGACAAGGCAACACTAGTTCGTCTCTCTCTCTCTCTCTCTCTCTCTCTCTCTC
Source organism: Coenobita brevimanus (assembly GCF_032717465.1). Lineage (NCBI taxonomy): Eukaryota > Metazoa > Arthropoda > Malacostraca > Decapoda > Coenobitidae > Coenobita > Coenobita brevimanus. Next base: position 47,334,896 of record NC_137023.1, on the reverse strand, counting down.
TCTCTCTCTCTCTCTCTCTCTCTCTCTCTCTCTCACAGTCCCTCAGTAATGGATTCATCAGAGTTTGACACGACTCGTCTAAATGCAAAATCCCCTTCACCCTGCCGCCCCCGTCCCATCCCATCTCCCTCCCTCTCCATTCCCTTCATCAGATCTGTCTCTTGTAAATGCATATCAACCCCCGCCGTCTCTCTCTCTCTCTCTCTCTCTCTCTCTCTCACTCACTCACTGCTGCTCCCCCTACTTCCAATAACATTTTTATACAGCTGGGACCCGCATCCATTTCCAAAACATCGATATCTCCCCCATTAACTCGGCCATTTTTCATCTTTGCATTTTTATTGTTCTCTTGGTTTCACAGTGATCAATATTCCAATATCTTGCAGTACCTTATTGTTTCTCTCCACTTCCAGGTAAATTTTACATCCGTGCGGCCGATAGTCCAGAGGGTACAATATTTCACTGAACGTGTGTGTGTGTGTGTGTGTGTGTGTGTGTGTGTGTGTGTGTGTGTGTGTGTGTGTGTGTGTGTGTGTGTGTGTGTGTGTGTGTGTGTGTGAATAACAGCTTTGATCTGATTCTAGGCAAACTACATGTATGGGTTGATGGTCAGCCATGGGCTCAGCTGCTACCGAAGACAAAAGGTCAAAGATCATGGTCACATGCAAGGTTAGCCCAGATTTATAGGTCTGGTCCGATTTGGACCAGATTTGCTGGAAAGTTTAACGGTAAGGCAAGGATGAAGAGATTTTATTTGTAGAACAGTCAAACTAAGGTCAAGGTCAAGGAGAAATGCCAAATCTCGAGGTGAATGTGCCTGAAAATGAACAAAATAACAAAGGCACTTTTCATCTGGTTGTGGCCATTATTGGTGGGATGGTTCAGGGTCAGACAAGGAACTGACATATCGTTTCTGAGAACAAGTCAAAGTTCAAGATCACAATGTAAGGTCAAATTAAGCATTTTATCTGATCTAGATCAAGTATTGCAGAAGAGTTTATAGTAAAGCATGGACGAAGTGGTCTGATTCTGAGAACAGTCAAAGACCAAGACACAATGTTAGATCAAAGTTGAAGATCACATGGTAAGCTCAGCTTAAGAAAATAGTTTTGATCTGATTTTAACTAAACTTGATAGAATGGTTGAAGGTTGTGAATAAGGCAGGGACGCTGGGCTTCGATTTTAAGAACACTCAGTACACGGATATGGTCACGGGGCAACCAAATATTTGACCTGTGCGTAACCTTGTCAACAGGTATTGAAAACAACTCTGATAAATGTAATCAAACTTGCTGGAAAGGTAGAGGGTCAGCCAAGAGGTTGGCCTTTTTTTTTTTTTTTTTTAATAAAGAAGGTAAAAGATCAGAGTCACAAAGTTAGGTAAGTTCTAAATTATGATCCAGTTTAGATCAGACTTGGGGAGGGCCGAGATCGTGGCAAGAATGGATTACCGCATTTTTTATAACAATCGATCGAAGGTCAAGGTCACAGGGCAAAATCAAATATTCAGCCTCAGATCATTTATACAGGGTAAGGGTACTACACTCTGATTGCTCGTTCATATCCCAAGATGGCTGATAATTTATAATAATTTCTACCTCAATTTTAACCCTAGCTTGTATCACCTAGCTAACCTAATGCCTGTCAAATGAGTCACCTGAACTTGTTCTTTCGCTGTCTTGGCATGTGATAATTGAATAAGTTATCTTACATTTCATAAATAAATGGAGAGAGAGAGAGAGAGAGAGAGAGAGAGCGAGAGAGAGAGAGAGAGTTAAATGTATATATGTAAAATTTATGGGTATTTAACAGAGTGCTGGAGTACACCTATATTCCTTACAATCCTTTTTACTGAAAATAAAAACCAGTAGACCGAGGTAAAAGAAAAAAGTTAAACAGAAACAGCCCAACTGCGGATCAGTCTCTCTCTCTCTCTCTCTCTCTCTCTCTCACACACACACACACACACACACACACACACACACACACACACACACACACACACACACACACACACACACACACACACACACACACACACACACACACACACACACACACACACACACACACACACACACACACACACACACACACACACACACACACACACACACACACACACACACACACACACACACACACACACACACACACACACACACACACACACACACACACACACACACACACACACACACACACACACACACACACACACACACACACACACACACACACACACACACACACACACACACACACACACACACACACACACACACACACACACACACACACACACACACACACACACACACACACACACACACACACACACACACACACACACACACACACACACACACACACACACACACACACACACACACACACACACACACACACACACACACACACACACACACACACACACACACACACACACACACACACACACACACACACACACACACACACACACACACACACACACACACACACACACACACACACACACACACACACACACACACACACACACACACACACACACACACACACACACACACACACACACACACACACACACACACACACACACACACACACACACACACACACACACACACACACACACACACACACACACACACACACACACACACACACACACACACACACACACACACACACACACACACACACACAGGAATCAGTTACCTCCATTCACTTTTACCTTGCTGGCCGCCCAGTCCCGTCCCGCGACCAGCCGACACCCCACGACAAACAAAACTCAGAAAAAGAAAAAGAAAAAAAAAATCACTTGCCGATCCCCCGCCACCAAAACACAGGCGTCAGAATTTCGGGTATGCTGGAGAGAGAGAATGTTGGCGGTGCACAGACAACAGCAACAATAGGAACACATGCAATAACAACATACACAAGGCCGGGACAATGGGGCATCAATACTGTATATGCCCATAGCAGTCATACCGAGAGAGAGAGAGAGAGAATGTGTGTGTGTGTGTGTGTGTGTGTGTGTGTGTGTGTGTGTGTGTGTGTGTGTGTGTGTGTGTGTGTGTGTGACTAGTGCCAACAGCAGACACACATGCAATAGCAACATACACACGATCCGGACAATGTAGCACCAATACGATATTATAGCAAAAACAGCGGTATCACAATATTTGGGGCTCTGCGGTGAGGACGAAAGGTTATTATTTTTAAGTCAATTGCTTTCCATACTGTTTCTCTTTATTGGTAGGTAGATTGGTACAGTAAAGAGAAATGAGGAGAGGGAGGGAGAGAGAGAGAGAGAGAGAGAGAGACCGACTCATTGTGTTTTGAATTGTGTTAGGCCTACCTTTTTAATCTCCAATATATATTTTTTTCGTTTATCCCAAGTGTACGTATAGCCTCCAAAACTACCCTTGACAGCATGCTACTTCCCTCCCCCATTGCCTTTCATTATGTATCTACTGTTCCGCTGTCCCTGTCTACCATTTTATCTATACACTTTTGTCAATTTTGTTTCTGTCTCCCATCTCTTATATATGTCATCTCTTTCCCAAACACTCTCCATTCTGTTTCCTCTCACACGGCCTGTCCCTCATGTTTCATCCACTCTCCTCTAAATTATACTCTCTTTGTCTGTTCCCCTGTCCATTGCGTTACCCAACCACTTTCATCAATTTCGAATCTTCTTTCTTTATCCTCCTGTCCATCATTTTGTTCGTCCAGTTTCCTTCATTTTGTATCCACCATTACAATGCCGGTACCCATGGTATACATTGTCCCTTCTATTTTGTAATACGTCTCCATTTCCCTGTCCATCACAGTGCCCATCTATTTTCCTCAATTCAGCATCTTGCCGCCCTACCCCAGTCTCTCATGCCATCCACCTTCCTCATTTTCGCCCTATTTAACAGGCCAAATTACAAAACTGCAGGCTGTTTACCGAAAGATAGCGAGATCAAACCCCGGCTGAACCAGGCAACAATTTGGAGCTTTGAATTTCATTAATACAGCCTTGACTAATCGCCCACTAAATCCCATGGCCATGTCACGAAAACTCTCGCGCAGACTCATTACACCAATCCTTAATGAGATGACCCTAGCATGTATTCAGTATACAGTAAATGGTGGGTATTAGCAACAAAGTGGTATCATACGAGAGTGTATGGGGTCATCTGTTGTACACAGGGGTGCCGAGTCTCAGGAAACGGACTTCCTAGCCTACATCCACTCAGGTACTGCACATTACTAAAATATCCCTTGTTTACCATATCACTTACCTGGCCGAGTATAACAGTAGAATGGATGGTGGCCTTAGTGAAGCAGTGACATTTGAAGGCGTATGGGGCCATCTTCACGTTAGAGGCGTATTAAGCCTTTTGGAACGGACCACGTAATTATATCCAGTCAGATATATGAAAATAAAAACAACTTCCCTTGTCCAATATATCATTCGCCTGCCGTACAAATGAATACACAGGAGTGCAAAGTAAGGCATTGAGCAACAGACTTACTGATCCTTTCGAGGTATTTTGTTACAGGATAGGTTATAATTAATGTACCTATTCTATCTGTCAAAGAAAAAACAGGAGAGCCGGAAGACTGCATGCTTTCAAAAGAGATAATCTAAGCTGGCGACCAATGGGTGACATGAAAGCAACCAGTGCGGTCTGTTGGACTTTGGAGGAGGACTGGAGAAGTGAATTGTCTTTGGGGACGGATTTTTTTGGCCTATGCCATACGAGATGAGTAAAGAAAATAAAAATAAAAACACTCTTCCCTTATTCAACACGTCCTTCACCTTCCAGCAGAATGTTTTCAGTATAAACGGTGGGCTTTAGCGACCCAGTGGTGACATATGAAGTTTTTTTGATGCTGTCTGTTGCACGTAGAAGAGCTGTGCCTCAGAAAACGAATTGCTTAGTCTATAAACAAAAAAAAATCATCCTTGTCCACCATGCCACTCACCTCCCACTCCCCCACCTGTCTCTCACACCTGCATTCATTCTCATGTCTGACAAAACTCATGTATATTTCTGTGTGTAAAAAAGTGTTGCAGCATTTTTTTTCCAGGCTGCACAATGGAACTAGGTGTATGGAGAGAGAGAGAGAGAGAGAGAGAGAGAGAGACAGAGACAGAGAGAGAGAGACAGAGAGACAGACAGACAGACAGAGAGACAGACAGACAGACACACACACACACACACACACACACACACACACACAGGCAGACAGACAGACAGAGGGAAAGGGGAGGGAGAATAGTCGGTATTGTGATATACATAGGCTATTGTGAGAGAGAGAGAGAGAGAGAGGAATAGTCCACCAAGACTGATCACTCCTGAAATACAGTCCGTTGCGTGTGTTTTTAACATCCAGTGTCAAGGCTACGCGTGAGCACAGAAAAATATAGTTTATCATTCCATACTGCTTTGCATTAAAAAATAATTCCCAGAAACCTGCCTTTTAAAATAAAAATACCAATAATAAACAGCTACATTAATAATCACTCAATATTCAGCGCATAATGCTCATAAAAAGAGCTGATCAAGCATTCATAAAGGTTTCTATTTATATATTGTGTTCCTGCGTTGGATATTAGTGATATACACGATGAATGATGTAAATAACAAACGCACTCATCTTCCCTGATCAAATAGTGACTAACCATTTTGATTTCCTGAATCCAACATCAAATTTATATTTTTATTCCTAATCTCTGCTGAGTATACAGCAATATATACCTTCGAGCTATGAGTAGTACGAGTATTATATTGCTTTCAGTAACGCGTCAGTACAAGAATTCTTTCTATATTCGAGGAACTGTGCTGATGATAAAAATAACAAACATGGCGTAACGTACTCAACGCGTAAGGCAACAGTTCTTATTATTTTTTTTATCCTAGTTCTCTCTCTCTCTCTCTCTCTCTCTCTCTCTCTCTCTCTCTCTCTCTCTCTCTCTCTCTCTCTCTCTCTCTCTCAACGTATCATAATTCAGGCAAGCCTAGTACTCCCACCTATCAAAGTTTTAAGTGAAGGTCAGAAAGGTCGCACACTTAGAATTTTTCTCTGCTGCTGATTACAAAGAAAAAACAACAGATACAAGCAAGGCAAAGGAATTAATGTAAGAACAAATCAGACAGCATTTTCTCGCATCAACATTGATGCAAAACGGCAACACCCACACAATAGACATTTAACGTTAAGACCCCCCCCCCCGAACAGTGCAACAGACACACAACAGTAACCCCTACACAATAAGGCTGCACCCAAGGAACAGAGTAACGCTCACGACAATACCACCCACACAATAATGCAAGACCATCACAACCATAATACATCATACGCATAGGCACTGAAAAATTTGAATGATTAGCAAAAATTAATAAAGATACTCAATTTCGCATTGCCACAGACGCCATCCAACCAAGTACAAGTCACCAAAAGCTAATACAATTGACTTAAAAAACTGAAGCTCTGACACCAAAATCTATATTCTCTGAAGACCTATAGAATCCTGACAACCCTAACACTCGATTCTTGTATCCCGTGAGGCTACCGATACCCTGTATTAAGAAACACTGGTTATGATTAGTGTTCCGAATGTAAATCGCCTGAACTTTTTTATGTTCAATGAAAATGAAAGTCGGAATTGCCCTTAACCATATTACTAACGGGAGAACATAGCTAAAAATGTTCTCACTGCTAGAATCCTTACCGGAAGATTAGTAGGTCTTTGAACGGGACTTACGTGAATGAGGAGATCTGTTTTAAAAGCACTGTTAATAGACACTTCCGTAAACTTACTAAGGGTATAATGATGGCTTACCTATTAACCTCAGGGTGAGTATGGTTATAGGCATGGTGGGAACGAGTGATGGGTGGTTGTAGCTGCGTTGGTTGTGGCCGTTGTAATGACTGGCAGTAGTGGTCGATGTAGTTGAAATGGCAGTCTTGTTGATGATTTTAGCTGCGATGGTACAAGTAGTACTGGCGATTCTGTTGGTAGTATTAGTGGTATTAATAATAGTGCTGACAGCAGAATTCGCAGTTACGGTATTGGTAGTCAGTCAACTGGTTACATGTACTTCAAAAAACTGTGGCTATAATATTATGAAGGTTGTCAGAGTTTAGTACAGTTCTGAATAAGAGAGAGTTTTATAATCCACATAACTTAAAAAGATGCCTGTTATAAATAGGAGAACCCAGCCAATGTTAATGCTGCAGTCTCAATTAAACGGTAAAAAAAAAAATAGAAAAGAAAACAATGGAACTGCAAATCAACACAAAAATAGGGAGAAAATTTTTAACTGGTTACAAGAAATGAATACATTTTATGAATTATTATTATTATTATTATTATTATTATTATGATTATTAATGTTGTAATTATCATTATCATCAGCAGCAGCGGCGGCGGCGACGGGGACAGCAGCGGCGGCGGCAGCAGCACCAGCGGCAGCAACAGCAGCAGTAGTAGTAGTAGCAGCAGTCGTAGTAGTAGTAGCACTCACTCCAGTTGTGTTCACAAGATCAGGTGGAATGGGTCCCGAGGCGGGGAGATTCTACTCGAGATTGGCTGAGATTCTTTCTGAGAAGAAGCGTCAACTTCAGAGTTCTGTTATGGCCTGGATGAGATGTCGACTATCATTCTCTCTCGTGAGCTCTGCGCAAGATCATCAGCCCTCATGCCTGTCTCTCTGACGGGTATGGATTACGAAGCTGCTGTGGTTGAGGGTCGCATAGACCAGCTGCTCCAATAGATCAATGTCTTTATTAACACGGTAATGTTAATGAATGGAAATAAAATAATAAAAGTAGTAGAAGTTGGTTGGTAACCAGAGCCGCTGACGCTTTGGGGGTCAACGGACTGTAATGTAAGGGTTAGTGTTATCCTTCACATCACAACTCCAAATGGTGAACTGTATTATGAAGGTTGGTTTTGATCTTCACAGTCGAATTCCCAAATGGATGAAGGTGATTTATGTAGCAGTAATAGTAATGGCAGTATTGATCCTGTGAAGCAGCAAGGTATCACTTTCAGCATCTCGCCCTATACTGTTACGCGAGATTCAGCCTGTCTGTGTCTGTGTTATAACTCCTCCTAGGATATTTGGTGGATGTGAATGATACTTCCTAAGTGAGTTCGTCGGGTTACTCTGAAGGTTCTCCACTATATACAATTTCCCAATCATGATTTTTAGGAGGACTAGCCCACCTCACGAAGAAAAAAAAATATCCGGAACTGTGAAAGAAATGCAGATATGATTTTGATATATTAGAGCATATTGTTTGCTGTAAGGAGAGTTGGGTATAAATCAATCACCTGGGTATGACGGCATAATGAAGCAATACACTTCGTTATCTGTGTTCACTCTCATTTCTGTCCATGACCACTATCAATCACTAATATCGGCACTATGATCCCCTCAAACTATCACCTCTAAAGTCCTCTTCACCACCAACACTGCCACAGCTGTCTTCCTATCTCTTCCACCCAGGGTCTGTGCTCATTGTTTTCGATGTCCATAAGAAAGCACAGTGGAAACAGGATGCTGTTACCGGCGACGGATCATCACATACTAAAGATAAAATATAATAATCAGCGATCGACACATCTAGGCATACGACCTGGTTTCATCTTACAAGCAAAGTACAGAATTATGTAGTCCATGTATTGCCTCACCCTACATCCTGTGAGAGATGCCCTTGACAAAAAATATTTTCATAATTTTCTATCCCTATTCAGCAACAACAACGTCTCTAAGCACAACCGCACCTCTTCCTCTCTGACTCGATCTCGATCTTCCTATCCCTCTCCTCCTTCCAAACACATTATTCTTAATCTACTCAGTCTCTCGTTCTCCTTGCCAGTTCATCTTCCTCCTAGTACTATTTCACTCTTCTTGTCAATCTCTCGCTCCTCTTGCCAATATCTCTCTCTTCTTGGCAATCTCACTCTCCTAGTCAATCTCTGACACTCTATTCATTTCACATGGTTGAACCACCTCAAAGAGTTATCATCTCTTAGTTTATAGAGCCTTCCACTACGCTCTTATGAGTTCTATTGTCCTAAGCAAACAGAACCACAAAAGGTTATTCTCAGCAAAATTATTCACTGCTAATGAATTCGTATTTGTTGTTTTCACGAGTGTGCAGCGGGCAAACAATAATCCCCTACTGTGAATTATATAAAGGCGTATTTTGGGAGGGAGAATTATCAGCACTACATATATAGCTGTTTAATTAATCCACGCACATCATAGACTCGGATTAAAGTGAATGGAGCCAGAGCACGTCGTTATTACTGTATTGTTCCTAAGTCCAGGCTAGTTTATTTTGCTTAAGAAGACTTTCTGAGCTGGAAGGGTTAGATAAAGCCCTCATCAATCAACTTAATACTAGTGGGTTTACTAAGGAGAATATAGCAGTCTGGCAGCAACAAAATTAGAGTAAATGTGATGACCACTGGCTGAACGGTTGAACTATATGACCATTTAACACCTTTTCCATAATGAAATCTACTGAGTTCTATTCTTGCTACCCTTAGACACTTTTACCCTGCCTGACAGAAATTTCTGAAACTTGAGAGGTTACATTATATAACTCTTCACTACCAAACAATATTATCCCTCTGCGAATTCTATAAAGGCAAATTTTGGAAGGGAAATTTTCAGCTTTACCCTTATAACTTTAATTAATCCAAGACCCACTATAACCCTTAGCATTCTTCTTCCAGACGATTTCATTCAACTGAGAGTTAGTTGTAGGAGTATTATATTCCAACTAAAGCCATAAGCTTGTATCTATCTGAGAGCGTAGCAGTAGCCTACCATGGTTAGAACAAATCTCGTATTCCTTTCTAGTTAACAACAGACTGGAGCTCAGTGTTACTTGATGCAAACACTGGGCACGTAATAGGCTGGAATTAAAGCGAATGGGGTCACTCATTTTTTAAAATGTATACGTTCACTTAATGTCTTGAATCCGATGACGCTTTTAAATTTTATTCTTGCCACCATCGGACGAATTCTTATAGCTCTGAGAGAGGATTCATGTTGCTGTTGGGTTAATGAAGACTGTTTCTAAATCGGTCATTACTAATGGGTTCTCTAAGTTTAACAAAATCCATCTGGAGGAAATAAGATAGGTACGAGAAATATTTTTCCTAACCAAAGCTAAACCGACCGGTGGTATAAAGTACTCAAATAATCGCCACTAAGATATCATCAGAACAATGGGATTACCACACTCATAAACTGGGTTGTAAATATAAGTTGTAAAGTAACGAAGTATCTGTTTCGGATAATCTGCCAATATCACATCGACGCTTGTCAGTCATGACAGCGGGTAATTAGCAAAATGTTGATCATGCATCAAACCTGACTACAGTAGGATACATGAGAGTATCCGGGTCTTTTACACCTCGCCCGGACAGAGTCCGACGAGGTATTGTTTTTGGTCGAGTTTGTTTGTTTGCTTGTAAGTTTGTTAGCAACATTACAGAAAAACGGCGGAATGAAATTACATGAAGCTTTCAAGATATCTGGGCACTGGTCAACAAAGAAAGTGATTAAATTTTGGAAGTAGTGGAGTGACCATGAAAGGTCAAAATCATGGTCACGGATTTTTAGAGGGCTATAACTTGAAAACGGTTGAAGATAGAGATATTACCTTTTACCTTGAATGATCTTGAAAGGTCAGATTTAAGGTCATGGATATTCAGGGGGCTATAATTCGAAACTGGTTGAAGATGGAGATATTTACTATTATGAACAAATAGGAAATCCCATATAGGTTTTTAATCGGTACCTTGACCTTTGACCGTAAGTGACTATGAAAGGTCAAACGCAAAATCGCGGATTTTCAGGGGGCATAACTTGGAAACATATGTTCCATTACCTTAGGCTTTAATTGTGCACTGATACTAAATGGCAGAAACGAGCCAGTATTTAACAGCAATGAAATAACTGCTGTTGGGGAAGGTTTGTTGCGCCTGGCACCACTTGTTTTTAATCTTGAGTTCCTCCCACCCCCTTTCCTCTTCCCCATTGGATATACGGTAACATACAACTAACAGCATATAATATTTGATGGATATTCCAAATATTATCACAACTGTCAAGACATTCATTGAAAAATCATACTGGTGATATGCCGGGATTTATTGTCTTAGTTTTGCTTTCACCGCTACCTTCCTTTTTCTTTCACCGCTGATAGACAAGAATGGTGAACTGCCTAGTCCACCTTCCCCCAGTAATGCTGGATATATCCTTAATGTAGCATATTTGCAGTTCATGTGATATCAATCACGACTATATGACGTTAGTATCTCTACCCCTGTATCATATCCGGGGTTTCTCTTAAGGTGAGTAAAACAGTCTGGCGATAGCTACAACCACACTACCACCATGACCACCACCAACAACAACAACAGCAGCAGCAGCAACAACAACAACAACTACAAAACAACAGCCACAAAAACTACAAAAATGAAAACAAAACAATAAAAACAACAAAATAACGACAACAGTATAAATGAAGACGTTGTCAAGTGGTTAATACAGTCTTCGAAACCCTATGTTGTATCTCCTAAGTTGCATACGATTGTCTAGCGATGGCATTAATAAAGAAAAAGTCATCGTACCGAGGGGATAAAAGTTTGTAACCCTTTCACTACCAAAGACATCCCCTAAGCTGAATAAAATTGGTTGGTGATATTGTCTGTTCACCTTAACTTGGCTCAAATTTTCATTCCTTTGTACCTTATTATACACAGTTGAAAGGCTGAGAAAATGATAATGCTATGGCTCCACATCATTTCCACAGCACTTCTTCATGACCAGCATCTTATTCTATGGTTATCTCTTGTTCCAACTCAGCATTCAAGATGGGAATATTGCAAATTCAGGCCAAGTTTAAATGAAAAAAGCATAGAAAGCATAAATACAACATAAACAGACGCTATGGTATAGATGTTAGTTACTGAGGACTTCACTATCACGTCTCCCCTAACCTCATTACAATCTACCAGCTGCAAAGATGAAAATAAACACTACCGTGCTGATATGGGAGGGGTGTGTGTGTGTGTGTGTGTGTGTGTGTGTGTGTGTGTGTGTGTGGTCAAAATGTATCGATAATCCTTGTAAAGGGATATTGCGTGCAGCGTCCTTACTAAATCCAGACACTGATAATCGAGTGTGTTCAATAACTGCCTGATTGCTAACTTCACATTAGCGGTATAAAAGGAGTGGGGGTAATTATTTCAGTTTGATTAGAAGGCAAATAAAAAATTATATACGTGTGTGTGTGTGTGTGTGTGTGTGTGTGTGTGTGTGTGTGTGTGTCTGTGGTGTGTGTGTGTGTGTGTGTGTGTGTGTGTGTGTGTGTGTGTGTGTGTGTGTGTTTTCACAAACATTTATTTTCACTGACACACAAAGTTGTCATCAAACTCACAGGACCTTGATTTCACTGTGGTAAATTGTTCAAATGCAAACTGTACTCAGATATTGAAAGTTAAAGTAACAGGGTTCGTAGTATCTTTTTCCTAGCGATTTAATTTGCATATTAGGCTTTAACATTCTATGGTAGGTTCTTTATACCATATTGATATCGACAGTTTTGCATTAACAACGTGCAAGAGGGTACTGAAGTATACTATGTAAAATAAATCGCTAAGCATGAGATTATATGAAATCCTCCAAAGCCACTTGCAATAGAATGCATTCATATTCTGGCGCCAACAGGTGAACTGCTTAGGTAAGGATAATAACGGGAGGGGCAACCCGTTTTACGGATTCAAATTCTGGCTGTTCAGTATATCACTGTCACCTGCATTGTCTGGTAATGTGAAACAGCTTGCCTAGAACGTAACCCGGTAAACGAGGCGTTCTTCCCATTTTTCCCCTTACCTAAATGGTCGGACACTTTTAGTCAGCTGTCAGTCGTACTCTCGTTGTCACAGGAGATTCCAGTACTTTTACACAGATAATCAACAGCGAAACAGAAGTGAAAGGAATTGAATGGCGTGGCGAGATCCGAACATTTGCCAGGTTTCGATGCAACAAGTCCAACACGCAACAGATTATCGTGGAAAAAGGCAGGTGTGACCTTTGCACCTCAGCACAGAAACGCACTATTTGCTGATGTAATGAGGCTAATAAAGACAGGTTTACCGGTGGAAGAGGATACTGCTAAAATCCAAATCGTGACAGACTGTACAGTTCATAATGCAATTTTGTTGTTTTCTGTCATCCACAGAATTTTAATGTATGTTTAAAAGAATATTGATTAGAACGCCATCTGGTAAAATCACAACATGGTCAGCTATACTGTACAAGTTAAGACTGCTGTTCCTTAAAATATTTCTTAGTAAAAGCATAGGTCTGGTAGGCAGTTAAATGTTTCCCAAGGTTATCTTCTTATTCTTTCCTTCTTTCTCCGACTATGAAGACACCTGCCAAGTGATTAAACAGGATCCTCCTCACATGACCTCAACGTTTCGCTAAATGTTGCTTACTCCTACACACCGGTAATTGCCAGATACTGCTTACGATTGTCTAAAGATATTTGCTTAGTATTTGGCCTACTTGATGTTTCTTTAAATAAAATTATCCTGTTTGTTATTACTGTAATACCTGGATTATCAGTTTCAATATTCAAGGGAACAAATCGGTATCGTTGTTAATAATATATTGTTATACTGTTAAAAATTAAGAAGGCAAATATAATTAAGAATCATATAAAAAGTCCTTATTCCGGTATGTACTGTATAGAAAGACAGAGAGGCAGCTAGAGACGGATAAATAGATACACAGACATATAGAGTGACAGATAAACAGGTAGACAGATAGACTGACAGATAGACTGGGCAGAAAAATATATATATGAAGATTTTTCCATTTCTTTTCCCCTCCTCTTTCACTAACTCCACACAGAAATCCTACAAGACACTTTTCCCCCACGCCATGTCAGAGAGGGGAAAAAACTTTTTACATTCAGAAAACTTCCCCTTTTCTCCGCGAGGGGTTGAGAGGCTTCATAAAGTTCCCCAAATTTTTCCTGACAGGCATTGAATTCCGAGAGAGAGCCGGAGGGTGGCGGGGGAAGTTCCCTATCCTGCCATCTAGGCCGGGATGGATATAATACTCTAATATTGGCTTCAGTGATTTTGCTTTTTCTTTCTTTTTACTTCAGTGTGTGTGTGTGTGTGTGTGTGTGTGTGTGTGTTTGTGTCCTGCTGTGATAGTCCATTTGTTTTCTAAATTATGTTCACCCTTTGATCATCGGATAAAATCTGGTATTCTGTTCCAGCTACTGTCAAGTTATTTTATTCATCTGCAAGTTAGTCACAGCATCCACAGAGTTAATACTGTCACCAATAACCCTCTCATGAGAAGCATAACATTATTTAACCTGTAATATTGCAGCTGACGTCTGACGAGTTAACTGAAATGATCCAAGCGTTCAGTAGGCATTTCATGTAACCCATGCGGTTGTTTAGTGGTCTGAATGCGCCAACCGAGGTTCAGCTTTACAACGTGCTTGTGTCTGATACCCAGGAGGTGATCCCCCCCCCCACCATCACGCAATACCATCAAAGGAAGCAGGTGTGTCATCCACCCTTAAATGTACTGGGCTGCTGTTATCCAGCCTTGTGCCCCATACCCCCATTAGGAGAATGTGGAGTTGGGTGTTACCGCTAAACATTATGGTAAATTTAGCTATAAAATTGGACGTAATTGTAGACCAACAATACGCAGTTAAATTTTAGAGCCCCAGAAATTTCCCAGTGACAACTAAAATTGCTTGGCGTTAGCCAAAATAAAACTTTTTAGTGGTTTCCAGAGTTAATTACGTACGTCGTCCCCCGAGCCAGGAAGGTAGGTTTATAACCCGAAAAAACTCGGAAATCTTCCAGATGGAGAATAGTATCAGAATAATAGATAATTTCCCTCTAAGGTTTAAGCATTAAAAGTGTACTTCACTAATTCCTTGAAAGTATTTAGTTTAATACCCAAGACAGTGACAAGGAATTTGGTACAGTACTGTGAAGTTTTATTGCAATATTCCGTACAAGTCTACACTCTTCTCACACTCCACAGTACCACAGATATTACATATTATGTGCCATCTGTTTCTCATTTTATACTAAATCAAGCATTTATTGTCTGACTAGTGAAACAAATATTGTAATTTCTTCACAGCGTGAACAGGCATACGTGTTGCACACTCACCTGGAGAATTCTGAGATTTTCAGGACTTGTTTTGTGCCGTACCAGTCACAACACCCAAACAGTCACATAGCTTCTTATTATAAATGAAGACTTAAAAAAAAAGAAATACTTTTTATAAGACACTGTTGGTGTCTATTTCACCTTATCCCCTCAGGAATGGTAGTATAAGATCAAATTTAGACACAGTAATCGAATTACTTATCTCTGCCTCGAAAAGTCTAATATAAATGCATCAAGTGACTTTGTGTGTGTGTGTGTGTGTGTGTGTGTGTGTGTGTGTGTGTGTGTGTGTGTGTGTGTGTGTGTGCTCGCGCGCGAGCGCGCTCGTTCATGTGAGTGTAAATGTATGGGCGCTGATGTGCGTGTCTGGGTTTGTGCATGTATACACGCATATCGTTATGTATGTTCGTGTTTATTTTCATGTGTATGTGCATGCACATAACCTGGATGTAAAGCTCTGGCCGACTACCAGCGACACGGTCTCATATCACCTGCCAACGCCTCACTAACAACTCTAACTTCCCTCCCCCTTTCCCAGTGTGACGGCCTCCCACGTACACCCTCGCTATGTTGGCCACACAAAGTTCGAAACTTTACAGCCTAAATATGTTAGCAAATTATCAATTTCTGATTGCATCTCTTCACTCACTCCTTCGTCAATATTTCTTGCACATAACGATAAATGAGTGAAACAGAAACACCTCCACTCTCTGGCGTCGTTCAGATAATATCGTATCAGTTTCTTGGAACCAAACCTGCATAAATCTACTAAATTATTTTAACCATCTAACGACGACACAGCTCCGATAGTACTAAACTTCTATCGTTAAATATATTCAACTTGGGAGTAATATCTATTAGAAGAGAGATCATAAATATTCTACTCCTGTTGTCCCAAGAAAATTTTATGTAGCTTAGAAGTAGTCTCTCGTCGACAAAGGTTGAAAACTAACGGTAACAGACGGAAACAAGAGTAAAATTGCTCTGGGACCTGTGACAAGGCTCTTGTTTCAACTTTTTTAAAAGTTGTTGCTGGATGGCACCACCACAGGTGTCAGCTGACAGCAAATTCTAAATCTCCATCTCAAATAACCGTATGAGGGACCACTTCTGTGGCTCAATGGGCTTAAATGAAGAACTTTTACTAAAGTTGCTGCTAGATGGCACCATCACAGGTGTCAGTTCACAGTAAATTTAGATTCTTCATGTCAATAACCGTATATGGGACCACTTTTATGTCTCAATTGGCTTAAAAGAATTTTTTACCATAGTTGCCACTAGATGGCGCCACCTCAGGTGTCGGCTGATGAGATTTGGATTCTCCATGTCAAATTATCTATTTTGATACCACGTTTATGTCTCTAAAGGCCCCCTTTTAACATATCAGCCAGTAGAAGGAGTAGAAGAATGCTGGCCACTTACTGAACTGCTAACTATCGCAGCAGGTAAAAATGAAACCCCACTTACCTCACAAGCCGCACCCTCCGCTAACACTCACAAGGTCACACTGACTCGTCAGCCTGGTATACCACTGAGCGAAGCCCACAATAGTCACCATTCACCAGTCTCATATAAACATATGAGACTGGTGAATGGTGATTCGAATAATTAATGCGACATTTGGAGATATACACATAACTGTCTGTTCGGAAAATTACTGCGAGCTGATTTAGTAATTAATGTAATATGCGACGTAGCATGACACAGCTAGTTCGGTCGCAAAGCTTTGCCTTCGAACCATCCCGAATGAGTTCCAAACAATAAAATTCTGCCTCATCTCTCTGACTCAGCATTCGCAAATACAGATGTACACACATAATTGTTTATAGAGCTGTATTATGAAGCTACCAGTAGGCTACAAGCTTCACTTCACATGTATGAAAACGAATCAAACGAACCACTACTTGGTGTTGTTGCCAGAGGTTCACACTCCACACATTTTCTCTTAATCAAATTACCTGACGAAAACGGGAAGCTCATGGCAAACTGCACCATATTCATATTAGCAACAAGGCTCGTCGCAATGCAGGCGTTGTATACACGTTTTGACAAAAACAAACCTCATGCAGTTAATAAAAAGAAAAATTTAATGTAACCAACAAAATCATTTACATTAATTGGATATAGCCTACAGTTTCACCTAGAGTACAAATGTTTCGATCGAAAATTATAAGTTGATTTTTCTCGAATGTTTACAAAGCAAGGCTACTGAAGTGTCATTAGTAACTCCCACAGTACGAGCATGACCTTAACACCATTATTTCCATTGGCAGACGATATAATTTAATCTTTTTTTTCCGTTTCTAAATAATATTATCTAAATATTTCTTCATCCACAGAAGATATAGCCAGTGAAAGTATTACCTTTTCAGGCAGAGCCAATTTTTAAAACCAAGTAAATTCGTTTGGTATAAACGAGGACTAAGGTAGAGAAAAAAATGACCGGAAGGGAGCCTCAAAGTCAGCTCTACGTGAAATGTTCAGACGACTATACGGCTACTCTAAAGCCCAATGCACGACGAACGCCAGCCTGATCGTGGGGTTGCGTCAAGTTTATCCCGTCGGCAATGCAAGCTTTGCAAGCGGGGAATGTTGTGAGGGAAATCTCACACTTAGCTGAGATCATCCCGACCAGGAGACAGGATGCTGCAAACTAGGACTAGTCACACTGCTTGAATAACTCAGCTGGAAGCGAGTTGAACTAACCTGACATTACAGGGACTGGCATGGTAAAACATGATAACACTGACATGATATGACATGACATGGCACGACAGAACTGACATGGCATGACAATAGCTCTAACAGCACCAACATACATGACAGCACAAACAAGACATGATAGCAATGACATGACAGCTCTGGCATGACATGACAACACTGAGAACAGCACTGACATAACTACACTAACAAAACAGCACTGACATGGCATGCCAGCAATGCAATATGACATCAGCACTGATATGACGTGACATGAAATCGATGACATGGCATGACAACACTGACAACATGACAGCACTGCAATGATATGACAGCACAAACATGACATGATAGCACTGACATGAGTTGACTGAACTAATATGAAAACAATGACATGACATGACAGCACTGATATGGCATGATAGTAACATGACATGACAATAGATATGACGTGACGACAGTACTGTAGTGACATGACATGATATAGCAAGAGAACACTGACATGACATGACAGCAGTGGGCTACTAGTCTCACCCCAGAAGTTCAAAATTGAAGGCAAGCATGAAACACTGCTTTTCTCGTTTATACCTACAAGTACAATTTCATATAATAAGTTACGATAAATAAACCTACAGACTTAGACATAATCTGCAAAAAGTCTGTTTCGTATTTTTCTCTGAGATTTTACAAGCTGATTTAAGAACCTGCATATAAGAATAGTGAAATAATTGGGTAAGTAAGAAAGTTTCGGGAGTCTTCCCTCAAAATGATATACAAAATTTTTACAGGTATATTCAGCAAAATATAATCCGTATATATCTATGAGATTTCACAGCTTGAATTAAGAACTAATGTGCAAGAACTGTCTCATAATTAAATAAAAGCCTCCAACCCACTTCTCTCAAATGCAAGGACAAGACTTTAAGAAATAGTCAGTCTTGTTTTTTACGTTTTTTACTCTGAAATTTTACAGCCCGAATTAAGGACCTGCATGCGAGAATAGTGTCATAATTGGGTAACTAATGAAGCTCGGAGTCTTTTTCCTCAATACCGCCAAGAACTGCTCCCGTAAAACTCTGCACACACGTAACTCGATTAATTTGCCCCTTTTTGCGTCTCTTTTTCTTTTGGACGCTCATTATAACTCATACTGTATTTGTCTTTAATACGTTTCAGCGTCTGTGTCTGTCTAAATCTGTGTTTGTCTTTCTGTCTGCATGTCTGTCTGCCTGTCTTTCTGTCTCTGTCTCTGTCCGTCCGTCTGTCTGTCTCTGTCTGTCTGTCTGTCTGTCTCTCTCTCTCTCTCTCTCTCTCTCTCTCTCTCTCTCTCTCTATGTATCCATCTTTCAGTCTATCCATCCATCTATCCCTCTATATCTTACGTGTCGGTGTATATGTCTGCGCCTGTTTTTATCTAAATCTGTGTCTGTCCTACTCCTCATCTCTCTCTCTCTCTCTCTCTCTCTCTCTCTCTCTCTCTCTCTCTCTCTCGGAAACAAAGAAGAACAGGACGGAAACTCAGCGAAAGGCGCCCCGTCCCGTCCAATCACATTCCTGCTCAATTAGGATCAAAAGTTTACGAGCGTTCTCATTGGTTGATACGAGGCGAGTTTTGGCAAAGAATCGACGACCGGAGTTTGGAGCTACATTAAAACTTTTGTGTGTTGGAGGTCGAGGGGAGGTGGGAAAGGGGAGAGGGGGATGGAGCGGGTGGGGGAGTGGAGAGATGGAGGGGGGAAGTAAGCGAGACAAAAACAAAAATGGAAGGGAACGTGAGGGATTTAGGTCAAGGGAATGTATGAGGGTAAGAAGAGAATCGGAGAGAGAGAGAGAGAGAGAGAGAGAGGGGGGGGGAATTAGGTCAAGAGTGGATGAGGGTGGAGACGGATGAGCAGAAATGGTGGATGGAATGAGGGAGAGATTGAAAAAAAAAATAAAATAAAAGTGGGGAGAAGGGAGGAGGAAAGAATGGGGAAGGCAAAAGCGGGATGAAAGATAAGAATGGGGGACGGAAGAGATTAAGAATAAATGTGATGGGACAAAAAAGAGGTGGGAGGGGGTCAAGGAGGGAAAGGGAGGGAGGGTTGATATGGAGGAAAGAAGATCAAGCAGAAAAAGGAAGTGAGTGACAGAGGTCAAGGAGGATGAGAAAAAAAAGAGATGAAGGACGGAAGTGGGAGAGACTGAAAGGAAGGCGGACGATATAGGTCAAGAGAAGAGGGTGGAGGAAAGAGGAACCTGGGATGTGTGTGTGTGTGTGTGTGTGTGTGTGTGTGTGTGTGTTCTGTCTTTCTTTCTGTGTGTGTGTGTGTGTGTGTGTGTGTGTGTGTGTGTATGAAGTGTAGCAATGTATGGTAGTGCCAAACTTGACAGTATGAAGTGAATTAGTGTGAAATGTGGCAGTGTGAAATTCTCTATCTATCTATTCATCCATCCATCCATCTATCTGTCTATCTATCTAATTTAACTCTAATCTAACAGGAGAATGATAGTGACATCTTTATAAGAGACATATGACTTAGCTTTCAACGGAGAGAAGTGATGGCTGGCTGGCTTACTGACTGGCTTTCTAACTTGCTTTCTTCCTGGCTTTTTCCTGGCCTTTTCCTGGCTTTCTTCTTGACTTCTTCCTGACTTTTTCGTAGTTTGCTTATTGTTTTTTCCTGGCTTTCTTCAGGCTTTGCTTCTGTCTGGCTTTCTTCCTGATTTTCTTTCCAGTTTTTTTTTCCCGGCTTACCCTCTTTGTGGTTGGCTTTCTTCCCGGCCTTCATCCTGGCTTTCTTCCTGTTATTCTTTCAGGCATAATTCCTGTTTTGCTTCCTCCTCTGCTTCCTGACTTTCTTTCTGACTTTCTTCCTGGCTGGCTTTCTTCTTGGTTTTCTTCCTGCTGTGGATTTCCTGCAGTTCCGTGCGCCTATCTGTCGCCAAAAATTATCATCATCATATTATTATTATTCTCTCCGACGGGGAGAGTATACTTTTATTCCTGTTTGTTTGTTTTTTAGTTTGTGTGTGTGTCAGTTAGCAGGATTACTCAAAAAATAAAAGAGATTTGGACCAAATTTGTTGGGTAGATAACCCATGTCCCATGGAACAATCGATTAACTTTTGGGACCAATCCGGATCGCATTACAGTTTCTGGATCCGGAAAACACTTTTTGCGAAACCATAATCATTGATGAGAAAACCTAACCCATTATGAAAAGTGATTTGGAAAATACATTGCCCTTGTCGGAGAGATGCGCTCGACAGAGGTCCCCTTTAGTTGTTGTAGTTGTTGTTGATATTAATATTATTATTATTATTATTATTATTATTGCTCTGTGACCATCTTCAGTGCTGACATGTAATATCAGATTAACGCTGGAATTTAGTGTTAGTCACGAACTGCTATGAAGGATTACTTCTCGCTGTCACTTTCCTTCTGATTAGTAAGCATGGTTCTCAACAGGAACCATGACTGCAAATCTATAGAAGATCTCGCAACTGATCTTAATCTACTACGAACGTGCTATTTTTATTTTTTACCTATGTATAACCAAACGCCACAATTTAGGAAGGAGTACAGACAAACTGGTTCCATGTCACCTTGTCCTTCAGCATCAGTGTGTCTTCTCTCCAGCTCACATTATCCTCATTCACATACCTCTCCACCACATACCTCCACCTCTTCCTCGGTCTCACTTTCCCCCTCTCACGCTCCATCTCACACTAATACACTCTCCTATTCTGTTTGTCGTTCTCCATTATCTCCATATGGCCAAATCATCTCAGGGCACATCTCCCAACAACATTCAGCACATCCACGTCAACACCACAACGGTCCTTCACTTCCACACTTGTCTGTCTGTCTTTCCACCTAACTCTGCATCCACAACAACACCACAACGCTCCTTCACTTCCTCATTTGTCTATCTACGAGTATCTTTCCACGTCACTACACATCAGCATTACAACGCTCCTTTGCTACCTAATCTGACTGTCTGTCTCTCCACGTAACTCGACATCCACATCATCACAACTCCCATTCACTTTCTCATTTGTCTGTCATTCTCTCCACGTAACTCCACAACCATATAAACACCACAGTGCTCCTTTACTTCCTCACTTATCTGTCTCTCCACGTAACGCAACATCCACATCAACACCACAAAGCTCCTTCACTTCCTTATTTATCTGTTTCCATGTAACTCTACATTCATATAAACGCCACAACTCACCTTTACTTCCTCATTTGTCTCTCTCTCTCTCTCTTCACTTTGCCCCAACTCTTCTCAGATAACTTAATTCCTCACCAATTTCCATACTAATAAAGGTGATTTCTTTCACCTTAAAGAACTAGTAGCTATCAAATAAGTGATGAACAGTATCCTTGCTTACCTTTTTTATCTCTCCAAGATGGGGAAGTTGTTTAGATACGAATACTGACATAATATACACACAGCTACAGCATCCTCCCTCTCACGGTTAGAGGATGACAGACGGGATTCGAAGCCTCTATGGTTCACCGAGCTCTAATTCGAGACAGAAGACTTTTATCATGCTGAGTAATATTTGTCTTTAATATTACTCCAAAACTATATATATATATATTTTATTTTTTATTTTATTTTATTTTTTTTTTTGCCTTAACGTGGCCTAAAACTGGCTTCTCTCTCTCTACCCTAAACGCCGAGCTGTAACAATGGACTAGAATATGAACTAGAATATGGACTAGAATATGGGTAAATATCATACTATTGCTGGAACACCACCAGTGTATTGCACGCTGCGTATGTGTGCTTGTAATCAGTTTACCGCCTGGTTTGTAGGTTCCTACCTGTCTGCCACAGATCCTTGATGGAAGACTGCTGTCTGATTATTGTTTTTGTGTGCAGTTTCATTCCAACCAGTGATATAATTGTATTATCTAAATATTCCGTATGGTTTTGTTGAAGCATCTTACCAGTTAAGACAGTGAACAGGATGCAATGTACGACCATATTTTTGGAGAAAAAAAAATTATCATTATAGCTTTCATTCACACCCAGAAAGGCGGAGAAATAATTGCTAGAAGACTTATAACATTTTACGGTCATTGGAAAAAAAGAATTATTCTTCATCGTTACGCAGCCGTTTCCGATACGATATCGATTATCGGATAATTTTTCCCTTCCAACACAGATACAGATATCAATAGGATTTTGCTTGCCGATTCACAGCACTAGAATATGGAAATGATACACGTGACCTATGGTGAACCATAAGATTGTGGTAGTAGACAGTGGTAGGTATAAATTAGAAGGATAGTACGCCAACTACAAGACTCAGGCGGTGAGACAGAAGATATAGGTAGTATATAGGTAGTAGACAGGGCTATGCTGTAGGCTAGCAGGAGGGCAGAACAGGTATGACTTAGGCCGTGGAACAGACTAGGGTACAAATAGTAAACAGTGGAACTGTATAAGTGAGTAGGAAGGTAGGACGGATATAAGGCAAAAAGGAATCAGAAGGTAGTGGTAGTAGGCACTGGCATGGTGTAGGTTTGAATATTTGATTCTTGCTGACTGACGTTACCATGTGACCGTCTACCCCACAACCCAGCGATAGTCAGTGGGACTCGAACCCACTAGTCTAGGTTGTCCTTCTAGCTAGTGTAAGGCCAAAAAACATCGATCTAACCACAGAGTCACCCAGGTGGAATACAAGGAAGGAGGCACCGGGTAACTTCATCATCTGGCGGGCAAAAAAAATACCAACCACAGGAGCTTGCGTTGTCTGACTATAAACAAATTTGTATATAAATATATAAATTTTACTTCCCATATACCACTGACCACAGTGATTTAAAAAACATCCTCATCGTCATCATAATCATCATCCCAAGTCTACGCACGTTCTCAAGCACACATTTACAAGACTATCGCATATGCAGTCACACACACACACACACACACACACACACACACACACACACACACACACACACACACACACACACACACACACACACACACACGGACACACACACGGACACACACACACAATCATTCGCCCATACTGGTAAATTGCAGTTAAATCCCCCTGCACGTCGTTACTCGCATACAGGCAAACCCAACTGTATCGCATGCATATATACAACCACACGAAAATACTCTTGTGTTAACCAGTTTTATTTGACTATATTTATTAATTTATTTATTTTTGCTCATCTGTTTTTTTCATTTGTTACGTTTGAGGATCTGAACTTTGTTTCAAGATTCTTAACCCCTTCAGTCTGAGGACGTCATTCTAATTTCATTCTTCCTACTACCAGACGACTTGACTCAACTAAGGAGAGCACCACAAGAGTGAAAGGGTTAACAAACGCTCTATCAGTCATTCTAGCTCGAAATATCAATCCTAAGCTGAATGCAATCGCCTGACGGTGCTAAGAATGTATTAAAAAGAAAACAAAAGACACTGGATGGAACGGGTTATTTGTTCCTCCACAAGGTTCATCGATACGTCATAAAACCACCCCAGCAAAGAACAATTACTCTTCTGAATGTGATTACCCTTGCATGCAGTATACACGTGGGAAGGTGTTTTAACGCCATCTGTTGCGCGTAGGAAAGTACTGTGCCGTGAGAAATATACACAAAGTCGGATACATAGAATTTAAAATTGCTTTGTTAAGTGGTACTCATTTGCACAATACTTACACAAGCGCACGCGATGACAGAGAGAGAGAGAGAGAGAGAGTGAAGGGGTTGCTGTGAGGGAGCTGTGAGGGAGGGCTACCAACATTTAACTAACGTCTTTTAATATTGTTAGCCTTGCGTGATTTACCAAAACAAAACAAAACCTCATTCGCAGTCCTCCATCTTCTCACTGTAACACCCCCAGCTATGTAATTACAGTAGTACAGGTGGGAGTTTGGCTGCCGCTCTAGAAAGAGAATTATTGATATCGGGGATACTGGTGTTATTGAGGTCGTAAAGCCAGCAGGAGTTATCGTTTCAGTATTTAAAAACTCACCTAAGCTAAAACTGCGTGTGAGATTGCTTGTACATGCGTTGGTCTTCGTTATTTCATTTCCTATGCACTTCCAAATCAAATCAAAGTAACCTGAAAATAATATTGTATAAAAATAAGAATTCCTGTGATGATCTATCCATTATGACTCCTAATCTTATACTGTGCGTAAGACTGGTTGTGCATACTTATTTTTTTATTCTTCTAGTTACCAAACACTTCAGAATCAAATTAGAAATAATATTAGCGTGATAAATACGAAAACATAACGCCTCGTGATAATAGCTATTATAGGCTTATATATCCTATGAATTGGTTAAGATACCTTACATATACCTCTCCTCAGTAATTTTATTTAGTTATTTGTGCAAATAGCATGGTTCCATGTTTATGGCCACAGGTAATCATAATATGGGTTGTGTGTTTTGTTGAGTGGTCTTGAGGCTTGAAGTTGTTGGTGGTGGTTGTATCGTCGCTACCCTCTATAGATTTTCCTACTTATTGCCTAAATTTCTCCCAGTTAAGTAAAATAAGCCCTGGTCAGTGTGATGGCCATGTCAAGCACACGGGTTTGATCCTTACTGGAACTGGAAATATCTGATCATGTAATGCCACAAGGGGAAGAAAACTGATCGTCTACCATGGGTTGCACTGGATTATGACAGCTTTGCCTCAGGTCCCTGCACATCAAACAGAGTAATAGGAAAGCGACTGTTAATCATTTTATTCCCTTATTATCCCCTCCTTCACAACCGAAAAATTCAGAAAAAGTTATTATCAGCGTCATCCTGCAACTCGCTTCCAGAACTGCATTCTCTTTGGTTTAGGAGGCTCCCTTGAACATCTTATTAACAATTTACACCCACTTTTCCCTGGAATATCATTTACTTCTTTTTACTTTTAATTCCGACAACATTTACATAAAGAGCAAGCAAAGGAATACAGTACTAACATGTATGCAGAAATACACAGAAGAGTTACTAGGAAGCATGCTAAGACCACATAAACATCCCTTACTGCATACTTGATATATATTTAATAATTTCCGGTAACTTATCAACAGAAATATTCGAGTATATATATATATATATATATATATATATATATATATATATATATATATATATATATATATATATATATATATATATATATATATATATATATATATATATATATATATATATATATATATATATATATATATATATATATATATATACATACTCGTATATTTTTGTTGATAACTTACAGGAAATTATAAACGCGTTATATACAAAAATTAACTGTTTAGAATTTACAAGTCAAGGGGTTTTTAGAAGCGCAGGAGAACATGGGACTTCACAACAGTAGTATACATAATCTTTTCGCTGTTAGACTGATTTTATCAATAGTTTCATCAACGTCATCAGCAGCAATGGTATAATCAACGTCATTGCTAATGCTATGATTATTAGATTATTATCATTATGTTGTTGTTGCTGTTGGTTTTGTTGTCGTCGTCTTCGTCATCATAATCATTATTATTATCATCATCATTAGTGTCACACTATTACTACCGTTATATTGGTTTCCCAAGCATAATTCCTTCGTCTGCAGCTGTAAAACGCCCGGGTAATTATGCTAGTTATTGCCCCACTCGCCCTAACACCCCTCGCGTGCCTGGCTATGACGCAGCGGAACACCAAATTATTATACAAGACAAAAAGTATGTACACAATTGGCCGTAACTTGTAGTATAATTGACTGGGGGAGGACGGGAGGGGGTGGGGTCTGTCCTAGTTACCTTGTTCTCTGTCTCTCGCTGTCTCTGTATGTCCCTTTGTCTCTCTGTTCGTCTTAGTCACCACGTTCACAGTATCGATATATATATATATATATATATATATATATATATATATATATATATATATATATATATATATATATATATATATATGACGACGCAAGCATGTGCCTTAACATATAAAATCCTTCGAAATTCCCAAACACAGAGCATATGCTTTAACAAATATAATCCTTCGTAACTCCCAAACACGGAGATATTAAATTAAAAAAAAAAAAATTCTCTCTAATCCTCATGCTTATCTATACGTAAAATATCTCCAATATAGCTAAAACCTCGATTGTTCTTCATTTTCCTTAGCCCTCTGTAGCTCTAAATTGACAAATATGATCACCCTGTTTCTTTTTCTTTTTTCTTCACCTGACTGGTTTCATTCTCCTGTGGAACAGAAGCACGGTAGATATTGCCATAATAGAGTCGAAGGAAGTAGGTCGGGAAAAGGTCACACACACACACACACACACACACACACACACACACACACACACACACACACACACATATATATATATATATATATATATATATATATATATATATATATATATATATATATGTATAGATAGGGTAGATCAGAAGAAATAATATATATCATAATTAGTATAATTGTATAACACTGTAAATGCTTTATTCAACCCACATAAATAATGCAGGTCCTTAGATAGTTTTGGCTAAGCAAAATATATGATTATGCTTGTGGTATACCCTTAAAAAATCACTTGACACAATACTTTAAACAATTATTCAGTATATCACACAATAAGAAACACCTCAAGGGCCTGATCGGTCATAGTCCGTTGCAAATGTCCAATCATGTAGGCCAGGGATAGTTGGAAGAGGAATACCATGTCTCATAAAAACACCCAATTTGTCACTGTCACTTGCAGTATGGATGACAATGAAAATAGATTTGTCCAGAGCTTGAGCATGTGAAACGATGTGTTCTAAATTTTACCCCTAACCTTTGTGATCGAACAATGAATATAAAATCCAATCTCAGTCTGACGAAGACCTTCGACTGTCCACCCCAAGCTTCTTTTTCATACTAATCGGTTTACAACTCACCCTAATCTCTGGTTATGGTCAACTCAGACTAGAAATTAGTAAACAACCACACATTCTTGAAGCTATTTATGCTAACATAAATTACAGTAATCTTCCTTAGAGATCACAAGCTGTACTTATCATTTCGGGTATCATCGGCCCTCTCGTGTCCCATACTTTCTTACGCGTTTACATTAAAGGAAAGGTCGATGTTAGACACTAGCTCACAACTTCGGATCACTGATCATGAGACAAACGGTAGTGATGTAATAGTTAAATACTCACCCCGTGTTGAAACTGTGTGTGAGGGGTAGGGAGGAAAAGTTGTATAAACTATCATCCGTAACCTCACATCTCCCACAAACAACTACCAGACAGTCGAGTACCTGCCAATTGCTTCGTTAACACTTGTCTCATATTCGGCGGTTCGAACTGGGGATCCACTGACTGATTCAAAACATTCAAGCGTACTCTACCGTATGGTCAGAAAACTTTGTTCTTAGTAATATAAAATCAGCAACTGATGATTTTCCTATAATGATCTCTTTCAATAAATAAAATAAAGTTTAATATACATTCGCCTAACCCGGCGAGTACCAGATATATGATGCTGTCGAAATGGCGGGAGTAAAAACACACAAACAATTTAAACATCCCTTACACCACAACTTCCACAAATCTCCCCACCCCTCATCAATCAGCTGATCAGAGCGAAGTGGAAGCTGACACGGTTTTCAGTACGAGGAATTAATTTACCGTGTAACAACTCTGATGATACTTCCCACTATACTTACTGAAATAAAATACATGAAAAAAAAAAAAAAAGACTCAGCACTCCATACCATGAACTGTAATTCTTAGCACCACAAAAGAACAGAAGTATTAGTGATGTATTTTTTACCATCATTGCTACCAAATACTGTACTGCAGTATTACTGATCATCATTAAACTTAGTGTTACTTGTATTTACAGTTGAAAAGCCCTGTTGTGAGTGACATGTATAGGATAGCGGGGACTGTGTGAAAAGGGTTGTGAGTGCAGAAGAAAGTGGTGTCGGTAAAAAGACTCCTTGTGTGTGTGTGTGTGTGTGTGTGTGTGTGTGTGTGTGTGTGGAGGACAAGGGAGAATGCACTATGGGAAAATTGTGTGCTTTCTCGCTTATTCATTAGAGCGTGTTGACTTCTGTTTATTTGATCCTTGCTACTGTCAGATTATTTTATTCATCTTATGGAAGGTCTGTCGAAATGAAAGGGATGAGAATACTGTCCCTTACATATAGCCGATCCACCTACTCTGATAACTAGGCCACTGTGATTTAAATATATACATACTTGTTTAGTGACTGCAGTATGGCGTTGTTCATTTATTATCTCTTGCTACTGCCAAATGATTTTATTTTGAATGATAGAGATTTTTTGTGCTAAAAATATTATGTGTGCAGAGTGGTTCATATATGATGTTCCTCTTCCACTCCTCGGGCGACTTCTTGTGCGCTGAATGGACGACTCAGTGTTATCAGTGTTTATCTTGCATCACTTATTCCATTCCTACTTCCCTACCAGCACAAACGCCCACACCAGCAAACTGAGCCGTTCCTGCAACACATAAGATACTGCCAGATGAGTACCTAGTGGAGTGGTATATAAGGACCAACCTGTATATAAACCCTCCAATTCTCAGGATAATGCCAGTTTGAGGAGAACATATGCATACATACTTAAATGCTGGCCAGTAAAAAATGCCGGCACGTGCTGGCTAAGACTTGCGTGTATAAAAGCATTATGTCCTTAGGTGCTACGGCTCCATGAGAGAGAGAGAGAGAGAGAGAGAGAGAGAGAGAGAGATGTATATAGAGTAGACAGATTGACTGATTGATTGATTGATAGATAGATAGACAGGCAGATAGATAGATACGAGTATATAGGCAACAAAAGTTAAAACTGATTACATAATCCAGACTAAATAAATCTATTCTGGAAAGAGTTCTGCTTACTGGAGACTCGTTGGTCGTAGGCTGGCTAATCTGTACGAACACTGCCCCAGGTCTCCTAAAACTCTTCCAACTTGCGTCTGTCAGTACGAAGCACCAGTCCACTGGAATTTGATGGTTGTCGTAGCGCTCATTCGGAAGACAGGTACCGTGAATTGTAAATGGATACTGAACTGGGTCAAAACTACGTCATTTGTCATTTATTTAGACTAAAAAAATTCTACAACGTCGTCTGAATGAATTCCAGAAGAAATTTTATGAGGTTTCCTCAACTCGTAGAAAATTTTCTTAGTACACATTCTTTTAGTTATACAAGACCCAGACGGCAACAAAAAGGTAAAAATTTAAAAGTAAGATCTAAAATAAACAGTTTACCTACTTTTGTCCTGCAGTCCTAGACAAGTTTTTCCCTTCCAGACCTTGCCAGTTCTTCTTTCCTTCATTCATTCCTTTCATCCCTCACCCTCACCCTCTGTTCCTATCTCGTTTTGTTCATTTTCCTCTGACATTTTATTCTGACTATCCTCCTTCCCCATCATATATTCTTTCCCTTTAGCTTTGTTATCAACTTGACTCTCACTTTTCTCATTCCCTCTCCCCTTCGTGTCCTTCATTTCCCTCCCTCTCCCACTTTAGCCTCATTACCCTCCCTCATAACAACCTCTCTTCTTCCTCTCTTTCCTCATTTTCATCTCACTTCACTCCATTAGCTCTCCCTTAAATTCAATTCCCCCTAACGTTGCTTTCGCTTTCCTTCCTCTTTCACTCTCATACTTTTTATGCATCTCGATTTCATTCTTCTTTCGTTCTCTATTTTTTTTTTTATGTATATTGCCCACATTAGTTTCTCTTTTCCCACTCACCTTTGTATCATCTCCCTTCCTCTTATATTTACTTTCCTTATTCCTCCCTCTCCTTCATCTTCTTTTCAGCCTCGCTTTCTTAATTTTTCTCAAACTATTCTCCCACATCCTTCCCTATTTCCCCTTTCCTCCCTACTCCCCCTATCTCTCCTTTCCTTCCATCCTTCCTTTCCTCCTTTCCTCCCCTCCCCTCCCCTGCCCTCATATGCTACCAATGATTGCCTATTCAGTCACCCTTTTCTTTAATACTTCCACTAATTCCTGCCCTTTCGCCCGTGACTGGCAATTCCCTCCTCCCTCTCGCTTGGTGATGAACTATTCAGCTCCCCTTCCTCCTATTCATTTGGCATTCCCCGTCCTATGCCAGCCAAATGTCCAGTGTCGTCCCATTTCCGTCTCCCCTTTCCCATTCGCTCCCCCTCTACTGCTTTTTAAATGGATCTAAATTTCCGTCGTTTTCCTTATAATTCCCTCTATAGTGAGTTTTTTTTACCATATCTGCTAACATCACACCAAATCTTTTTCTGACAACTTTTTTTCTTTGTTTTCTTTTCTTTCTTTCTTTTCCCCCTCACACTCTCTGTTCAGCTTAATTCTAACTTTCCCATTAACTCTCCCACCATACCATATTATAATGATCTGAATGGTAGTAGTTTTCTTTGTAATTTCAGTAATTTCAAACAATTTTTATCACTTACGAATATCACACGAGATCATCTTTTTAAAATAAAGCATTTCTCGTTCACATTTCTTTTCTAGCCTTCTTCATTACCTATATCTAGGACTGATCCAAATGCGCCTCGATTTCCTTATATGTCTGTCTTTAAGGACTAATTTTTCACCCTCACGAATATCACTTTTTTTTTCTTTTTTCTCTCTTATATTCATTATTTACCACCCTTTCCCAGCTTTCACCACTCCTTAATTTTGTAAAATATCTGACTCTCCTTGTTTTCATTCATAACTATATACAACCTAACTAAATCAAGCTGTATTATGGCTCACTCTTCTTGTTAATAAATGTCCTTTGTCCTTATCAAGAACTGTTATTATATTGTTGATTTTAACGTTACTTTAAAAATATCAAAGCACATTTTATAATTCTGTGTCCATCAGTATCATTATTGTCAATCATTGTCATTTCATATTACTAATAAATCGTAAAATATATTGGATATGGAAAATCAGAGGTCAAATGAGCATAGGTAAAGAAAAAGGGGAGGGGAAATAAACACTCAAATCTCTCTCTCTCTCTCTCTCTCTCTCTCTCTCTCGTATTATCTAATATTCACTTTTTCACCTCGCCTTCCCAACCCTTATAAATCTGTTACCCTTTATCTTTCTCAACCAATATGATGACGGCTATTATACTTTATTCTTTTTTATCACAAAACTATTTATTCAGCTAAGGGAAAACCTTTCTAAATAATAAAGTTAAAAAAAAAAAAATGCATTAACCCGTGCAGTACGAAGATGCTCTATTTTTTTTCATTGCCTTAATACTTCTACTCTGATATTTTTTTTTTATTGTTCTTGATTCCTTGAGACGAGTTTATTCAGCTTAGGACTGACTTTTCGAACTGGAAGGGGTACTATATCTTTCATTAACTTTACTTGGGACTCTCCTAAACCAGGCTTTTGTCTGGAAGCAACAAGAACACATTAGAAAAAAATACGTCATTGGACTGTAGGGGCTAGGGAAGGACGTTTGCAAGTGGTGGCACTGACATAACAAGGCGGTTCAGTTATACAGTCGTCCTTCATTTCCCTCCCTATCACCTACAAAGAGTATGGTGAACTCCAGGAGAGGGATAACTTCAGCCTGCAGCCCACCGAGTTCGCTTTCGAATGAACCTGGTGCTACAACTGCCATTACTGTTGGGGGTTAATTCAGTCTGGGGACACTATTCATAACAAAGGAGTCGACTTCAACCTTTTTAACTGCAGTCTTCCCAACTTTTATCACAGTCTTAACCCTTACCTGTTGCTCAGTAACTCCTCCTCTGCTCCAGCCACTGTCTTCATCTCCTACACTCATTCTTCCTTGTCTGGCTCTATTTCTGATTCTGATACTCATCCTTATGAAAACTATGCTTCTTGTCGTCCTCAAATTTCGACTCAGTCACTCACCTTATGAATGCAGTCTTCTCTTCCTTCTCCACTCTCGGTTAATTCCTTCAGCCTGATTTAGTGTTTTATTGACATACTCTTCCTACCTTCAAACGATTTTATTCAGCTCTGGGGAAACCTCTTGTATTAAACGGGTAAAGGAAGGCGATATCTAAAGTCTCCAGCTCGAGAAATCTCCCCAAGGTGAATACGGATGTCTGGATACGGCAAGAAAAACTGTTTGAACGCGGTGACGTTTTTTCTAGCTGATATCTGTCTGCTATTTACAGACGATGTGACTTAGGAAAGGCCTCTCGTCGAGTACTGAAGTTAATGACCGCTGTATATAACCTTAACAAATCAGTTCAAAAAAATTATCCTGTTGCTGAACAAAACCGACTCGAGATATGAATAAAATAAATTTATTAAAGTTGATGTAACTCACCTTGTGAAATAATGGGGAGAAAATAACACACATAAGGGCTTTACTGGACACATAACAGAGGGTATAATAAACAGTATCTACTCGTAGCTATCTATAGCCAGACGCCATAATCCCATAAGAGGTGCCCGTTTGTCTCGAGTCAGTTGTTTCACGGGGAGGGACACTAATCCTCCGCCAACTCATTTCCTGAAACGTAGGGAACACTGCAGGGCACAATTGTACACACAACTGAGAATGTAATAATACCACGTAGCACAAATGAACACCTAACAGAGGATATAAAACAACAGAAGATTTTGCTAAATACAAAGCAGAGGGAGAAAAGAACACCACAGGACTTGGTGGAAGACAGATGCGGGTAAAATAAAGGAGCAAATTTTACTGCGTACATAATAAAGAGGAAAAGCACAAACTATAGGGCTTTACGGAATACATAATAGATGGGAAAATAAGTCACAAGAGTATTAATGAGACAATGAAATAATTAACTAAATGAGTAACAAAGGGCACACACGCCTTACTGAGCATTAACTAGAACTGAAAACAACACAAGAGCCTTATATAAGAAGGCTAAATGATACACCAGAGAGCTTTATAGAACGCACAGTAAAAGCACTAAGTATAATAGAGGGCATTGCTAAACATGTAATAGAGAGGGAAAATTACAACATACAGTAGAGAGATTTAAAGAGCATATAGTACGGGGGAAAATAACACAGTACCGGTAAAACTTTATAGAAGAGGACGAAATTATACACCAGAGGGCTTTAGTGAACACATAATATATTTATTTGATATTAATTGTAACATGTCGCTATACTCGCCACTCCCGGGTATATAAACACCAAAGTAATAATACGATTTGTTTACATGGTATTATACTGTATGTTATTTTATTATTTTTCTCTTCGTAGGCGACTTTCATCCTTTTGTATCTGCTGGTCACTCGGCATTGCAGTTCACCTCTTCAGTACGATAAGTATTTTCCATTTTAATCCCTTCATTTCGATGACGATTTTTCATTGTAATCCCTTACCTCGATGATATATTTTTTCTTTTATTCTTAACACCTTCAGATGACTTCATTCAGCTTAATAGAGGCCCGACAGTAGTGAGGGAGATAATGACGGCTATATCTAACCCCTCCAGTTAAAAAAAATCGCCCCTAACTTGATTAAAATCGTCTGGAGGCAGTAACAATAATATACAAAATGCGTCACTGGACCGCAGGGGTTAACCAGGCAACCACCAGACGATTTACTGAGGTTAAAGAGAGTATCGTGACAGAGGATAGGTTAATGAAGGCTGTGTCAAACCTCTCAAAATAAAAAAGTTTCTCCTATGCTCAACAAAACCCTATAACAGAAGAAAAACTCATCACTAAGTCATCGGAGTCGAGGTTAGCCCCTTCAGTCCGATGTCGCACTTTTAATTATATTTTTGATGTTAAAAATAGATTTTCCAACTCGGCGGATAGGATACTGCCTTCACCCATCACTGTCTACAAGGGTACTCTCCTATACTGAACAAAATCGAATCATCTAGTAGCTTCAGGAATAACCTTAAAAAAAAATCGTCATCGGAATGGGGGGATTTAGGGCCGGAATTCACGAAGAGAATTACGATAAATTCCCCATCGTAACTGCGATTCGTTCTGGCAGGATGTAACTTATCAATTCCTTGTCGCAACTACGATTTGATGTTTCGAAAGGGACAGCTTACATCGACATAACTAGGCGGCTCAACTGCCTGGTTATACGATAGTCCCTCAAGTATTCCACCGTCCCCCTGAAGAAGGGCAGAGAACTGCAAGAGAGGGACAACTCAAGCCGGCAGTCTATAAAGTTCCTGTTGCAGATGAGCCTGATGTAAAAGCAACAACAACAACAACTATGACATTTGGAAGGATATTTGATTTGTCGTGAATATGATTTGCATTTGCTAGGCAGAACTTGCTCCTGTCGTATCATGATTTTTTTTTTTTTTTTTTTTTTTTAGGGGTCAGTTCCTTGTTGTTAATGTAACTCTGTAGGGATCAATTCTTTACCGTTATTGTTATTATTATTATTATTATTATTATTGTTGTTGTTGTTGTTGTTCTGTCGTTATTTCCAAGAAGCACAAGGAAATAAACCTACACAAACTTCTCCTGTCTCTGCCATTAAAAAAGAAATAAAAAAGCTACGACAAGAAATTGATCGTAAATTCGTTTATGAGTCCGGATCCACAATATTGACTTTGCATCGTCCTGGCTAAGACTGTCTTTGTAACCAGCCAAATGGAAGGCTTTGCAATACCAGTGTTCGTGACCAGTCGGGAGCCTTCCTTCTTTTTTTTTTTTTTCATTGCACTGTTGTTTTCACCCACAAATTAACGAACAAAATTAACAATAGCACGAAAAAAAAGTCATTGATACCTGAGTGTCCTAACTTTACACAGAGGTTAAAAATTGCGGGGTGAAAATCAACCTTCTTCTTCCGTGGGGTAAGGCTGAAAGTCGCGTACACGTCACAAATATGGCTTAAAATAGTGAGAGGCTTAGGCACGTCTTAGATCAGAGGGGGGAGGGTATGAAGGGGGAGAGAGGAATGAGAGATTGGGAAGTAAGAGACATCAGTGTGAAGTTAATGGTATAAAAATTAAGAGAGAGAGAGAGAGAGGGTAAATATAATAGCATAGAAAGCTGAAGAAATGCATGTGAGGATACAGTAGGTTCCAGAGGACGGGGAAGAGACAGAAAGTCATAGAGACATACTGAGACAGTCAAGTTAACAGCGTAAAATTGATGAGAAAGACAGGGAAAGCGAGCTCAGGTTACAGTTATCATGTATAAATAAGTCAGGGATAGCCGGTTGCTTAGGCACGAAAAGAAAAAAGGTGACATGGTGTAAATGAAATGAAGGAATGAGTCACTGGAAATTTCAAAATGTAAACAAATAACATCAGTAAACTTTTAGTATAGAAATATGATTACTTACACTCCAACATCTTATACAGAGAGTGAAAGAAAGAAAGACGGAACTTCGTTTAACGTAAGACTTACGAAGAAAAAGTGGACAGTCAAGGAGGTTTCAGGTTGGGGGGGATTCTTTAAAAAAATTATTTGTATATATATTTATATATTTCAAGGCTATGTACATTCTACTCGTCAGAGAGGGATTAATAAGTTCTCCGTCTCCTTACACGGCTTATACACATTTCCTTGGTATTGTGACATAGACAGACAGACAGACATAGATGACAGATCCACTTCTCTTTTTTGGTTTATTTTAATGTAGACAGTGATATACGGAGGTACAAATCTCTTTCAAATACTCCGCCAAGAAAAATTAACAGCATATGATCTTTGGGTGGCGAGAAAATGGGTGCGAGTAGAAACGTGTCGAATGTGAGAAATCTAGAGTCCTGGTTCCCAGTTCAGCTCACTCAAATTGATATATTTATAACTTTCGGCCGGCAGCTTTCTATCTTCTCCTGAAGCCCCGTGGGACATAAAGACCTTCACCAATTCTCATCACAAGACTTATTACGTATTTATTCAGGCTGCGATTCCAGGTCCCAGAGGCTAAGACAGAATCTCGATGTTCCTTGGAAAACAAAGACGATTCAAACACTCAGAGGCCATAAAAGATTGAATATTTAACTGGATGTCTTGAAAATCAAAGAAATGTATGATGACTAGAAGTGACTATCTAGAGAATTAAGGCTCAAGTGTTCAAGATCTACTCTTTGGCTGCGTGACTAAAAATGCTTTGGTTCGAATAAAGAAACGCTCAGATCCTACAGTGAGCATACAGGTATCCAGCAGACTATAATAGCATCACTGGCATCCAACGATACTTCTAACTGCTACGAAAATAATCATCAAACAGTATTCTTGCAAGCCGTATGTGATGAGAGAAATGAGAAACAATTCGACCCATTTCCTCGCCAAATCTCCTGTATGGAAGATGGTGGAGCGCCGACCCCAACCTTTCACAAGCAAGTACAGTCAAGGAATCAACTATCGTCCCAGCTTCGTCCAAGGATTATTTAAAAGTAGCTAAGCATAACCAGAGTCTTGACTAAAGCGTGTCTCAGATGGTTCAGATTTTCCTCCATATATTTTCACTAAACTTTAGGAAGCTAGTTAATTCCCTCACTGTAGAATTCCAGCTGCCTTCGTACATCTTGCTTATGCCATGAGTGATACCCTCCGCAACTTAAACTGCCCGCTAAACAAACTGCACAGGCTCATTTTATTACTGCATCATTCCATTTTCCCGTTGCGCGGTTGAGTGAAAGAACACCGCGGTACAGAAGCATGAGGGAGGTGTGGAAGCAAGATGACCAGAATAATAATAAGGCTACATCGCACAGTGGCAGCTTAAGTTCCTTGTTAATTTCTTTGCATCTGGGAGCAAAAATGTGTTAAATACGTAGAGAGATAAAACATACGTCCTGACAGCTTGATTTGGGAGATCGGGTTATCACACAACACACAGAAGTTGATTGACGCACGGCGAGCCATGGACACGAAGAAGGTTAAAACAACGATAATATTAATGATAATGGGCCATATTCCAGGTGGCGAAGGAGGTTTTGCAGCACATCTTCCTTTGCAATTTTGCACATTACATCTTAACATTCTCTTGTATATCATTTACAGCATTTTAATGTCGACATAGTTTGCATCAGTAACATACAAAGAACATTTTGAGGTGCAATGTGCAGGAGAAATTGCCATGTAGGAGGTGTTATTAAATCTCCAAAATTACTTAGAGTACGACCCAGTAAATAGTCATAGTTCCCAGAGTGGTCACTTGAAATTGACATTAATGGCATTTTCTGTTGCTCTTGTTCTCCACTGATATCACAGACTGGATGTCCCAGGGAATGCTGTACTCACAAATAACAAATGCACGAGAGGGATCCGAAGTTAAGGACATCGCACAGGGAATGTGTGAATCCGAAAACGTGCCCAGATCTCTAGCAGAAGCAAAAGATGGCTTGCCCATCGACTGCTCGATGGTGGTTAAGGCAGAAACCAAAATCTACCAACTCCCAGTCTTTCCCTAAAACACGCCCCCCCCCCCCAGGAATCAGAGTTTTATCCAAGTACCCAACCATACTACAGGGTGACTAGCAACTTGGGGCAGCAGCAGAAACAATGTGTCTGTGTCGATATATTTCTGAAAGAAAAAATATATATATATATATATATCAGGTGGTCCTGAAACAATTAGCTGATGTCCTAAAGTCGGGCCATAACTGTGGGCAAAACAACTCAACCCCTTCAGTACGATGACTTTCCACATTGACCTCTGTTTGCAATATGGCCACTTGTACCGAAGGGATTTTGCAATGTCCTTCCTTCAGCTCCCTCTCCGTGCCCCGCCACCACCTCTGACATTTACACACGTGTACAGTTGCAGACAATAACATCGTTCCACATTTTAGTCGAACTGTTAAGAAACTCTTAGATGATACTCTGAAAAGTCTAACGGATTCCAAAGACCGTGCATCACTGGGTATCGAAGGTCACTGATCACTTCTTCGTTATTTGTCAATAAAAGGGGGTAGTTATTTATGTCTGCAACTGTACATACACAGATAAGTGGCCAAAAATACAAACGTCCTCGCTGTATTTCTCAGAGCTCCATCTTAAAGCTGGGCATTAACAAGCTTCAAAATAACGAACCACTTTTAGCCTGAGCTGTGAATAAGATTTCTTGTTTATTTTTTTTATTTTCATTCATACAGCTACCAGATGTTCTACAACCAAGCCAGAGTAAACATTAAAGTGAGAAAAAAAAAGAAAGAAAAAATGCTTATCGTGCACAATGATTAAAATGCTTGATCCATACGAACCCTGAATTTCCGAAGCCTCAATTACGCATAACATGGGTTCGAAATCTCAGATTTCTTTTATGAAGGCTGAAAGAATCAAGTATTTTTCCAGTTTTCGAACAAAGAACGAATCTTAAGCAATTTTAGTAGAAGGAAAAATAATTAGGTAGTCGAATCTACTTTCATGAGCAAGAAAATGATATAAAATGCAGAAATGTTTGTAATGGAACTCGTAAATATGAAGAGAAAACTTAAAGACTTGTTAAAAATTCAATGACGGAGAACGTATTGAGGGAGAGAGGAGAGAACAATAATAGTGGACAGACTGGTAAAACAAGGTAATCGTTAAAGAAAAAAAAAAAATTGGCACTGGAAATTTTCAAGCACAGCGAGTAGAAGCAAGTAAATATATAACAATGCCAAATAAAGGGATGTGTTTGTGTGAGAGAAAAAAAAAAACATGAAAGTGATAAGGAAAAATTAAAGGCAAGTGAGTGATCACTTGAAGACACAGATGCACAAGAGAGGAATGAGCCTTCAAAAGGACTGAGGAAGATTTTCTTTTAAAAAAGGAAAAATAAATCACTCGCATACATAACAAATATTTAACTTTGTTCCATCTCTCTGTCTAAATCGTTGTTCAACATCATCACAAGCGCAGAAATTCGCCAGTATAGCTGATAATATAAACCAATTCCATTTCACTCGAATGCATTCTCATTACAAATATGTCTTCTCACTCTCCTCCAGTACCCACGGATCAAACGCACTGGCTTGAACGTATCATCACTCATCCGTTCCAGTGCACTTGAATGAAGCCTCTGCTGTTCTTGATTTTCATCCTTGCAGACACGCGTGATTACTGTTTTTCCTGCAGCGTGGGCTATGCTAGGTTAAATGTTTCTAATCAATTAATCTCTAGAATATCATCTCTTGACAGATGACGTTATATTCCATTCAGAGTTCTCACCGACACAGACCTCATCATAAAGCAACACAGCAAAATCACTTTTCAACACCGGTACATTGAGACAACACAGTTTTTTTACGTATTTCATCATCCGTAAATGTTTATATGCATATACATGTTGGTCCTCAAGTGAGTAGTACACCTTTCCTTCAACACACACGTACGCACAAGGGAATTATCTGGGAACTGGGGGATAAGAGGATGAGGGGACTACTTCAGATCCGCCAAAGGTCCGCCGCCGCCTTCACCTCAGGTTAGCACTTTGGCTGCAGTCAGTGAGCTGATTAAAAGTGTCCTTTCAGACTAGATTAAGAGAAGTTCTTTATTCTCACACAAATATTACATGTGATAATTTCTAACGTTTTCATGCCCAATGGGTCTCCTGAACTTTGTGAATGTCTGACATCATATGTCTACATTCCACTGTGCTGTGAAACGATCAAATGGAAGAAATTATACTCCCATTACAGAAATGTTATGGGTAAAATTCTTCTATCTGACGTTAGCTGAACAGAATGCTAACACATGCAAGTCTCAGCAGCCAAAAGACTAAATGGTGTGGGACAGTGGAACATTCCCTGGCGGGCCGCTGTCTATCATGTTTGAGCTCCTGATATCTTGAGGGGATTGTTGGAACGCCATGCGCCCCGTCGTGTCAACAAGGTTCATATTCTCGTCGGCTTAGGAGACTTTCGAACAACTCTTCCTTTCCAAGTTATTTTGAATACTAAGCTTTCATAATCATTTTCATCTACTTCTATTCCATATCAGCATAGACTGATGTCTAGTATATACCTTTTCCTCACTTTTTTCCATATTAAGAGTACATCTGAACAGTCTCTTGTATCTTTGCACCTCATTTTCTTCTGATTTAAATTTTGCATATTAAACTCTATATTTTATTTATATTAATTTCTTTTCATTATCAAAAGGGATTGCATGAATACTATTAAAGCAGTAATTAATGCTGTATATACAAAAATGTACTGGTAAGGAAGAGGTGCTGGGGAGCTACCATAACTGACGACATTATGACACCAAATACCACATTTTTATCTCAGTACCAGGCTTTCCAGCACCTACTCCTTTGAAACGTATCTTGCAGATTACGCTTTAAAAGCTCTTATATCAAATGCGTCTTTCATATTGACATACTTTACAATTTAGTCACTCTTGCTAAGCAATTTTCATATCTTGCATCTTATTTTTGTCTCTTTATGAATGGCATGATGTGCAACAGTAACAAAGAAGATACTGTCATACAGTATGAAGATGTCAGAGAGTCTCCTATGCTAACAAAAATACGGTTCCAAGTCTACAACCATCTCGAAATGATTATAAACAAAATATAACATTATAATAGTAAGGCTAGATTCGTGGATATTGGCTTTCCTAACATCCCTTTGCCTG
This sequence comes from Coenobita brevimanus, assembly GCF_032717465.1. Taxonomy (NCBI): domain Eukaryota; kingdom Metazoa; phylum Arthropoda; class Malacostraca; order Decapoda; family Coenobitidae; genus Coenobita; species Coenobita brevimanus. Next base: position 47,293,439 of record NC_137023.1, on the reverse strand, counting down.
ATCCAGGGCCGGTCTTAGAGGGGGGCACGGGGGGCAATGCCCCACCAAATTTTTCGATTGCCCCCCCAAATGCAAATTATCAGTATATGATATGCCCCCTAGCTACGCCTTTGTGCCCCATCAATATGTGTAGCTGCCCCTCCAAGTGGAGCAGTCTAGAACCGGCACTGGCCTGATCCCTAAACACTGACGTCGAGTTGACAGTTTTGTTTAAATAGAGGAATGCAGTGATGGTTCTGCTTAAACATTTCATTCGTTTCCTCTTACTGGAAACATATTTAGTACAGGCATTGCATCTCTTCACCGGGTCTTGAAACTCCCTGAAATTTGTGTTGCAGGAATCTAGGGACCGCCACAGAGCTCTTGGGAGCAGCCTTAACCAGCGTGAAATCAGAATACAATGATAATGATGAAACTGGAATGATGTGCTGTGGGGAGGAAAGACAGACGCACTAGGCAAGCCCGCCTCTCTTGGTGACGAGCGCTGACAGTCTCTGTAGGTTGGTGGTGGTCTGTGGGTCTCCAGGGGCCAGGGCCAGTGCCTCATCATAGTGTTTTCTTGCCTCCTCCAGCTTCCCGTTTAGGTGCAAGATGGCACCCAGATTACGGTGGCTGGCTACATCCTGGGGAAAGGGGGTAGGAAAATTTAAATATGTTGTTTTGTATTCACCTTTAGGAGGGAAAGAGAGTGAGGATAATGATGATGGTTAGTGCTCTGGCCCAGATGAACAGTATCTTTTGGCATATGCCAGATGATATCATTAACCCTTTGATGGTCCAGGACATAAATTAATGCAGTTCCCGATCCATCCCCTGATGGATGAAACATAAATTTATGCCATGCATGCACACATTGTCTTTTTGAATTTGGGTGAAATGATCATATTTTAACTTCAAGCACACCAAGATATACGAAAAAGATAACTAAAATAGGTATGGTGGCAAAACTACGAGAGCCAGGCAAGAATATCAGAAGAGAAGCTCCATAAGGCTTACTGAATGTTTGTTATTCATACAAATACTATCTATTTTTATCTATTGCCAGACGCCTTAATCCCTTAAACAGGGTGGCCACAAACAAATCGCCTCCACGTTACCCTGTCCTCCGCCATTTCACTGCCCTGCTCCAAATTCACACACCCCTCTCTCATATACCTCTCCACTCCATCCCTCCATCTCATCCTTGGCCTTCCCCTCCCTCTCTCCCCCTCCACCTCACACTCTCCTCGTCAGTCTCTCACTCTCCATCCTCTCCACATGGCCAAACCACCTTAATGTGTTTCTCCTAACGCTTCCTATCACATCCACATCCACACCACAACGCTCCTTCACATCCTCATTTGTCAGTCTGTCTCTCCATGTGACTCCACAGGCTCCTCTCAAATAACTCATTTCCACTGCTCTCAATCTTGACTTGTGTCCCTCCAACACCGTCCAAGCTTCACTTCCATACGTTAGAGTTGGTATCACAATACTGTCATGTAGTAACTTTTTCACTTCCATGCTCACTTCCCTGTTTATCACTGCCTTCAAGGAACCAGCAACCTTTCTTCCTTGTTGTACCCTTTCAAGCACTTCACCCTCCAAACTTCCATCCTTACTCATCACACTACCCAAGTACTTAAACGTACTCACATTTTCCATTTCCTCATCATCCAACCTCACTGTACATTCACTGACTTCACCTCTCTCGAAGACCATAACTTTACTCTTCCCAACATTCACCTTTAGATTCCGTTTCTTACACACTCACTCTGATTCATCCACCAAGCCTTGCAGCTCCACTTCGTCTTCACTTAACAACACAGTATCATCCGCAAACAACAGGACAGGGAGTTTCCAAACACTGCCCTCTCTCATTAGGGCAACTCCAACATCCACTGCCCTACCTTGTATCTCTTTTTTAAATACAAATACACTCTACTAAATATTTGCTATTCACACAATATTTAAAGAAACACAAACGAGTATATACATGTGTGTTAAACCACAGCAAAATTGGAGCTAGACTAGGAAAATAGGTAAGGATAGCAGAGAGGCACCATATAACTGACCAAATGTCTGTTGTTCACACACACACACACACACACACACACACACACACACACAATGTAAATAAATAATCAGACAGCAATATACAGAGATAGATAGCCAAACTGATACATGAAGGTAGACAAAGACTGGCAGATAAAAAGATAGATGAACAGATTGATACACATAGACGAATATGTATAGAACTGTAGTAGGCCTGGGAGCTATACTACGAGCGCAAATGAATTATAGCAGATGAGAATCTATGTGTTTTATGTCTACGTAGTACCGTCAAGACACCATACACCACAGGTCATCTCATACACTAAAGTATTTAAGTATACAGTATAAACAACAGTTGCAACTCTAATCATTCCTATTTATATATACGAATTAAATTATAAATTAATGAATTGCCATTCTTACATTCGCCGTTCAGTGCGAACTGTCCTCAAAAGGGGACGGGATTGGGCATTTCCTAAAAAGTATTAATCTCTCTGCTATGACACGTTTTCACAAGGCATTTCTGGCAGCCTGTACTATGTCTTTCAATCTTTTGCCTAATTTCTCAAATTTTCCACATTTTCTTATGGCACAAAGAATGTGTTTATGTTTAATGAATGGCCAGACACGCGTTGACGCTCCTTTAACTTGTGTGGTGGTCGGAATCGGCTATTTTCAAGCCACCAGGGTACTAGTGAGCTAAAACATGCTAGAAGGGCAAAAAACGGTCAAAAATTTCTTTAACTCATTACACGCAGAAACATCTATGGCTGTCCATCTCTCTCTCTCTCTCTCTCTCTCTCTACCTACCTACCTACCTACCGACCTACCTACCAACAAGCATACCCCCCTACTTACCTTGGGCTGCAGCTGTACGGCGCGTCTATAGAAGGTCTCAGCGTGTTGGTTTCTGCCTGCCAGTCTGAGGGCGGTGGCAGCGTTAAAAGCAGCCGTATGGTCGGTGGCGTCCAGGAGAGCCGCCCTTAGCCACGCACCCACAGCCTCCTCTACGCGGTCTTGTTCCAATAGTAGTTGACCTGAGGGGGACGGGAGAAAAAGTAGCAACAAGGAAGGAGGCGTCAAAAATGAAGGAAACGTGCCGAAGTGGGGACGGGAAGGATAGTAAATGTGATGAAGTGTCCAAAGGGGAGGGGGCAAATGTATGGAAGTGTGGAATGGAGGAAAAGGAGAAAATGTAAGGGAAAGTGTCAGCAAGGGTGAATGAGGTGAGAGTAAAAGTGAGCAAAACGTTAAAAAAAAAAAAAAAAAAAATTGAGGAGCTGAGAAAATATATATAGGTCAGGGGAGGTGTGACTACGGGTATATGACCGTTTCATGTTCATTAACCTACTAGTGCGCAAAGTTCCTGTGTGGGGCATTTCGATGGAAGGCTACTTTGCGTACATCACTCCGCCTATCGGCTCATAGTCGTGAAGCTAATTAGATCCATATTCTGGGGCTCCCCGCTTTATTAAATTTAGAAATGCCTAATTCAGGCTTCCTTTTTGGACGCTGAGAGGTAATGGATTAAATACATCCAACAGGGAAATATTGCTTGCTGGGAAGATACAACAGTTTCGGCCACATACGGATCTTTCTGAAGAGACTAGTTTAGGTCAACACTGCCGAATCCTCTCAATAAATAACGTTTCCATATAGGGGTATAATTTTGCTACGGAAAGTTTCATGGCAACAACGAATTCAACACATGTTATTTCATATATTACCGTATTTTCAAGCACCCCTATTCACAGTGACATCCCACAAGAACTGCCTTTCTCAGAGAAAGATGAGTTTGCCTTGTTAGACAGTCTACACTTTACTCATTATCCTTCTATATCTCAATACCAATACACAATACACATCATAAGCAATACATTCTGCGTTTATGGAAATACAGCCCCTTACACCACAGCACACATCTGCATTTACCGGTGTCTCTGCTAACACTGGCCCTAAGATAATGCAAATCACGAAAATATTAATTCATTTTTCAATAATTCATTGTGGACTTACCAAAGTCTTTTTGGGGGTGGCCATCATTATTTTAGCATCAGTGCTACCGGCTGCGTGAGTCATAGTATTTATGTTCCTGTCTGCAATATACGTGGTTTTGATGTCCCTGGTTATAAGATTATACTTGCAGAAATTGTGATAATGTTCGTCCCTCTATTTAAAATACTGTTCTGGACTTACCGAGGTGACTGTGGACAGTTATCCGATTCTAACGACCCTGTTTATAATGTCCCTTTTCATTACTTCATCTTATCTTCTACATAAATCAGTTAATTATTCATGTTCATCAGTATCAAGACTTACCGAGGTGTTTGTGGGCGTGTGGGTCGTTTGGTGCCAGTGCTACCGCCCGTCTTAGCCACTGCTCCACTTCCTCCGCCCGGCTACCCTGTGGAGGAGAAGAGGAGGAGGTTAGAGGAGTAGGGGAAGAAGTCTGAGAAATGGGACAATTCAGTCAGCATGGTGCTACCCTTTCTTGTACACCTACAGTACAAAACAATATTCATTGCCCCTGGGTGCAATGAACACTGAAGTGATTTGTAAAAGTGAAACCGTGTTCAACTGGTACTGGTAATAGTAGTTCAGAATCCTTGGTCCCTGTGCCATATTGTATCACACAACAAAGGTAACGAGTATTTTTTTAGTGGATGTACAGTCGCGCTATGACACGATTTAAAGAAAGTCCATTAATTTTCAGTGGACTTTTTGACCTCATTTAATAGTGTGACTTTACAAGAGACACTAAAATGCTAACCCCTTCACTAGAATTATACGGTACATATATTTTTCAGTTGGTTTTTGCTACTATACGACGTTATTATTCAGCTGAAGGGAGATTTCATTTGAATTAAAGGGGTTAGTCGCTTTACTATCCTCTTCACTAATGAACATCAACCCTAAAGTGGGGGAAAAAAAAGGAAGAATCGCCTGCATAACCAAAAAAAAGCAAATCATTGTATGGAACTGCGTTGTTTCTATGGGTAGAAAAAAAAATACCCATACATTTTATTTTATTTTATTTTTATTTTATTTACGAATTAAGAGTAATTAACTTTTCCGTGTTTTTTTCTTTTGTTGCACACGAGTTTTAGCTTCCAGGCTCAAGACCCATTTGTAATTCAACACCTTTGATCTACTTATTTGCATATTAAGGACAAATTTCCCTTGGTGTCTGTGAGTGATCCCTCTGTCCCTACCTCTTTGCATCTCTCTCTCTCTCTCTCTCTCTCTCTCTCTCTCTCTCTCTCTCTCTCTCTCTCTCTCTCTCTCTCTCTCTCTCTCTCGACCTTTATATTTACTTCTTGCATCTGTTTTTAAGGTCATCCTCTGAAGTTATCATCTTTCGCTAGTAACAATTTCTTTTCCAGCCACAAACTACTCTTTCTTTATTTAGAGTTTCGTTTCATTTAGAAACAGTATCTTTTCTTACTTGTCATTTTTATTGCTTCGTCTTGCATCTCATATCCATCGTTTGCACATACCATTTCATTTCACTTTCTGTATTGAACGTTGTTCTTTAAACTTCATGTCTTTCTTTATCTTATGTATGGTAATTTTAATGTTTCTACTCCCGGTTTTTCAAAAATCATATCTGCATCTCTCCTCTCAGTCTATCATGTCTACTTCTTTCGTGAAGCCTCCGTAGTCCTCAGTTTATTGCCTTATCAGTTTTCACTTGGCTTTGCGTTGAATTCACCTTGATGCAGACATTTAGCAAAGTGAAGAAGTATGTTTTTACTGTACATGAATTCTCCCATGTATGCACTCTACTGTGATTCCTTGGAAAAAGAACGTTTCCACATCCACTTTTCACTCTAAACATTATAGATTCCTCCCCCGCCCCTCACAAGTTTACATGTACCAAACAAGAATGAGTGTGAGTCAGTATATATAATTATATTTTTTAAATAAAAAAAGTGTGACTCGCGGCCGTATGGATCAGCTACTCTTCCACCCTTCAGGATCCAATAAACTCCACTGGAACGTGTGTAGTTTTTACCGGCCTCCCATGTACGAGTACAAAGGTGTGCGCAAGCTGGCTGCTGTGATTCATGTATACACACATACAGTATATCACTGTTATAGGCAGAGTTATACATATACATACATACATCTCGTCATATCCTATTCCCTGTCTACCCTTCCTTTACTCCTTGGCATGCCTCTGAGGAACCATATCTACCCTCTCCTTCAGCCCCTTTCACCCACCTTGTTTGTTTAGTCTTCCCCTTCAGATAACGCAGGGCCGCCACCAATTACACTTCAAACAGCTTGGTAGAAAGGGGGCCTGTGTGTTGCTATGTGACCCTCCCTCCCCCTTATGTCCCCCATCTTCTAATCTATGGCCTCTGAAGACAAGAAACTGACCATTCTCCCTTTCTTCCCTTAACCTGTGACCCTTAGTCTTCTTTATATTCCTCTACTCTCCATGCTTCAGTGTTCTTTTCTAACTGGGGATTCGTTTACTCGTGTTCCACATACTGTACTTTCCCCTTTCGTCTGTTTTCTATTGCCTTTTCTTCCACCTCTATATTTTCTTCATGACTCTCTTAACTGAGGTTCCTTTCACTCTTTTTCTACTTCTCATGCAAATTACATACTTTGTTTCCATAATCGTTCTCCTCTTTCTCCTCTCTCCTTTCTTCATCCGTCTCCCTTGCTTTTCATCTCTGATCCTTGAAGGCGGAACAATAACCATTCCCCTCCTCCTCCTCCATCATCCTTCTCCCTTCCTTCTTCTCTCTCTTTTTTTCTCATATCTGTGGGGCTTGCTTTTACAGTACTTTCTCCCTCATTTTCCCTCACTCCTCTGTCCTCTGTGACCTGCTCCCCTACATTGTTTCTCATCCAGCCTCTACTACCATTTTCCTTTATTTGATTTTCCCTCTCTCTCCGACCTCTGTTTCACCTTTCATTTCATGTTTCCCGATCGCTGTCTTTTACTTTCTCCTTTTTTCTTTACCTTCTCAATATTCTATTAACGTCCCTCCTGAATTTTCTGTGCATACATACTTCTCTTTTTCATGTTGTTATGGCTGTCAGTTTCTATGCAACTTGCAATAACATCTACTATGGATATGCAGCAGCCAACTTCTCCCTTCCTTTCTGAGTGTACTAAATTTGCCTCTATGCTCCTACAACAATTCTAAATATTTTTCGCAGTCTCTTCGCCCTTACGAATTCTTCCATACAAACATTTTTTTTTTTCAATAACTATTTTTTTTCTCTCCACTGATTTTCGCATGTGCTCAGTTTGTTTTTATGATCCATTTTATCGAATATTGCTATCATACCCTGCACTGTAACGGACTTTATTCAGTAACTTCTCTTCCTTCTCTCTCCCATTGCAATTGGTGAGTCTGGATTCTCTGTTTTGTTTATGTTTGGCTCACATTTCTGTTATCTGACTTCTATTCTTAGTTCTCTGTACCCTCTCTAACCTTCTCCATTCATCCCTTTTGCCCTCTCTCTTCCCCCTCTACGTTCTCTTATGATTTTTGCCTTCCTTTCTTTCCCTCACTTCCTCTCCCGCTTTTTATATCCATTCTCTCCCCTCCAGTTTCTCTTTTCATTTTCTCCTTCCTCCCCTTATTTCCTTAGTTCTCATGCCCTTCTCTCTTCTTTCCGCTTTCTTCTCTTTATCTTTTCTCATTTTCTCTCTCTCCTGACTATTATGCCCGACCCAGTTTTTCACAATTTCCCCTTTAATAATAAGTTTTCTTTTCTATTTCTTACTCTTCCTATTCTTATGCCTCTCGTGCTATTTCAAATTTTTCTACTGATCTTTATTTCTCATCTCTTTTTTTTATATGATTCCCATGCCCTTCACTCTTCCCTCTCTAAATCTTTCATTGCTATCACCCACTCTCTTTTCGTTCCGATGACCACTTCTCTTCTAAACAATCTCTGCTCATCTTCTCTCATTCTTTCTCATCTTTATTTTTATGCTCCTCTATCTTTCTGCAACATTCTCTTTTGGTCCTTTTCCCCAATCGTTCTTCCCCACTCGTCCACATAATCAAACCTATTTCAGTCACAAAAACGACCTGGATAAACCCCAGTCCGCGAAATACGAACATTGTGCTAATATCTGGAGCAACTTCATGCAGCTTCATCAGATCAGACGCATCCCCCGTGGCAAAAAGGCTGATCGAATACTGAGAACTGCATGTACGTATTTCATCCCAACGAAGGTCACAAAATTTCTTCAAATTCAGAGAAAAACGCACGGCAGATGCGTTAACCTCCTTCTTCCTCCCTTAATTCCATCAGTCTGAGAATATATATATATATATATATATATATATATATATATATATATATATATATATATATATATATATATATATATATGGCCATGTGCAGAGGATGGAGGGTGAAAGACTGACGAAGAGAGTGGATGTGAGTGACGTGGAGGGGGGAAGAGGGAGGGGGAGGCCGAGGATGAGATGGATGGATGGGATGGAGAGGTATATGAGAGAGGTGTGTGTGAGTTGGGAGCGGATCAGTGAAATGGCGAGAGACAGCGACGTAGAGGCGATTTGTTTGTGGCCACCCCGAACGTGATTGAGGCGTCTGGCAATATATATATATATATATATATATATATATATATATATATATATATATATGGTGTTATTCTTACTGTCACCTGGCGATTTTGTTAGGCTTAATAGAGACTTCTCGAACTGGGGGGTTAGATACTGACTTCATTATCCTTTTCTCCCTCAGGGTCTTTCATGGCAAATCAAATCTCTTGGATGCAGCAAGGACAGAATGAAAAAAAATGACATCCTCTGCTAGAACCAGTTTGAGCTATTCATACCATGGGTTCGAATACCATACAGGCGTAACTAAAGGCCCCACGAATCAGCTTTTTGAAGCAAGCCACCTCTTTGCCTTATGTTCCGATACCACACCATGCAATCTCGCGTAATATATCGCCCGGTGTTATTTCTAACTGGTTATAAGTGCGTTGCGGGGATATCGTTATGTACTGTGTCGTGCTGCGGTGTGTTAGGCTATATTATATCACTGAGCAATAAGATCCAATGTGAGTAATGTTGCGTTTACTGGTGATGCACGGGGATTTTATGTCTCTCTCTCTCTCCCTCCCTTCCTCTCTCTCTCTCTCTCTCTCTCTCTCTCTCTCTCTCTCTCTCTCTCAAGACACTATAATCGTTCTCAATTCATTGTGCAATAAGTTACAGCGCCCTGTGTTTACGTACGCGGCAGTTTTGCAGTACGAATCTGCTGTTATGGTGCTGGGACATACAAATCATCATCATCATCATCAATTTCCCATTTGCCACTAACATTCACTATTCATTGCGCTATATTTCGTGAGAGTCTGTGTTTACGTGGTTAGTATTTTTAGACTATGACTCGGATAGCGTTATGGAACAGGGGTATAGAAATCATGATCGTCATTATCATATTTCACACTGTCAAAATTAATGTCTTCTTTTTACAATGTTGTGTGCTAACGTAAATTTTGCTATACAACTCTGTCATACAATGGTACCAAGAAATACATCTCCTCCTCCTCCTTGTCGTCATCGTAGTAGTCGTCATATATTTTCTCTAATTCTCATGTGCCATATTTTCCTGTGCTCTGTGTTGAGTTAGTGTGCATTTTTGGAATACACTTCTCCCACAGTACGAAGGAATACATGAAGTAGAAAATGGCGTTTACGAAATTAATTGTTATACGGTTATTCTGCAAATCTTTGATGTTATACAAGTTGTATAATCCATCATGCCATGAGTATTTAACAAACTAGCAGCGGCAGCAAAGAAATGTTCTGAACTTTTTGTCATGTGTACTAAATTTAACATGCAGTTACCACGCACAGAGTACAACACATTCTCTCTCCCAGCTACAGCATTCCACTTTAAACTTCTACAAATCAAGATCATACATGTGTAATTATTAATTATAATCATGATCATCCTCTCCCTCCTTTCTTCCCTCTGGCTGATTGTTCTTTGTATCTAAGCTGATTTTAGGCTAGTTTATATTAATTTAAGTTTATACAAAGTGTTCATCATTATGATTGAATGTATCTATAACTAGAGAATAATTTACTTTATTTGACCCTGAGTTCATAATACTCAGGTATTGTCCAGGCACGTCAAGCTGATGGAATCATTATTTATGATATTAGTTTTCATGGTGTTGCAATCAGTATTTCACAGTTTCTCAATAAAGGGTAAAACACCCTCGTTGAAATTAATCGACAGTTTTTTATTGTAACGCACTTCAAAACATTATTAACCAAAAATCCAGCTGGTAGAATCTTACTGTTATGAAAACCGTAAAGTATCGAGTGTATGATGAACTCGATTAGTAGCGCTGAATATATGATATCATTTCTGACACATGAATAAATCAGTTTTCACCCAACCTCAGCATCAAAAATTATCCAAGCAACAAATGGGCCTCTGAATAAAACAACAGTTTGGCCAACGCATCAAAGCTGTCCCAAAATGATATAACGTACTTTCTACAAACAGATTATTTTCAAATGCTGTTAGTTACAAGAAACAATAATTTAAAAACGTAGTTCCTTTTTCAGCGACATTCACGTGCGTTCGTGAGAGAGAGAGAAAGAGAGAGAGAGAGAGAGAAACTGACTCTGTGAACTGACTAGTCATTCCGTATTCTGAGGCCCAGCAGTCTCTGGTCTCAAGGTGCACAAACAGACGGAGTAATTGAACGTCGCATCATGTCATCACTAGAATACTGTCTGCCCACAGCACCTCTGAAGACTTGGATATCTCATGCAGGGTGATATATCAACAGCAGCAAGGGGTTTCATAGCATGCCAGTGGGCTTATAAAAGTACTAAGAATAATTACATCAAAATGACACTTTCCGTGGCTACACTGGGAATCGGTTAACTTCACCTGCAGTACTGACACAATCTCTGAGGCATAAGACGTCAATCGCTTCAGATTTTTGGGTTCGAACGTTTGCTGAACAATTTTGGGCAATAAAAAGCACCAAATATCTAATTACATGGTACAGTCTTAGTAAAGGCCAATTACTTTTCTTCAAAATACTTATGCTTTGTGGATCATTTTAACTGATATCACAATACTGTCTTTTTTACACAAACTGCCTCCTACATCCATAATATACATAGTAAAAATACAGCGACACTTCAGTGTATAATAATGAGCTGAAAGTATAATACACCAAGAGTTTTATATGCGATGATGAAATACATCAGCAAGATAGACAAAATCTGTATCGTCGCATTCACGGAACAGAACCACATGCATGAGTAGAAAAATAGTTACTATTACTTTTAAGGGGGAATAATGAGTATACTACACTTTATTTTTGGAGTAACGACCATTATCGACTAAAAAAATGAAAAGCCTCGTTGCAAGTCTATTGTCATGCCTGTTTCCGGACAGACAATAAAAATCTCATTGCTAGGATAGATTTCATCACAGAATACTGCTGACTTACATTGGCCTGTAGCATCCTGGAGAAGGTGAGGTGTGCCGGTGCATGGTGAGGGTGATCGGCTAGGGCACGTGAGAGAGCAGCCTGTGCTTCGGCGTGCTCTCCGGCCTCTAGGTGTGCCTCTGCCGCCAGTGTGTGCAGGGAGTGTGCACCGTAGCCGTCCGGGGCTGTTTGCAGGGCCAGCGACACCTCCTGCAGAGCCGCATGGGGTCGACCCGCCAGCACGTGCGCCCGGGCCAATCGCTGTCGGCACGTGGTGACTGCCCAGGCGTGGCTCCATCCGTCGCGTGCTGGCGCTGACCCCGTCCCTCGGCACGCCTCCAGCACCTGTAGCCACACACAACATTATAAGCTCTCTGTGATCTGTAATTCTGTGTAACTGTTCCGGTAACACTCTCACTCTGTCTCTCTGTTTGCCTGCCTGTCTCTGTCTGTCATCCCATCTTCCTGTCTGCTTATCCTTCTATCTATCTATCAGTCTATAACTGTTTATTTATCTATCTGTCTATCTATCTATCTATCTATCTATACATTATATAAATGTATATATATATATATATATATATATATATATATATATATATATATATATATATATATATATATATATATCTATCTATCTATATATATATATATATATATGCCTCAAGGCAAGAAGCTTAGTATGGTACACTCTGATTAACTACCACTATGTTTTCGCAGTCCAAAAGATGTAATAAGCAAAGGACGTTCTTAGTACCAAGATAAGACCACGAAGGCGTTCATGAAGTCCTACCCTACAGTTTTGGTTACTAGGTCATTTACACGGTCTTGCAGTTGAGTCAAAACGTATGAGGTCTTACTAAATCAACAAGTACTATTATACTTGGATATGACAGGCTGGACTTCGCTTTAACAGTCCGGGACCATAGGGCTGTAAGGTGTTAATGACCACAGTCGTACCACCGACTTATTTTTCCTGCATGTGCCTCTCCCAGTTGTCTCTGCACAAGACTGCTGGCTTGAATTTGGTTTCCCTCCTTGTCCCTGTTCACCTAACAATATAAATGGGGAATTGAATGTAGATTTCACTGCTCTTGTGGATAATTGGGGCATAGCATAAATCTAACCCTTCTTCCCTTTTACCAAGCTCTCCCCACTCCGACCTTCCTGACGCTGATGGCCTTGGGGTCCTTGCCTCTAAAGCTCGACCCTGTTGGTTTATATACTTGCTCCCCTTTGTCTACTGTACCTGTTCCCAACCGATAAGAATGCTCGACCAAGTCTGTCTCCCTCTTGTCCTTCTTTACCGAGAGGGACAAATCGAGACATGAATGTATTTATAACTGTCCTAGTTACCATACCCACTCTCCAGACGGTGGATGAGGTGGCGGGAGTTAGGAGAGAAGTTGCCTGTCGGATGGTACAGTGGGTATAGTGGTAGACTGGAACAACTAAAACAATGCCTGTTTTAACGACCCTTGTACAGCTGATAGCCATGAATCTAACCTAACTCTTCTTATCCCTTTTCTCCACTCTGACCTTTCTGACACTGATGTGATGGCCCTGAACCCCCAACTACTGATTATTTAACACCATTCACGTGTAACTTCTAACCCGGTGAACCCATACCTTTCTCAAATTCTCCAAACCGATAAGAATGTTGGACAAAGTTTAGTTCCCCCTTTCCAATGTTGTAAAATAGACTAATCTAGTGGTAGATTGGATGTTGCCATAAACTGAATGCCTGACTTAATGATTCAAGAACAGTAGACAGGAAATGTAGCCCTTCTTCTTCTTCTTCTTCCTATTCCCAGTCCAGCCCAAACTGACATTCCAAAGTCCTATCCACCGATTAGTCATTTTATCAATATCTCTTGGTGGAGCCTTCCCGCTTTTATAATCTTCTCACAGAATAGTTTTGTTTGTCATAGCCTTCCATATAACAAACAGCTATGAAAGGCCAAACAGGTCTGGTGCTGTCTGCTTTTCTATGTTCCTAGCTTGGCGACCCTGTGCCTAGCCAGGAATACTGCTGGACAAGATGCAAATTGGAATGTTTTTAGAAAGACTGGCATTCAGCATAAATCTAGCCATTCTTCCCCTAGTTTTCTCCACCCCGCCTCTTCTAACCTTGATGGCCTCCGCGTCCCTGCCCAGCTGTTGTAGAGCTGCGGCCAGACCGAGGTGTGCCTGTGCCAACCAGGGTCGACTGCGCAGCGCCGCACGGTAGCTGTCCACCGCCTCCCTGGCACGACCCGTAGACGCCAACAGCAGCCCGCTTCATGGAGATAAGAGGCGATGGGGTTACACATGATAACCAGTTCAGACAGAGATGGAGGAAACGAAATAATGTTCAGCAAGAAGGAGGGAGAGATGGCAAAAGGAGGACAAGAAAGGAAGGAGATAAATGGATAAATCATTTGTAACTATTGAAAGAAAGGAGTTATGCAGGAAAAAGAAAATGAGAAGAGGTGATTCAGGAAGAAAGACATGAGAAAAAGTGATAAAAGGAGGAGATGAAAAAAGAGAATGTTAATTAGAAACGGGAAAATAAGAGGACCATGTGATAAAGACGAAAATAAGAGGACTATGTGATATGGAAGGAGAAAATAAGGGCAGGGAAATGAAAGGTCGATCAGAAAGGAGAGAAAGAAATAAGAACGGAAGAGAGGCAGACGTGATACAGGAGAGAGAGAGAGAGAGAGAGAATAATAAAAGGAGAAAATGGAAAAAAAGGGAGAAAAAGAGAGACGAGAAAAGGTGAAGCAGTAGGAGAGGAGGAGGATAAGAAGGAGGGAGACGAGATAATGGATGGGGTAAAAAAAAGTACAAGGCGTAAGAGAGATAGGACATGGTGCATTAACCTATGTGGAGAGGCATCACTAACATCTAATGTCCTCAATAAAAATACATATTAGGAAAAATGAAACTGGAGTGTGGAGGTCTCACTTATTGTTTAGAAATATCAAGCTAAGCCTGAGGATATTCTTAACAGTCGATTATATAGTTTCATTTTTTTAGACAACATTCGTGGGAGTTACGCTCTAAGTAGATGTGACTAATAAGGGTTTAAAACTTGGGACGGTTGGGGTTTATTGGTCACACACTACCGTTCAGGGAGAAGCGACTGGTCACTCTGGCCTTAATATCTGGTCGAAGTAGCTTAACCCAAGGCCCCTACCCTCTCGATGGGGCAGATTAACGCTGGACGAATGACAGATGGATGTAACGTATAGATTAGGAAAGATTTATAGGACTGTGTAACTGAATGATGTATAGTAAACTGTTCACTGATATTGAGCTTCCGATGTATTATTTACCCAACGTGATGAAGGTTGGAAAAAAAAAAAAAAGGAAGATTTACGCGTATAAATCAACTTTTATCCCAGGTTTAGTTCGCCTTTCTTGCAACAGGTGGCAGCACCAACAAGGTCCAAAATTTCCCCCTCCAATCGCTGCACTCCTGATGCCAGAGTTGAATTGAGCATGTTAGCCTCTTCAGACTGAGTTCGTAATTTTCAGCTTATGCTTTTGTTTGCAAACGGTTTTGTTCAGCATAGAGACTTTTCGAGATGGAGGGGTTAGGATATATACAGATTTCATTAACGTGTTCAATACTAAATATCTTTTTTATGTTGTACACGGTTGCCTGTTCATATGCTGGACTTGTGAGTAAAGATCAAATGAGTTAATGCGTGAGCATACAATGAACTTGCACGTATTTGACGAGAATTTATTATGATTACTTAAAAAACTACAAGGCCAGCAAAATCATCTAAAGCAATTGTACAATATTTTAGTTGATCAAAGGACAAGTGGGCGTAATCTCTCTCTCTCTCTCTCTCTCTCTCTCTCTCTCTCTCTCTCTCACACACACACACACACACACACACACACACACACACATATATATATAT
>NC_137023.1:47205513-47275513 GCF_032717465.1 Coenobita brevimanus | reverse complement strand
AGACAGAAGTGGGAGTGTAAAGTTACTCGTAGGCAGAAGGACAGGGAAAGAATGAAGGAAAGGAAGACAGAAGAGGATAGAAGGAAAGAAGGATGCAGGAGAGGAAAGGGCAGATACCCGATAGCAGCACTACATCGAGTGAGTGGATGGTGAGCGCCCCCATCTACCAGCCTCCTTTCACTATAACAAAATCCTTTCCATCCTGCACCCCCCCCCTCACCCTCACCCTCCATCACTCCCTTCCACCTCACCTTATTCCCTCCCATTCCTCTCTCACTCTCACCTCTTTCTCCCCTTCCTTGTAAATCCCTTTCAGGGTCTCCCACTAAATCAAAGTCCTTTCCACATTGCTCCAGCTTTTCCACCTTCTTTCTCCCTCTTTCCTCCAGCCCGTCTCACATTCTCCCTCCCTCTCCCTTTCTCCTCCCTCTCTCCAAACCTCTCTCACTTTCCCCACTCCTCCCTCTCCGCATTCATCCCCCTCTGACATCCACTAATGGAAACTTTAAAGAGGAGAGTCAAATTGCTTTCACAATGACCGACTCGAGATAATGCAAGCAAAGGGAAAAAGCAGACCCTTGCATTTTCGCCTGAGAGGGGGAGCTGGGAATCGACAGGGAGTTCAAGCGGACAAGAAGGCAAGCAAGTCAGGATAATAGAGATAGATTGATGGAAACTGTGATGGATGGATGGACAGAAGAGGAGGGAAGGGAAGGGGAGGGGAGAGGAGGGGAGTGAAGGGGAAGAAAAGGACTCAGAGATGGGAGGGAATGGAAGAGAGAACAGTTCAGGAAGAGGTTGACGAGATGAGGAGGGGAGAGGATAGGAGAAAAGGGAAAAGGATAAATGAGAAGGAGATAGGGCTGGTGAGAAGAGGAAACGAGGGGAGGGAATGGGGGATGAGAGGGGAAGGGAAGAGGGAACAGGAAAGGGAGAGGTGGTGCGGAAGATGAGGAGAAGAGGGAAAAGATGATATGAGAAGGGGATAGGGTTGGAGAGAAAAGGAAAGAAGAGGAGAGGAGGAGAAGGGGGGGGAGGAGAGAAGAGAGGAGCAGCAGAAGAGGAGACAAGATGATAGGCTAGGAGAGGGAGGGAAGTGGAGGAGAGAGGAGAAGAAACGAAACGAAACGAGATGGGACGCTAAGAGAGGAGAGGGAGAGAGAAGCTGCGTCCCTTTTAAATTGATGAAAGGGAAGAGGAAAGAATTCGGAGGGTTGATGTGTTTTGGACGGATGACATAGAGCTGAGAGAGAGAGAGAGAGAGAGAGAGAGAGAGAGAGAGAGAGAGAGAGAGAGTTTAATTATATTTTAAAAATCGTACTGCAGAAAAAACCACGAAGGAAAATGAATTATCATTTTAATGATTATCTTGAGAAACAACACACAGACGACATAAGCAATAAAACATAGCCTACATAAGAAATAACAGCGATGCAATAAAATAAAGTGGCACATTAATAAGACATGTTCAAACCAAACGATTCTTTTTTTTTTTTCCCCACACTAAGTGAAATATTCTCAAATTTGATGATTCAGACCCGAAGGCTTCGTTATATCCTGTATTACCTGACTAGTTTCACATCAAACAGTAAGTACTTGGAGGATCGAAATGGCTGATTTTTGTATCTGAGTAACAAGAAAGGTCACTGCTATCCAAGGGCAATATATTAAAACATAACAATAAGGATGAAACTAGACAGAATGACAGAGTAGCGACATACAAAGGGAGGGTCTTTTGTCGTGGCAAGGGAGTCGTTATTGATAAAGGACAGATAGAAATAATATTAATGTGTCCGATTCAACTCAGACTTACCAGGCCGTTCCCTAACGCACTGCAGTTCTTATACGTTTCACTCATCTTCATATGTCATAAATTTTGATCGGGAGCCTCTCACCTCTACGGATTGGGGGGGGGGAGGGGTATGCAATAGATATACAGAGGTATACTGAACGACTATATATATATATATATATATATATATATATATATATATATATATATATATATATATATATATATATATATATATATATATATATATATATATATATACTGTATATACTTAAGATCTCGTAGATCTCTTGACGTTCATAAGGTTGAAGACAACCTGCATAAAAGTTGCCGCTTGAAGTTAGCGTGTCTTATCACAATAAACTTTTAAAGACAAATACAACGAAAACCAGATCAATACCCAACTAGCGCGTCCTTAATTAGAGTACAAAATGAGATGTTTAAGTACTGAGAACCAGGAAGCAAAACCATATAAAAAGGAGGGGGGGGGGATCATGAACTGATGGAAATAGTGTGACAATGAGCGGAGTAAGAAAGTGATATATACGGGGCAAATGAAGTTAGGGTAATAAATACATAAATAAATAAATTAAACTTGTACGAGTGACAGCGACAGTGAGAGGGTGAGTGAGACGATGACACTGGGGTGCAAGAGGTGTGGTACAAAGAGCATTAATAAGGAAGTGAAAGATGAAAGGAAAGCAAGCAGGGTTATTAAAAAAAAAAATGTGTAAGTGAGAATGAGATTGAGTAATTGAGTCCCCAAGAGGTGAATGGAAGAGATATGATACAAAGAGCAAGAGAGAGTGAGAGAAAAACGGTGAATGAGGAAGAAACCACATGCGACTGTGTGAGAGAGAAGGATATTGAGAGGGTAAGAGTAAGAAACAGGATATGAGGCACAGGGAGTATATGAGTGAGAAAGAGTATAAGAGGATCAATAACGGGGGGAATAAAAGACAGTGATAACTGGGATATATGTGAAGGAGGGACCAAAAGAATATATGACAGACATTCAGAAGGGGAAGAGAAGGAGTCTGATACAAAGAGCAGGAACAAGGGGGTGAAAGACGTGAGACATGAATTGAAACAATAAAAAACACGAAGCGGTGCCAAGGCACAGAATACCCGTCCCAGGGAGCCATTTTAGTGCTAACGTATAAACACAACAGAATATCTAGTCAAAAATGTCACACATCAAATTTGGAGTAAATCGGATGAAAACTGACGATGTTATGTCCATTTGAAATTTTAGGCCCGACCCACCTGACACTGACCCCTCTACCGCTAACGAGGGAGGGTGACCCTCCTGATGTAATGAGGCATGTTATAGGATGCAGATCTGAAAGATGTACATTTAGGTTTTGGTTTCATGTCGATATGACGAATTTGAAAGGAGTAATGGCGAAAGAAAACTAACATTTTTTTTTTTTTACATTTTGGGGCCTACAGTCTGGGCCTTGGCCCAATTTGGCCCAAAATTTAATTAAACTATCAGATCATAGCCCATCATTAATGGAGCTTTAGTCATAATCGCACCAGTAGTTTTCGCGTAAAGTTGTTAACAGACAGACACACAGACAGACAAACAAACAAACAAACAGCCAAACCGAGTTAAAACAATACCCGTCCCCGATAAAAATGTATCAAAGAGAGTGACAAGATAACGAGAGAGTGAAGGACTACAAGGCATGTGGAGCAAGGATCAAAAAGATTGCATGAGTGAGAGGGACAGCGAGAGGGGGAATGAAGGAGGCATGATACAAAGAACAAGAATAAGGCAGTGAAAGGTGAGTGACAAAGGGAATAACAATGAAGGAGGGAGGGGAGGGGTGACGGATCGCTATAGGGAGAGAGTATGAGAGCTCAGATGAAAAGGGAAGAGGACGAATGGGGGACGGGTGGTTCGAGACAGAACGAATGACAAGACAAAGATAAAAGGAACGACACACACACACACACACACACACACACACACACACAGGGGGGGGGGCAATAGAGGGAAATGAAAAAGAAAGAGGCAAAAACAAGAAATGAGAGGGGAAAGTAACGAAAGGCACGAAAAGGGAAAAGTGGGAATCAACAGGAGACGGGTAGCAATGAGACAGCCCTAGAATGTATTCAATATGGACGGTGGGTGTTAGCGCCGAAGTGGTGACATGTAGAGGTGTATGGTATGTAGGAGGATTACTGGGCCTTGAGAGCAAGCTGTGATGCCTATGCCCTGAGTCGGACACACACACACACAAAAAGAACAAGAAGGAAAAATGTGCGAGATCAAGTGAATGTCAGGAGAGAGAGAGAGAGAGAGAGAGAGAGAGAGAGAGACTTAGACAGTCAAGCCCGCATATTAAGACTAACGAAGGAGCCAGGGAAGCAACTAAAATTCATATTCTAGGCACAAATCCAGAATCAATTTTTAGCTAATGCCAGAAGATATGTTCAGCTGAGAGTGAGCATTTAAAGAAAATAAAAACCAAAAGAGTTCAAATGAAAATCAGACAAACAATGATATACATATAAACCAAGGAAACAGGGGGTAACAATGGAAGCAAGTGAAAGGGAAGGATAATTTTGGAAAGCGAGAGAAAATGGATGATGATGATGATCTCATCATCATCGCCATCGTCATCACGGCCTCTTTTCCAGCCGAAGGATGGGGTTCCTCTTGAAAACAGAACATAACACGAGAAATTAGGGGGGGACATATGAAAATGGGTAAGGCAATCGTGGAGGGAAAGCTGAATGAGAGAAAATAAAGTTAAAATAAGAAATATAGAAATAAACAAAAGAACCAGAAAAGTAAAAGTAAAATGTAAGAAGAGAAGAAAAAGATTATACAACCCAGCAAAAAGAAAACAAATAATGACCAGACAAGCCATGAAAATGCGGCGTAACAAAGGAACCAAGAATAAAAGAAGAAAGGAAATTTTATGCGAGAAAGAAAAATGTTGGCGAGCTTAAGTAAAGGCTGTAAAAATCGAGAGAAAATAACAAGGCCGAAAAAATTAGGTCGTATCCAATGAGCCAGGAGATGATTAAGTTTTTTTTTTATTTACTCTGCTTAGGCATACGATTTTATGCGAGTAAGAGTGAGTCCCAGGTGCTGAGATCAAAAGCAATGGTCATTTCAGTGAGTTCACGTGAAAATCAGAATAAATGACGACTGACAGAGAACGGACAAGCAGAGAAATCAGGAAAAAAGAAATGTACAGGAAGGATAAGGAAAAATTATTTAGTTAAGTTTAGGAGAGAAAGAGAGAGAAATAAATGAAAGGTAGCAAGGAAGAGGTAACCGTATAATCACAGAAAATTACCACATAGAGAGATTGTAGACTAACAACTGAATCAGAAAAATAGGAAAACATAATTTAATCGACTGTGGAGAGAGAAAACAGAGGGAAGGTAACAAACGAAGAAATCAGAAGAAAAATCCAGAAAATGAAGCAACAAAAAATGAACAGACAGGCCGAGAAATTATGGCACATCAAATGAACTAGAAGACAGGGAGAAGCATAGGAGATAAAGGAGAAGAGGGCACCACAAAAATAATCGAAAAATACCAGAAAATAAAAAGCGATTGAAAGCGAACAAACAGGACGGAGAAATTAGGGCGTAACAAATGAACCTGGCACGGGAGGAGGAAGGTGGGCTGGTTGTGTGAGAATTGGTTGGACTAATTAAGCAAGAGTGCGGTGCCATTCAGCCTACGACCACCAACACCACTCCACCACACTGAATGCTCATTGATTAAGGACACCACTATTGAGGCCTGCTTGAGAGGGAGTTGGAGTGGGAGATGGAGAGGAGGGGAAGAGAAGGGGGTGGATAGGAGTAAAGAAGGAGTGGTGGAGAAGAGAAAAAGGAAGAGAGGAGGAGAGGGAGCGTGGAGAGGAGAGGAGAGGAGAGGGGAGAAATGAGAGGCGAGGAAAAGAGAAGAGAGGAGAGGAGGGAAGACAAGAGGACAGTAAGACATGGTCAGGGACAGAGATTGGGACACAGAGAGAGGGAAAGGGAAACGTAGAGGGAGAAGGGAACGGAGGAGACGGAGAGGAAGAGGGAGGAGAAATGGAGAGATAGAAGAGGAGGAGAGAGGGAGACGGAATCAAATCAAATGTGTAGGCGAGTGAGTGTGCTTGTGTATGTGTGTGTGAAATGGATTAATGTGTTAAACTGCGGGTCTAAATAAAGATGGTTAAACTAAATACTCTTAATCAATTGACGGACCTTACTTTTGAGCAGAGTAGACTCCCATGCACTTCCTCATTAGCGATTTATTTTGTTTATTACATCTTAATAATTATACTTGATTATTACAGGGCGTATTTTACAACAAAAGTTTGTAGAAATGCATAGAAATGAATACTAACCCCCACACTATGAGAAGTCCATCTTAAGCAGAACAAAATAATCTGGCTGTAGGAAAAATAATAAAATACCTTCCTCTCACACAAGAGGTTCATGTAGACTGTTCACTACGCCTTAACCACACCACGATAGGTCGGCTTTAAGCTACATAGTATTGTCAGGGAGAAGCTAGAATTAAAAGAAAAAAAAAGTAAAGAATAAATACTTAAGGGCCAACTAAGCTAATACGAATATGGAACCCTGAAGACCCAACAAACAAAACTTAGAAGATAATTTTCTACCAACTTATCACTGAGGGTATGACTGCTTTTGCATGAACGAAAAATCCCTTATACGCCCACAATAGAGCCTGTTTAAGGGAATATATGTGAAGATATGACAGAAGGGGAGAGGTAGACAATCTCTGTATACATCTGACAGCCCATGAATGACAGCGTTGACGTGCGTACGGGTCATGCCGTATCTCTTTCTCACTCACCCTCACTAGTCAGCGTATCTACACCTCCCTACACCCCCGCCAGTGCGTAAATATGAACGTATCTTTGGCTGAGGTTGTGGGTGTAAGTTTACGCCCAAAACCCACCACAGAAAACGGAATATTAAAGCTGAACTCCAACATGTATATTCCGGGGTAACAGAGAGAACGTTTATCCCTCTCGTGGGCGCCTCTTCTCTAGTGTTTTCATCCAGCTAAAGCCAGATGATTTTGTTTAACTGAGAGCGAGTCATGGAAGCTTGAAAATCAGCAGTGTCACCATTAATCCTCTCATGCTCGGAACAACTCTAGCATTCAATTTCGGTTAAAGACAGAAAATTTTATCCAGCAGCAAGTAAATCACTGGAGCCTGGGGACGATAAGGTGACATTAGGCTGATATGGCTGGGCTTGATGAACTGGCTCCAGGGTCAGTAAATTTAAGTGATAACAGACAGGAAAAAAGATAATAATAAACAGGTTATGTGTCTATATGAAACTGATATGCCTTGGGACCTGTAGGCAAAGTGAATTAGATGCCTTGAAATTACCATCATACTTTATTCAAACGTTAAATTACTCACATACACACACACACACACACACACACACACACACACACACACACACACAAAAAGCAAGGGGGGAAAAATACTATATATGCAGCCGAGAAATTAACCCAAGTATTTTCTAAGTACTTTAGGGAGAATAGTGCTGCATTATGAACAGAGAAATAAGCCAGCAAATATTTTCCTAGTCATTCTGGGTGGCTGATAACGTGGACACAACACTGGAAGTAAAAGAGGAGGGCGAAAATAAATATGGAAATACTAAGGTCACCAGAGTAGATAGGGAACGGAGAAAAATAAATGGAACGCGGTCGACTTCCTAAATGGAACTCAAAAATAAACTTTCTGGGAATTCTCAATGACGGAAGGGAAAAAATGGGCCAAGATAAGCAGGAGGGGAGAGGGAAATGAATGAGAGAGGGAGGACGGAGGAGGAGAGGGAAAGAAGAGGAAGGAGAATGTGAGGAGTGGAAAGAGTGATGTAGGAAGAGGGGCAGAAGAGTGAAGTAGGACGGAGGAAGGAGAGAAAGGAAGGAGAGAGAAAGGAAAGCGAAGGTGACTGAGGTAGGAAAAGGAAGGAAAAAGCGAAGTACAGGATGAAAGAGGGGAATGGGAAAAAGGGACATGAAGAAAAATGAGGGAGAGAAGAGGGAAGATCGAGAAAGAGGAAAGGCATAGGAAATGAGTGTGAATGTGGGCGAAAGAGGAAATGAGAAATATGTAAAGGATTATAAATGAGGGATGGTGAGATATCTGAAAAACTCGAATATATACTTAGAAGAGAGGTAGAATGGCAGACTGTTATCAAAATATAGGGAAAGCTAAATGAAAAGGAGACTTTGAGTTAAAAAAAAAAAAAAGTGGGGTGGGGGGTAGGGAGGGAGGGGAGTAGTGAAAATTTGACAATATACGAGCAAATAGAGAAAAAAGGAAGTGTGTGTGAAGAAATGAGAAATAATTGCAAAAAATAAAAACAAAGTAAAAAACAAAAAAGAGGAGGAAATGAAAACTATGATCTTACAATACGAATAAAGAGTGAAGCATAAGAACAAAAAATAAATTAAAAAAAAGGAGGCAAATAGAACTGGATCACAGAAAAGGACAAAACCTATGATGAAGGATGTGAGGAATTGGGGCAGAGAAGAAAAAACAAGAATGAAAAATAGTGAGAAATAATGAATAAATATGGGTTAACAGAGCAAGAAGGGATAAAGAAAGAAGGGTAACCCACAGAGGTCCGTAAATTACAGGGTTCCAGGAAAGGTAGACAAAGCAGTAAAGTGGTGCTATTTGCTCTCTCTCTCTCTCTCTCTCTCTCTCTCTCTCTCTCTCTCTCTCTCTCTCTCTCTCTCTTCTCTCTCTCTCTCTCTCTCTCTCTCTCTCTCTCTCTCATTAATCGCCTGATCACTCTCATCATTTTCTTAACTTCTTCCACTTCGATTCATCTTCTGTCTCCCCTTTATTCATTATCGTTGCAATAATGGTGGAGAAGGTATGCTTGAATACCCGTCTGCTTCTCTCTCTCTCTCTCTCTCTCTCTCTGTCCGTTTGTCTGTGTCTGTCTGCCTGTATGTGAGTGTCTCTGTCTTTTTGTCTGTTAAATTGATTACAGAAAAGTAATCGGGAAACCATTATGGAAATTTATGGAAATGTTCCTAATGACCCGCGAAGAATGCAATTAACTCCTTCAGCCCGAGGACGTACTTTTTGCAATACTCTTCACATCTCAAGGCAATTTCATGCAGCTGAGGGAAATCTGTCTTACTGAAGGGTATTGTTAATGTGTACATCCTTCACTACCTGGGTGATCTCCTAAACTGAATAAAATCGTCTGGTGGCAGCAAGAATAAGATTACAATAACAGCTCATCGTCGTGGAGGGGTTAAACCTCCTGGATACAAAATACAAGGACAGAGTGTTGTTATACTTTCAATAAGGCACGAAAGTGTATTGGGTCGACTTGAGAAACATGGAGACTGTTTTCCGTACAGTTGTTTATATTCTGGGTCGCCCGTCTGAGTGCCCTTCTAGCGTAACACCTTATTTCATACCGGCAGTCAGCCACCTTCTCTCCCGATTCTTAGCCCCATTCATACGATGACCAATTTTTCTTGTTTATATTCATTACTTCTAGATGACATAAATTTGGAGCTACTAAAAATCTCCAGGAATCTCCACCGTGCAATGTCTCAACAAAGCTGAATAAAATCGCTAGGTGGAAAGAGAGGCACAAAATTTACGTTCACAAGCTACAAGGGCTAATCTGTTTCTTTTGCATTTTTCGTCTAGATTATCGTAGTCGAGGGCCTTTTGACGGGCTGCCTAGTAAGCACCAATCGCCCAACTGAAGTTATCCACTATCCTTCCGTTCCGGAGCTTTCACTAATATGATTATTTTTCTATCTAATTCTTACTACCATCAAACAATTTTACTCACCCTATGATGAACCTCTTGGATTCAGGGGGTTAACAGAGATTGTTTCAAACCCCTTCAATCCAAGAGACGAGGTGAATTAAATAGCCCAGCGTCATGAAAGTATATAAGCGGCCATCGTACTAAAAGGCTCAATCTGTCCTTCAAACATCTCATATATACACACACATAACCCCTAGACCCACCTGAGCCTCTCCACCTGCCCACTAAAGCCCTCTCATACAGCAGGTCCACAAGGGCTAGGGGCGGTACTCGAGCCGCTGAGGGGGCCATTACTACGGCTTCCAGCAAGGCAGTGGCTCAGAGGAGGCTTTATGATAGTGTTTCTTGCAGGGGATGAGAATGGAATGGATGGGAGGGAGAGGGAGAGAGGAGGAGAGGGGAGGGGAGAGGAGGAGAGGAGAAGAGAGCAAGGAGAAGAGGAGAGGGGAAGGGAGATGTGAGGGTATGAGAGGGGAGAAAGGGAATATGAAAAAGGCTGGCTGTAAAGAAGGGGAAGAATGAAAAGTAGAGAGTGCGAAAAGGGGAATGAGTGTTGGGGCGGAAGGATGAGATGAGATATTAGTTTATGAAGCTAAAAAGTAAAAAATGGATGGTAGGAAAGAAAGGAAAAGAAAGGGGTGGCGGAAGAGAAGGAAAAATAAGTGCGGGTAAGATGAATGAGGCGGGGTCTGAGAGAAAATGAAAATGAAAGGTAAACAAGAATGGGGTAAAGAATAGGGAAGGAAAGAATTAAGGTATGCAGGAAACAAAGAAAAGGGTGGATGGTGACGAAGGATGAGTACGAGTGGATGGATAGCAGGAATGAAGGGAATCAGGTAGGGATAGTGAATGAGAAAGGGAAAGTATGGGTATGAGGGAAAGTATGAGAAGTACTGCTGGGAGAGAACAGAGGAAAAACTGAAAGGTAGAGATAATGGGAAAAGGGAATCCGAGACAGGAATGGAGGAAAGAAAAAGGGATGGTTGAAACGAAAGAGATGGAAAGCATGGAAGGAAAAGGGAAAAGGCGGTAGGAACGAAAAAGCTAAATGAAAGGTAGAGAGTATAGGAGGAAGGAAAAGCACTGGTGGAAAGAGTTTAGGAAAAACTAATCCCATATTACTCTCTATAGTTAGAAGCCTATTTCAAATACGTACTGAGTATAATCTTTTTTTTTTTTTGGTCATTCATTAAAATAAATTAATCTGTCACCAACCTGATTTTTCTAATTAACACAAACACCAAAATTTACGTAGGAGTCTCGATTTTCTGCAGGCTATGTATCTGTCTGTTTATTTACTAATCTATTAACTTCTCCATATACTAGTTTTATGTTGACCTTGCTGTACTTTCGAGGAATGTGCAAGGTTTCTCATCCTTCCACTTCTCTTGAAATGCTACCCTCTAAAAAGGATTATCAAAATACATCCTACAACTTCAAATGGATTTACCGTCTCCTGGAGTTGGGGTTATAGGTTTGCCTGCTTTTATGTATTTTATTATTTTATAGATCTTTCCATTTCAAGGACGATGATCCAAATAAAACGTTCCATTCCACACCGGATTTACCTTCTCGTAAAGTTCGAGATGCAACAATTCGTTCTTTTGGTGAGCTTCATATAACAAAATCTCTTTCTCTGCATTCCCCACATTCGGCATAATTCTTTCACACTGTACCCTCTTTATCCCCTTCAGCCCAAGGACGTTTTTTCATTTTACTCCAGCTATTTCCAGACGGCTTTTTTCGGCTTAGATAGGATTTTTCAGACTAAGGGGGGTACTGTCAGTCTTCATCATTCCATTTCACTACAACGGATCCTAAAGCAGTATAGTTAAAAAAAAAAATAAAAAAGAAAGAAAGACGTCATCTGGTTGGACTGGTTAACTATATACATTTATACTTTATACTTGAAGAAATATATATCCTCATGGTCAAAGTTAAGTTTATGACGAAGATACAACACCATCGGACTGGCTAGAACACTTCCCATTTTAAGTATGTCCGAAAATGTTTATGTTCACAGGAAACACAACGTATGGGCATAACAACTCACGACACAATGGACTAAAAAAAATCACTTTGTACCCTTTATTCACAGTATAGTCAAGATTTCTAAGGGTTGAATACGTGTACATGACTTATATGGCTTATTTCACTGGGTAGCATGTGGATGCTGTTAAAACTTCCTCCACTAAACGGTGATCCATTGAGATTGTCGTCGTAGCAAAAATATATTATAAAAAGGTCATAGTACTGTAGGAGTTAGTAAAAAGAATGGAGTGAGAGTATGTTCAGAAAATCAGACACGAAGTAGAGGAAAGCTGGGAGAGAGGTTGAGAAGTGGCCAAGAGAATTTAAATGTGGGGTGATAAAAAAACACGTAAAGAAAACAAAGAAAGAGTTGAAAATATGTAAGGAATATCAAAGAGGTTGGAAAATAAGCTAAGAAAATAAAAACTACGTGGAAATAATATGCTTTGGGATTCAGGAGATGCCAAGAATATACTAAGGAAATCAGTATATTAACGCCAGAACATGCTAAGAAAATAAGAAAAGATGATGGGAATATGGTAAGAAAGTTTGGAAGAGGACGAGAATATGTTAAAGAAACTAGACATGTATTTAATCATCAAAAATAACATGTACCCAATGTCCCCTACACAAAATTCACTCTACGCCTGCAGTACTTTATTCAGCCCATTCCTCATCCATCCACCACTATACTCATATATCTCTCCAAAACGTCCACTCTCTAACATTCCATTGCCTGCACTCCTTATGGTCACCACGCTCACCACTCACTCGCCATGCACCATTCACTCTCCACGCCTCACGCACTCTAAATGTACCACTACACACTCCAAGCCTTACAAATTCTACGACCCTCTCTCTGCATCTCATAAATCTCACGACCCTTATGGTCACGACGCTACACTGCAAAAACAGCCCTATTAACTCTATGTTCCCTTCTTCACATTTCATATAGCACACAACACATTTTATATTATCCACACCACGCCTCCGATTCACGAAATACCAGCTCTATGCTCTCCCCCTCCAAATTTAACATTAAATAAATCAGTCAGCTATAAATTTTCATACTATACCTTCCACTCACGCCTTTCGAGTTCAGTTTCCCTTCTCTAACACACAACGGCCCTTTCATATCATAAACGTCTTCCACTCACTATTATCTATGTGCCTCTCTCTCCTCATTTTACTTCTCACACATCACCTTTGACAACTCCACATCGCCCTACCATCAGTACCGACCTTTCAACATTCCACACCTCCTGCCATACCACAGCCCTTCATATTTCAACACCATGCCCTTCACTTACCTCCTACGATCTTCATGTCTCTCTTTCTATATCCCACATATAACACGCTTTCTACTCATGAACTTCAAACTTTATATTCCCTCTCCACATTCCATATTTCCTCACGAATCACCTTTAATATCTCCAAACCATACTATCCACACTATCTCCTCTCCACATTCAACATCTCACGATTTTTTTTCAGTTCTCCACATCATCCTATAGAGTCAATGCCCCCCTTCTCCACATTCCACACCGCCTAGCACACCATCCTTCAGATCTCCACACTACATTCTCCACACAGTTCTAAGACCTCTATGCCTCCCTCTCTACATTCCACATCTCACAAAACATGACCCTTCTGATGTCTACCACGCCCTCCACTCACGAACTGTCTGTCATCATTTACCTTCCTTTCACTCCCTCTTCTCTGTCCTTCCTCCTTCTCCCTCTTATCTCGTTTGGATTTATTTCTAACTTATCATCTTCAGCAATGCACATCCAAGGCTAAATAAAAAAAAAAAAAACTACAGTCTACTTTTTTCTCAGAGTCATGCAGGAACAGCGTATCAAGACTGTTATCACATGATGTTGCTTTTCCCTAACAGATTATTACTGTGCTAGGTACAATTTCCAGTCATCTTTTTGGTGAAATTTCCACGGAGGTTTTCCTGTCGGCTGCGTATTGAATGACTGGCGCCTTGTAGGCCGGTGGAAATTAGCAGGCCAGATACTGCAGTCACAGTCTCTTTACAGCAGTTATCAGCAACGTTGAAAAGGTTAACAGTGTTCTTGATTGTCTGCTTTCCAGAGGATTTTTTTTACTTCTTTTTTTTCCTCCCTTCCTCTTTTCTAACGCTATTTCCTCCCTTCCTTCTTCTTCCTTCTTCCCCCCCCCCTTCTACGGTCTTGTTTTTTCTCCTATTGTTTCTTCCTGCTTCTTTTCCTCGGCCCTTCTTTTCTTCCACTTTCCCCCTCCTTCTTCCTTCTTTTCATCTTTCTTCCTTTTCCCTATCTCTTATCTTTCTCCCGCTTTCCTCTCCTTCTATCATACCTCTTCCTTTTCCCATCCCTCCTTCCTTCTTCCCCGTCCTCAGTCTCTACCAACCCAAGTTGTAATAGAGGAACTACTAGTCGTTGCGTCCCCTCTAGAAATTATCATCTTTCATCCTCTTCTCTCTGTCTTTGCCTCCTTTCATGTACCTCCTCTGTTCTTGACCCTCTTTTCATTCCCTTCTCTCTTTTTCGTTTTTCCACCCTTCTTTTATCTTCCGTATTCTCCTCCTAATCTATCCCTATTTCCTATCCCTATCTTTTTCTGTTCACTGCTCTCTTCTCCCCTCATATTCCGTTTCTCTTCTCCTTCAACCCTCTTTCCTTCTCCCTCTCGCTTGAGTCAAGACCCTCATTTTCCACATCCCACACCGCCTAACACACTACCCTTCAGATCTCTACATCACAATCTCCTCACATCTCTAAGAACCTATAAACTGCCATCTCTCACTCACACATCACTCCGCCTTTCATCCTCTACCCCTCTCCTTCTCTCCTTGACACATCTTCTCCTCTCCCTCCATTCCTGCCCACCCACAACCACACCAAGGAACTGCAAGTCATTTTGTATCCTCTGTCCAAATAAAGTCCTCTTCTGCCTTGCCTTTACACTGTTTACTCCGCTGCTTATTTGCCTTCTCCTTGTTCCCCTGTTTTACTGCGTGTCTCTTAAACTTGTCCTCAGATGTCATACATTCTTTTGTGTGGCTTTATGTTTTGATGTAATATACCTTAAAAGATTCTCTCTCTCTCATTCTCTCTCTCTCTCTCTCTCTCTCTCTCTCTCTCTCTCTCTCTCTCTTAAACACACACACACACACACACACACTTTTTTGCTATCCTGTTAAACTCCTGTAATAAGGCATGAAGGATGACCATAGGTAAGGTCTGTGCGGTCAGTCCTTGTAATTATGCAATTTTCTCTCAACTACGAAGGTACGAAAGGCAGTTCAGGCTTGTGTGTGTGTGTGTGTGTGTGTGTGTGTGTGTGTGTGTGTGTGTGTGTGTGTGTAAGAGAGAGAGAGAGAGAGAGAGAGAGAGAGAGAGAGAGAGGGGGGGGGGGTTGGACAAAGAGACGTAGAGAGCACGTGAGCAGGCCAACCAACCCTGCCCAGCTGACAAAGGCATTAACATACACCACAACCTAATACGGCTATGGTGGTGGCTGCGAGGGAGGAGGAGGGGGAGAGAGAAGGAGAGGGGTGGTGAGAGAACTCCATTTTTTTTATCATAACTTGGCTCAAAATTGCCATCTCTTCATCGTGAGCACTCTTATTTTAATTATATTTATTTCAATACCGACATACTATGCGAAAGTAACATACAAAAAATTCCTGAGGTGTAATTTGCAGAATATATCACTTACGAGGATTTGCTACGAAGTCTTCCACGCCACTCAGACGAATGCTTAGAGCTCCATTATTATCACTGAGTTTGTGGGGTGGACTCCTTAAAAGTTAACATCTGTCAGCATCCATCACATAACTAAAACCTTGACCTTATAACTCCCTACTACGATTACCTTCTGTTTCACCCCCTGTGCTTTGAATCTATCTTACCTTCTTCCTACTCTTACATGTAGATGTGAGTGGAAGAAGGAAGACGGAAGGGAGAGAGGAAAGTGGGTCGGAAGACGGAGGAGGTGAATAAAAAGAGGAAGAGAGGGGTAGATGTGGTAGGGATGGAGAGAGGGAGTCAGTTAGGAAGGGAGAGGGTGAGGGGAAGGAAAAAGGCGAGAGAAGAAAATACTGAGAAGAATAGAGAAGAGGGAGAGGGAAAGAGAGAAGAACGAGAGTCTGGAGAATGGAGAGCTAAAGAGGAAGTGAGAAAAAAATGGGACGATAGACATTGTTCGTGTTGGAAAATCAAAATGATTCCTTACACACACACACACACACACACACACACACACACACACACGAGAGAGAGAGAGAGAGAGAGAGAGAGAGAGAGAGAGAGAGAGAGAGAGAGAGAGAGACATAACCCCGAGGATTATTCCTAATAAAATCGGCAGACTAAGTCTGAGGAAAAAGAATGACGGGAGAACTGTGGACCAGAGAATGAAAAGGAAGAGTAAGAAGGATGAACAAAATCACTGCAGCAAAACAAGGGAACAAAGAAAGAAGACGATGCTAAGGGGGAAATGGAATAGTTATAAAAAAAAAAAAATGAGATGGAATACAAGAAGTCAACTTCCTAATCACCAAATAAGAAAGCGAAGAAGGATGGAAGGACAACTACTAGAAATACGAGAAGCAGGGGCAAGGGAAGGGAAGGAGGGAGCAGAGATAGAGTGCTGAGACTGGTGGGGCAGTGACGGAGGGGTAGCGTGTAGAGTTGACTCGGTCGGTTTGGTACTGGTCTTCTGTTTGGGGGACGCTCCTGGCATGGGATCAAACCATAATGACTGTCACCGAGTTGGCGGGGTGGACGCTCACAAAGTAAACGCCAATTAACGATAATCAAAAAACGAAACTTTAGCCATATCATTGTATCAATATCCCCTACTTTACCGTCATACCTTGCACTGATCCTATCTTTTTCGTACACCCAGTTATGACGTCTTATTCAGGGTGGGGGACGGCAGAGGAACGATGGCGATGCAGGTGAGGGTAGGGATCAAGGAAGGAGGGGTGCGAATAAGAAACATCACGCGAGAACAGGGAGACAAAGGTAGGGAAAGGTGAAGGAGAAACAAGGGGGGAAGAAAGAAAGGGAACGGGGAGGAGGGTAAAGATGAGACAAACAGGGATCAAAGAAAAGGGAAAGAGGCTGAAGGGGAGACAGAGAAGCAGGGAGGGAAAAGGGAAGAAAGGAGAGACAAAGGACAGAGACTGAAGAGGAGACAACAAGGGGGGTAAGGGGCTGGGGAGAGAACTGGGCAGCCGAGTAACAGGTGCACAAGAGGGTGAGGGAACAATGAGGCCAAGCAGGGTGGCAGGTGTGTGTGTGTGTGTGTGTGTGTGTGTGTGTGTGTGTGTGTGTGTGTGTGTGTGTGTGTGTGTGTGTGTGAGAGAGAGAGAGAGAGAGAGAGAGAGAGAGAGAGAGAGAGAGAGAGAGAGAGAGAGAGACACACACACACACACACACACACACACACACACACACACACACACAGAGCTATTGTCAAACGATTAATAAAGCTCATCAGTAGTGAAGGGATTAAGTCAGTGATACGAAATCACGAAGGCAGAAGGATGAGTGAAAAATTAGAGGAGAGTGGCAAGAAAAATGGCAGAGACGAGAGAATGAGAGGAAGCTGTGTGAGGAGACAGAGAGAGAGAGAGAAGCCGGGCCATTAACAGGTGTTCTCTGGATAAAAGGATGCATTAGCGAGATAAGACGGAGCAACAGGAAGGAGGAGGAAGGGAGGGGGCACGGTAGGAGGAAGGAGTAGAAGAAGAAGGGGGGTACAGAGGGGTAGAAGGAGGAGAGACAGAGGGGTAGGAGGAGGAAGGAAGGAGGGGAGAGGAGAGGGAGAGAAAAAGGAAAGGATATATGAAAAGGGAAGAGAACAAAGGACAGCAGGGAAGGATGGAGTGCAAGAGAGAGTGGGGGAAGGAAGGGAAGGCTACAGGGAAGAAGCGACGGAGAGGAGATGAACAGGTAGCTTATAGGGAGAGAAGGCAACAGAATAGGATGGACTGAGGGAGGGAGGGAGGGGAGGACCGATAAGAGAGAGAGGGGGGGGAGGGACTCCAGAGACAGATATAATGAAACAAAGGACATGAACAGAGAGCACTGTTGGGAGGAAGGAATGATGAAGGGGGATAAAAAAATAGAGGAACTGGTGAAGGACGGAAGGAATGAAGGAAAGATGAAAGGAAGGAAAAAATGAAAGGAAGAAAAGTAAAACAGAAAGAATGATGGAAGGAAGGATAATGAAAGTGGGAAGGAAGAAGGAGTAACGGGAATGGGATGATGGAGGAATAAAGAGAAAGAAATGAAGAAACGAGAACAGCAAAAGAAGAAAGGTAAGGAAGATTAATGGGAAGAGGAAGGAAGGAAGAGTAATGGATTTCTGTGGAGAATAAAAAAAAAGATAAAAGAAGCAGAGAATAAAGAAGATATAAATAAACATTAGGCGAGGGAAGGAGGGAGGGAGGGACTGAATAACAAATGTGAGGGTCAGGATAGTGATGAGGGAAGGTGGGAGGGACAAAGGGAGGAATAAGGGAGGGAATAACAAATGTGGGGTTCAAAGGTGAGAAGTAGGTGAGACGGGAGAAGGTGGGAGAGGGAGGGCGCTAAGAAAGGAGAGAGGAAGTAGGGTGAAACAGGGAGGAGAGAGGAGGGAGGTGAGGAGGTGAGAAGAGAGAGGAGTAAAATGAAATGGGTGGGAAGAAGAGAAGTGGAGCAGGGAGGGAGGAAAAAGGGGAAGTGAAGCAGGGACAGAGGGAGGAAAAACGGGAGGTGGAGCAGGGAGAACTGAAGAAGTAAGGTGAGTAGGGAGGAAGAGAAGAAAGGAGGGTGATGACAAAACTGTCTGCGAATTCAGGAGGACTTAAATATCAGTATTTAGGACATCACTCGATGAAAACTCAAAACTACGACCTAACTATGGAATAGGAAATGATGAACTGGGTAGCATCCAGCAACAACAGAATTACACTGCCTCGCACTACGAATTTTCAAAACTATCTCAAACCAACGCACTCTCATGGCAAATAACAGCAGCGGAATTACGAGCAACAATTAACAAAAATCATGAAGAAATGAAACAGATGAGCAAATTACAACAACAACAAAATGAGGATATACCTTCATGCACATTATACACAGTACTATTCTCAGTACTGGATATTTCTCTGAACGGTAAAAAAAAAAAAAAAAAAAAAAAAAAAAAAAAAAAAAATCGCTATGACACACAAACCAGGGAAATTTTTTTTTTTTTTTTTTTTTTTTTATGTGTCCGACTCTGGGCAAAGGCTTCAGGGCCTATATCTCAGGGGCAGTAGCCTATCCCAAGGCCCAGTAGTCCTCCTACACCTCCACATGTCACCACTTCGGCGCTAACACCCACCGTCCATACTGAATACATGCTAGGGCTGTCTCATGCAGGACTGGTGTAATTGGACACCTACCCTCAAAATTACAGGCCTACAATATTCGAAAAGATAATAATTACGAGACCGAGGTGGCCTTTGAAGACAAGAATCTATACAA
This sequence comes from Coenobita brevimanus, assembly GCF_032717465.1. NCBI lineage: Eukaryota > Metazoa > Arthropoda > Malacostraca > Decapoda > Coenobitidae > Coenobita > Coenobita brevimanus. The sequence continues at coordinate 47,256,355 of NC_137023.1, read as the reverse complement.
CCCTCGCCATTATGATTTCTTTAGGGTCAGAAGCCCCTCATCAGCGATCGTGATAGTCATGGAAAAGCAAGCAATGACTATAGGACAAAGAATTAACTGTACATTTATTCAACGAGACATTAGCAAGGTCTTTGATAAGGTCTGAACAAAAGGGATTCAGTATAAGCTCTTACACCTAAGCCTCCCATAAATCACAGAAAAACTACTAAGCGAATTTCTAACACAACGTACAGGAGCAATCACAGTTAACACATCAACATACCAGGCTTCCCCTTATTGCGCGGCGTCACCCAGGGCAGTATTTAATCAATAATTCCCAACCCCATTCATCACATACGGCTGATGCAACGAAGCCAGAGGGTAAAATACATTTCCGTATTTTCTATGCAGGTGACACCACCAAAGGTTTCGTAACAAACGGTACACTACCCGAACATGATTCAAAGGTGTACAACGGAAGGCACTCAGACTAAACAAATATGAAAGAACTTGGTAAATAAAATCGCATGTAGCTAAATATACACTCATATAACTAGCAACGAGAACACCAGATGACATAATGATAGAGGGAGGCAATATACCACACCAGACAAACTGTAAAATTCCAGGTCACACATTATCATCCCACAGAATGATAGTGCAACACATTAACAACGTACTATCACAAGGGAAAACGGCACTAATTGCCCTCAGATGATTCTGATATTTCCCGATGAAACTAAAACTCTACTTAGAAAAAACTACAATCTTACCAATTTTATATTACTTCATCATACCAAAGCACATGGCATCGAGGACGCGAACCCTGACACTAGGACAGAATAAAGCCCAGAGATTCGTCACTGATCTGAGACACCCATACACTGAAAGCATAGATGAGTAGCACTCCATCAGCACCCCATCGAGAAAAGCGGCAAAGAAGGTCTCGGGCAAACTTGAAAAAAATAAATAAATAAATAAACCAGCAAAGTACAAGAGCTGAAAAAGGCAAGAATATGCATCACAGCTGGTTCCACCAAAGCCTCAAAGCCCTGAGGGAACCAATTATGAACTCAAGGATATGCCGACTAATAAACAGTACACGGTTTAACTTGAGCTACGTATAACACAAACAACATTATATAAGCACACACACACACACACACACACACACACACACACACACACACACACACCGGGGTTATAAAAATATGGTGTCATACATATAAACCGATTATCATACCTAAACATATACAGTTAACTAACACCATACACTTGTACACTGCTTCACCCAACTAACCCTTCTTTCTGTACAAGCTCTTTCTTCACTTCCTACTAAAACTAAGATTTGAAAAAAAAAAAGAAAGAAAGAAAGAAAGAGGCGGGGCAGGAAGGGAAGGAGATATGCAGGGAGGAAGAAAAAAAAAAGCAGGTGGGGAAGCGAGGGAAAAAAGGGAGGTGAAACAGGGAGGGAGAGAAGAGAGGTGGTGGGACAGGGAAGGAGGAAGGGAATAACAAATGCAGGGGTCATAGGTGAGACAATGAAAGAGGGAGGGAGGGAGGAGGGAGGGAGGGAGGTAGAAAGGAAAGGGGTCAAAGGGTGGGTGGGGGAAAGAGAGAGAGAAAGGAAGGGGGTCAAAAGGTGGGAAGGGGAGAGGGAGGGAGGTAAGACAAGGGGAGAGGGGAAGAGGGAGAGAGGCAAGACAGGGAGAGATGGGGGAGGGACAGGGGTGAGTGGTCGCGCCGGCATGTAAGGAATGGAGCGGGGTGAGAGGTGAGGGTGAGAGGTGAGGGTGAGAGGTGAAAGGGCAAGTGGGAGGGGGGGAGAGGCAGGGGATGTGTGTGTGTGTGTGTGTGTGTGTGTGTGTGTGTGTGTGTGTGTGTGTGTGTGTGTGTGTGTGTGTGTGTGTGTGTGTGTGTGTGTGTGTGTGTGTGTGTGTGTGTGTGTGTGTGTGTGTGTGTGTGTGCGTGTGCGCGCGCGCGAATAGCGTGTAAGTTAAATAATGCCAGGATCACGGGTTTTGGATTACATAGAAATGATTACACAGATAGACAAGTTTAAAAGAATTCACAAATCAATTGAGGTATTCAGCTGTAACTTCTTTGCTCCGAGGACGTGATTTTCGTTCCTTTTCTTGCTGTTACCATATAAGCTTATACAGTTTAGAATACCTGTCTAGTGATGGGGTTGATCAGGAATATTTCTAACCCCTCCAGTTCGAAGCCTCTCCACAGCTGAATATAGTAATTTGGAGATAACAAGAGAAAGATGAGAAAGACATAATTGTACTGAGAGGGCTAATTGTAGAACAATGAGGAAAACAAATGGGTTAGACAGGTTGACAAAGGGGGAAGAAAATGAAAGAGGAAGAGTTCGAAGTCAGTGGAGAATGAAAGTGGGAATGGGAGGAAGGAAAAGGGTAAAATGTGGAGAAAGGAAAGCAGACAAGGAAGGAGACATGAAGGGACTGGAAGAAGGGAGAAAGGGAATAAAGGAAGCAGGGACAAGGAGAACATGGAAAAGGAAATGTTCTGTGTGAATGAGGAAGGAAGGGAGATATTAGCAAAGCTCGAGGGTGAAAGGCTCAGTATGTGCGGTTGGTAAGGGTGAGAGGTGAAATGGATGAGTGGAGTTTCGGAGGGAAGGACGGTAGGAAGTGGGCAGTGAAGGAGGGAAGCTTGAGTAGTAAGAAAGAGGGGAGGAGTGAGAGAAAGGGGAGGGATATAGAAGGGGACGGGAGACGAGCTAGGGAGGAAAGGCTCTGGGGAAAAGATGGGACGGGCACGTACGTGAACAAGTGCAACCGAGCACGAAAGAAAAACAAACAGCAACAGCCCTGTTGGGCCTATCGTGACTGTTTGTTATAAGGAAGGTTATAACTAACAAAACTTTTATTAGCTAAAGACAAGGATAGAACGTAGGAAGGTGTGAAGGGTGGTAAAGGGAGTAAAGAACAGGTGTGAAGGAGGAAGGGACGAAAGAACAGAGGGAGAGAATGGTGATTGAGACAGGAATGAGAGGTGAAGGGTGAGGAGACAGAAGAACCTAGCAGTGTGAGGAAGGAAGAGAAAGAAGAGTACTGGAGAGATTGAAGAGTGAAGGCGAGAGGGGTGGGAGGGAGGGAAAGAAGAGTGAAGGAAGGCGAGAGGGTACAACAGGTGTGAGGGGTGAGGCGCTGAGTCACTCTCCAGGCAAGATCCTCCCTTTGTTCCCCAGTGATTGTTTTACACCCTCACCCCTCCTCCTACCACCTGCTCCCTTGCCCTAATTGCCTCCTCTCACCCTCCACCCCCGTCTCCTCCAGCCTGCTACCTAACCTCTGTTCTACCTCCTCCTCTCTTGATTCCCTCCTCTTTCCTGCTCTGTAGTTTTCCCTTTTCCTTCTCTTGCCCTGTTTTCTCCTATTCTGCCTCATATTATCTCATTACGTCCAATTATCGATTTGCTTGTGTATTATAGATGTTCAAACATTTCCTATGCACAATAGGTCACCGGGGATGTTTTCTCTCCGTCCATTCACGTAAAATTTCCATGACAGTTATACTAACTGAATGATATTCGTCATTACATTTTCCTCCCGGCTTCGGCTAAAGAGTCTGGTGGACGGGGGATGAGGGCTTTCTTCCTTACTGTCTTAGTGGCTCCATAGTTTGATCCATTAAGAAGTGATTTCTTGATTAGAGGTTGCTCTGACATAAGCTCTTGTACCTCTAATTGCCGATGAATTTGTGGGCTGGACGTTTACAAACTAATGCCTGTCCCCAGCAACCGAATAACCTAACCCAACACTTTACCAGTCACTGCTTCCACTCTCCTGTATCACCGTCTGTGCCTTCTGTTTGTCCAGCTCTCCTCCAGTCCCCCCTCCCCCACCCATGACCTTGCTGTCTTTGTCTTATTCACGTAGAATAGTCACACATTTATCTAGGATCAGTCTCGTCTGAACAAATGGACCGAGTGCAGATTTTCCCTGATTTTAGCTGTGTTCATAGGTTCTCCTTCCTGTACAGTGGCAGACATAAATAAAATAATATAATATTAAAGTTTTCTACTTCTCAATTTCCTCTACTGGCGAATATTCCTATGCTGATGGACCCTTGGTATGATTCTCTGCCTACAGATGATTATTTCGGATAATGTGCGTCTGGAAGAAAAGTGACGGGCATGTCCTAAGTTTGAGATAGACGCTGTATAACAGTAAGCGAACATTTGTCCTTGAGAGTACTTCGCTTCATAGGTTCCACAGATACCCAGTTCCCTTTCTATCATTGGTGTCCATGTCTTCTCTATAATTATCATCGCTCTGTGTCTGGATCCTTAACTCCCATCAGCCCTATCTCTCTCCCATGCTGTCATCCCTTTTATATCATCCATCTCCTCCCATGTTCTTTCATCATATATTCTTTCTTTCGATTTTGCTCCGCAGTGTCTGAACTGACAACATGGAATAGATGATGCACAAATATAAATCTCTGCTTTATATGGTTCTCTTTTGAGGGTACAATTGATCCATAGCCTCTCATCCTCTCTATTCTGTTCCCTCTTCTGTTTCTCTTCCTCCTATCCCTTCTCTCCCATCACTGAACATTTTGCTTCTTCTTCTTCTTCTTCTTTCTCTCTCTCTCTCTCTCTCTCTCTCTCTCTCCATTTCCCCTTAGTCATCGCCCCTACCAAATCATTCTTGCATCAATAATCTGTCTTCTTTGTTTCGCCCTCCTCCATTTTTCTCCAACTTCTCTCCGTCGTCCCTCAATCTCTTCACCCACTACTCTTGTCAGCAGCACCGTTATTTACTCATTCTTCCATCAAATAATATATTAATGTTTTCGCCTCTTCCTTTTGCACTACCCTCTGATCTGTTTTCATCCTCACTCTCTTTCCTGCATTTATCCAGTCACGTCTCTTTCTCCCTCTCTCTCCCCCCTACCTCCTCTCTGTCTGTCTGTCTGTCTGTCTGTCTCTCTCTCTCGGCACTCCTATCAACTCACTTTCCACCTCCTGTCCTCGGATGATGCCTTCTCACTCTTTTTCCCCATTGTTTTCTACATCACTTTTCCGTAACATATTTTCTCACTCTTTCATCAAGTAACGTCCTCCCGTTCTACTTCCCGCCAATTTGTATCCTCATTCTTCTTGCAGTTAACTTTTCTCATTATTTTTCCCCTCCCTTTCTAAGCCCATAGTTTCTTTGTTCATTTTTTCATCAAATAATCTCTACACACAATATTGTTCTTGTTTTCTCACTCCCTATATTTATTGTTCATTCTTGAAATCAAAACATCTTTCTTGTCACTTTTTCCTTCCACATTTCTGCCACTACAGCTTTTGTTCCTCATTCTCTCATACAATTTTGTCTTTTCCCATTCTCCTTCTGTCCACTTTCTTCCCTCATTCCCCCTCCTGCTCTTTCCCAGTCACGTCTACCTCTCAGCGCCTGCACTCTGCTCTGCTCGCCTCGTGCCCTTATCACCTTCAATTATCAATTTACACGCCCGCACCTTCACCCCCGCCCTTTCCACACTCTCCTTCCTCCCACATCCCCATCATCTAATACACCATCTCCTTACCATTTTCATACATTCCTTACCCCTCTCCACTCTTCCTACTCTCACCATCTCCACCTCTCTTCCATCCTTCCATCACCATCCTATGCACGCTTCCCTCACCAACCGCTCCACCCTTCCCTCTGCCTCTCCATCTCCTCCTCCACCACTCCCTCCATCTCTCTCCTTCATCTCCCACCTCTTCTCCTTTTCCCCTCTTAATCCTTTCCACACCACCCTCTCCATCTCTCCCTCACCCTTTTCAGCCACTCCATCCTTCCATCACTCCTCTCTTACCGTATTCCAACCGTCCTGCACAACCCTCTTTTCATTTTAATCCCCCCCCCCTCCTCCTTAATGCTTCATCTCCCCTTCACCTTCCTCACCTCTCAGTGACCTTCTTGACCTCTCCTTAACCTTCTTCACCTCCCCACCCTTTCCACCACTCCTTCACTCAATTTTCACCTTTTCCACCCCTCTCTTATTCTCTTCCCTTTCTCCTTTCCACACTCCTCCTATTCTCTTCCCCTTCTCTCTCATCCTCTACACTCCTTCATCATCATCCCCATTCCTCTATCCTTCTCTCTAGCAGATAACCTTATTAGCAGCCAATATCTCATGTTACCCGTATCTCTCATGCAAGTCTATACTGTATACCCCTCTACCCCTCCCTCACCCTTTCCTGTCCTCCCTCTCCCAGCACGTCGATACGCCATCAACATTCCTTCTCTATTCCTATGCCATGCCATTAACTCCCTCTCTCTCTCTCTCTCTCTCTCTCTCTCTCTCTCTCTCTCTCTCTCTCTTCTACCTTTCCCTGATTACGAGTTCCTCTGTGTAGTTCCTCTTACACTAACGCTTTTCCTAGCACCTTCCTTCCTCATTTTGGTATATTACCTCCTTTCCAGTCCTTAGTTCAGCACCAAGGTCTCTTTGGCCCCTTCCACCCACCCTGCCTGCATCGTCGGTTTTACAGTACTTCCATCTTCTTATCTTCGCCTATGAATGCCAATGCAAATAACATATCCAGTATAGCTGCATCGCCCATGCTAGGTGTATGAAACCAGCACATATACATACATACGTACATACATTCATACTTCGTTCTCCCCTTCCTACCTTTTCCATACATCCTTCAGTCATGCTGGCCTCACGGCTCATGCATGCTAGCTACCCCTCCCTCTCTCTCTGCGTTCCCATTTTTCCTTCCTACTTTCCTTTTCCACTCCCCCCCTTCCCCTCCTTTCGTATTCAGTCTCTTACTCCCGGTCCTTTTCCCATCGCTTCACTCTCTCCTTTCCTCGTTCTGTCTTTCCAATAACACTTGCCATACTGTTCTTTCCAACACTCACAGCCAGGGCCGAATTTAATGAGAGGATACTGGTACTATAGCCCTGGAGCCCCCATACAGAAGGGGCTCCAGAAGCGAATAATGATCGCAAAAGTCTGATGCCCTAAAATAGAAAAAAAAACAGTAGACACTGCTATGTACTGTGCAGGCTAGTGTAACATAAAAATACAGTGAGTTTCGATAGACTGAGCTCTGCCAACATTAACTGTAGTGGGTCTCACAAGATGCTGTTCCCCAGGGTCCCCAAAACTCTTAATGCCGCTCTGTTCACAGCGCCTTTTTTTTTTTTTTTTTTAATCGGTTATTACGATGTATGGAGTGATGGGTTTGGAAAACTTTTTTTTCATCTCTTTTTTCACACACGTAACTTGGATCAGTACTGTAACTAATGCTTTCCAAAAAATATAGCCTCGTATGGACCAATAGGATTCCTGTTATTAATACTTCCTATGGTTTCATATGTTACCCAGTCTCTCCTAACCTACTACTACTCTAACTTCCATGCCGTATATCCCCTTTCCCCTTTCCTACTTCTCTGATTCTTTACCATCCCCCTCTCTTCTTTCCTTCTTCTACTCTCATTCACCCACTCCCCCCATCTCTCGTTTCCCCATCCTTCGCTCTCCTTCCCCTCCAACCAAATGGTCTGCTACTATTTGCAGTCACTCAAAAGGACTGCAAATAGTAGCAGACCATTTGCTTCCAACGAGGCTCCTCATCACAGCATAAGGTACCCGATAAGAGAAAGTATGATTGGAATCGAAAGTTCGCCTGCTAGTCCACCTTTTCTACTTCTCACTTTCGTCTGGTGGTTAATATTTCAAAGTTGAGAGAGGTTTGGTATACTTCACTGTCCATTCAATAGGTGATTCACTTTGATAAGGTACGTCAGGGAGGAAAGTGACTGACATCCCCCTAAGTGTTGAGCAGACAGTGAAATAGGCGAACTTCTGTCCTTGACTGCAAATGGCAAATATTGGTACGCCTTCAAAGAAACGCCAATACAGTGTTCGGACTGTAGGCTGGCGAACAGACGTACACTTCATAGAAATCTTTGAGGAAGAGAGAAAGAAAGACTTCAAGCGAAACACTACTTTCACTCCTTCGGCACGATGACGTCTTTATTCTTCCTACCATCAGGCAGTTTTACTCAGCTTTGGAAAAACTTTACGAACTGCAGAGGTCAGATGCAGTCTTGATATACCTATTCAGTACAAGAGATCTTCCCACAGCCGAAGAGAATCGTGTGCAGATAGAGAGAATAAACCAATAAAAGACCTCACTTGACTCGAAACGATGACGTCTGTGTAGTTTATTTATGTTGCTATCAGAAAATTTTATGCAGTTTCTGATAATCCGTTTCCTAGAAAAGGGGCTAATAAAAGCTGGTTCTAACCCCTCCGCCTCGAAGGGTCTGCCCTAAGTTGAACAATCATCTAGAGATAGAATAAGACAATAAATATAAACGTCATCGTAATCAAGAGGTCATTCTTCCAAAAAATGTTGACACTCACTTAGTATTATTAACTTTTCTTCTCTTTCTTGTTCCCCATATCTCATTTGATGATGGCTGTTTCGTACATGTTCGCACTCTCCTTACAACATTGTGTTACAGTTTGATTAGGAAGGCGGATCTACGATATACCATCTGACTAACCTCTACATTAGTGGTTTCCTATCTTTTACGCTCCGTGTACCAATTAATACTGTTGTACAGAGTTACGTTTTGATGCTTAAATGAGTGCAAATATGGATTATGCCCACGAAGGAACTGGCAACTATTATCACTACGATCACGTAACTTCTATAATATAACTTTATTTTTCAGAATTAGCTAATAGGCAAGGTAAAATACATAAGTACCCTATCTGGATTGTAGCCTGCACAACTATGTCAGTTCATGCACAGATATCAGGAAATAACACTGAAATGTGAAGGAAGAGGAAAACTGGAATACTTAGCATGTGCTGTTAAAAACAATGATTAGTAATTTTCTTCCCTTCACTGAGACTTCGATAAATGTTTCAAATGACTGAGAACCATTGGTTGAATTCCAAATGTACGTTTTACGGTACATGTAACTTTGTTAAACACTCTTCCTTTTTTCTGTATTTCTCATCTTCATAATAATACTCTAAGCTTTTGTCCCTCTTTTGCAGTCACTCTTTTCGGCATAATATTACTCAGTCAATCAGTGAGTCAATTTGTCAGTCAGTTTATAATTTCGGTGTTCTTAATTTCTTCCTGATTCTCCTTCACATACCAGCTACTCCTTTGGTGTTTGGGGGTTTGCTTACTCTCACCTGTCCGTCCCTTTACCCATCCTCAAAACAAGTCCATCTCCTTTTTTCCCTTTTCCTGCCCGCTCCCCCTTCCCTTTCCTTCAGACATAACGTCTAACCCTCTCAGTTCGTAGCCATCATAACACTACTCTGCTTATTCCTCTGTCCTTTCTCTTCAACACACCTCTTTATGTCCATCTTTCAGTTTCCATTTTTCACCGAAATCCTGCTAGACATGCCACATATACCCTTTCGATGCATTGTTGCCGTAGTACTCTTAGTTTACACACCCATGTTTACTTCTCAGCGTTTCTTAGTAAACCACCTCTCTTCTTTCCTCTTTCTGTTCCCTCTTCTCTCCTAACTTCTTTGCGGCTCTCGTCTCCCCCCCCCCCTGCAAACTCCCACTCTCCCTGCTAGCACCCACTTGAGCAAACAGTGAGCACGCGTCTCCGGTGAGGAGAACTGAGAAAGAAGGGAGAAGAACGAAGGGAAGGAGAACTAAGACTGAAGAAGAGAAGGACAAGCTGTCAAACAAGTCGTACGATTTTAACGACGAAGACACCCTGAAAATTAAAGTAGTGTCAACTAGAGGGGCACTCGGTGGAACTCATCACTCCTACAAGGGCAAAGTAATTTCCAAATCGCTTTTCACAATGAGTTAAGCTTTCTCATCACTGACTAGGGTTTCACAAAAACTATTTTCCGGATTCAGAATCTGTAACACGATCCGAATCGGTCCCAAAAGTTAATCGATATTTCCCTGGGACATGGGTTATCTACCCACCAAATTTGGTCCAAATCTCTCTTTTACTTTCTGAGTAATCCTGCTAACAGACAAAAAACAAACAAACAAACACGAGTGGAAACATACTTTCCTTGTTGAAGAGAACAATGGACACAGAAAAAATCATGCAGGATGGAAGTGAAGAAATACAGTATATGTTACGACACTTTTCCCCTCGAGAACTTACTAAGAACAGAACAGGAAAGCACAAGTCATGGAGAAAAAGTATACGTATCAGGAAGCATGATATAAAGGCGGGAAGTGACAAACAGTTAATCAGCCTCGCAGAACTCAGCCTCCACTCTCAGATTAATTTCATACTATACCATTAGTTGGAGAGTAATTTTATAGTTGCTCCGCCAATGGTAGCGTTATTAGTGACAGAATGGGCACTCTCAGGCTCCTATAGTTCACTTTCAGCTGAATACATTCTTCTAGAGTTAGCCGGAATAGAATACCAGAATCTCGATCAGGAAAAATTTAATGGTGACAATATTAACATTTGATGGATCCTGCTGCTCATTCCCTTCTACATGAAATCATCTAACGTAATCTGGAACATGCAGGAATTAGCAAAGATTTTTTTTTTCTTCCATCCTGGGGCAAAATTCTTGTGTGGACACTTTTCTCTCCATCCTCTTCCCTCTCTGCTTCTTCTCTCCATGATCCTCTCTCTCCTGGGTGATGCTGTTCTCTACCTCCCCCTCTCCCCCCGTCCACGGCCCCATTTATTCATCGTCTTTCATTTATTTGGAATTTATTCTCCACTAAGCTCTGCCACGACTCTTCTGAAGTCCTCCCTGTGTCTTTTACTATGAGAGTTCCATTTTCCCTGCCTGCCTGCCTGCCTCCCTCCTATCCCTCCTCTCTCTGTTTCTTTCCTTTCCTCCCTCCCTACTTCTCTTCGTTTCTCTCTTCCCTTCTTACTTCCGTCTCTCCATGTGTCCCTTGCCTCAGTATCATCTTCCCTCCACCCCTTCCTATCCCTGTTCCCTTTCTTCCTTCCTTGCATTCCTCCTCTCCATACCTTCCTCCCTACTGGCATGCCTGGCTGCCTGCCTTCCTCCTCGCTTTCCTTCACTCTCTCTTTCCTCTGTACTGTATTACCACCCTTCCTAGCCCCTCCTTCTATTGCTGTCTCCCTCTCCCTGGCCCCCTTGTCACCATGTCTCCTTCTCTTCCATTTTTTACTCTCCCACTCTATACCTATCCCAATTTCTTTTCCTCCTCTTCCCCCAACTTCCCCCACCCCTCCTTCTTTTCCTGTTTCCTTCCGTCTACTTCTCTCCACATGTACCTTTCATTCCATTTCCGCCTCTATCTTATTCCTTCCCTTCCTGCTTGCTTCCTTCCCTCCCTCCTTCTCTACTCTCCGTGTCAACTCTCCTTCCAGCTTTTTCCCCTGCTCTTTTCACCTTCACGTGACTCCCCTATTCTTCAGGCTTGCTTCCCTCTCCCTTCCTTCCTGTTTACCTTCCTTCCTTCCATTCCTTCCCTCGATGTATTCCTTGCCCCCGTGTCCTCTTCCCTCCTTTCCCCCTTTGCGTGACTGTTTTCCTCCTCTTCGTGGTCTTATCTCACCTACGCCTCATCTCTCATCTCTTCCTTGTTCCTCCCTCCCTCCCTGTCTCTTTCTCCCTCTCCTTTCCTCCATTTTGCGACTCCTTCCCTCCACGGTTGCCCTCTTTTTTCTTCCCTTTTATGCTTACTTTCCTTCCTTCTTCTCTCCTTCTCTTACAGATTCCCCTACTTTTAGTGGCGTATTCTTTCCAACCTCTCTCTCTCTCTCTCTCTCTCTCTCTCTCTCTCTCTCTCTCTCTCTCTCTCTCTCTCTCTCTCTCTCTCTCTCTTCCTCATATCCTAAATTCATTACTCGTTCTTTTTTCGTCTCCCTCCTTCCAATATGCCGTTCCTTCTCTTATTCCTTCCTGCAATTTCACCAAGTCGTTCAAGCCTTCCTTCTGCCTGTCTGATATTCCGTTACCGTAATTAAGAAGTAAAAGCAGACAAATGGACAAGAGAACATGGAATATTAAGTGGTTTGCAGAGAGAGAGAGAGAGAGAGAGAGAGAGAGAGAGAGAGAGAGAGAGAGAATTACAAAGAATGGCAAACAGCATCAGGGCTAGTGTTTCTTTCCAGGCATTTTTTTTTTTTTTATTCAGGAACAGAGTATAATTAAGGTATAAATTTCAGTCATTTCTTAACTCTTTCTGTTCAGTGCTGTATTATTTACCTATTCCTTCCACGTCATCACGACTAAATTTTGGTTAAGGGAGTTCTCTAACAATGAACGAGTTAATCAAGACTATATGTACCTCATCGACTCAAAATTCTTTCCTAAGCTGAATTAAATCATCTGTATAATCATGAATAACACGTAAAATATGTCATAGGACTGAAAGAGTTAAAACAATCCATCTATCCATCGTTGAATCCTATGATTAGAAGTGTCGAAGCCCGGAGGTAGGCTACAGTGTCCAATTCGTCCAAACATTTAAGGGAAGGGTGAACAGTGCCACGTAGATGAATACCATTACGTGAGCAACAAACCTCATATCCTTCCCCGTGTATGGTATATGGGGTCTGTAATGATTCCATCCAGCTGGAGCGCCTTAACCCACTAGGTCTCCAGGTGTCCATTAACTGACTATGTGGCTACCAGCTACCTCCGTATATCGCTTCCTAGAAAACGGGAAATAAACTGACCTCTCCGTCAGTACACGCAAAAAGTGGGGGGAAAAAAAAAAAAAAAAAAAAAAAGAGAGGAGAAACCAGCAAAAGGGAAATGAGTAGGAGATGAAGCGCTGGAGCATGTGGAAGGAGAGTTTGGAGAAGAGGAAGAATAATATGAGGTGGAGAAACAAAGGGAAAAAGGGAAGGGAAACCAGAAAAGGGGAAACGAACTGCAGATGAAACACTGAAGCATGTGAAAGGAGAGTCTGGAGAAGAGGGAAAATTATGGAGAAGAGGTAGGGCTACGACATTTAGGGAGGGGAGAAAATGTATGGGTTAGCTAAGACTAAAGGGGGAAGAACTGGAAGAGGTGAGAGGAGGAAGAAGAAGACGAGGAAGGAGGAAGATTAGAAAAGAATGATGCACATGAAAGGAAGAGTCTGAAGAAGCAGCTACCAGATGATAAAAAGAGGAGGAAAATAAGAGAGGAGAAACACGGTGCATGAGTGATAAAAAAAAAAAAACGGAGAAAGCTACGGAATACATAAGAACAAAATAAAGAAATATATAGAACAAGGTTTTATAGGAGAACAGAAGCAAAGAGAGAGAGAGAGAGAGAAGAAAGATACGTTTAAGTGGGAACGAGGTGAGACGAGTGGGGAGAAAATACTAAACGAAGAGAGAAGTGCAGGGAGGAGAATGACGTGTAAAGGATGATGATGACAAAGCAGATTATGAAAAGAAAAAAATGTATGAGGTAGAAGGTACATTTTAGCAGAAATGAGAATAGAAATATTGTTGTCCAAGAAAAGGGATGTGAGATGAAAGTTGAGAGCATTAGGCAAGACACAAGAATCTGTAGAAAACTGAGGTATAAGGTAAGAGATTGAAAGGGTAAAATACAGTCGAAAGAAAAACACTGATATTATATATATATATATATATATATATATATATATATATATATATATATATATATATATATATATATAAAGAGAGAGAGAGAGAGAGAAATATAGATAGATAGATATAGATATAGATAGATATTATATATATGGATATATAGATAGATAAATAGATATAGATTGATAGATAGACAGATAAATGTACACACACACACACACACACATATATATATATATATATATATATATATATATATATATATATATATATATATATATATATATATATTTGTGTGTGTGTGTGTGTGTGTGTGTGTGTGTGAGAGAGAGAGAGAGAGAGAGAGAGAGAGAGAGAGAGAGAACGGGATATACTGTTTGGTGGTAAGGAGGAGGAGGTGGAAATTATGAAAAATAGAATAAAATACAATGGAAGTAAGCTGGCAAAAAAAGGGGGACGGAAATTGAATAAGTAAAGCAATAGGTTAAAACGAAAAGAGACACTAGGAGAGAGGGAGGGAAGTGGAAGATAGGGCAAAGGAAAATACAAGAAGAAAGAGACAAAAACAGTCGAAGTGGGGAAGAGGAGATGGACGGAAAGAAGAAGACTTAAAGATGAAAAGCGATGGAACGGGGAAGACATAAGTGTAAGGAAATCATGATGAAAGACTGAAATGAGGCGCAGATAAAATACAGAGAAAAGAAAAAATGAGCAACAACAGAGGAAGGGCACGGAAAAAGCAAATGAAGAGAATGGAAATGAATACATGGAGGAAGCGCGTGATAAGACAGAAGAAAATTATAAGCTACGAAAGAGTAAGATAATATCAAAATAAATAATGATCGAGGAGAAAACCATGGGAAGGAAAGAGGTTACAAGAAGACAGCGTGGAAACAAAAGATAAATGAGAAAATGGAAGAGGAAAATCTGTAGGCGCCAAAATATCGAGAGAACAGGGTATTATGGAAAGAGGTGAAGAAAGATGAGGAAAAAAGGGAAACGAAAAGTAAGATCGAAAAAAGAGCATACATAAAAGAAAATGAACAAACTGAATAAAAGTATGGGAAGAAGAAAATATGAAATGAAAATGAAGAGAAATGGAATAATGAAAATGAGAGTAGAAAGAGAAGAGCACAAGAAAGGGACGAGGGGAAGGACAGGGCGGAATATAAAGAGAAAGAAAATGAAGGAAAAGTTGGGAAGGAGGAAATGTAAGGAGAATAGGAGGAACGAGTGAGATAAAAATTTAATTAAGAGCAGGAAAAGAAAAACCAGAAAGAGGAAAAGGAGAAGAGACTAAAGAAAGGTAAATGAACAGAAATGAGAAAGGCGAGGAAAAGAGAGGAGAAAAAATGAGAGGAGAGAGTTTGGCAGTATTAAGTAACAGAGGGACCATTACAGAAATGAGGGAATGGTGGAAAGGGTAGGAAATGAAAGGTGTGGGTAAGGTGTGAGGGGAGAGGGTGAGGAGTGAGGGGAGAGGGTGAGGAGTGAGTGGAGAGGGTGAAGAGTGAGGGGAGAGGGTAAAGATTTGATGGGAAAGGGTAGAGAATGAAGCGAAAGGGTAGGAAAATAGACAGGATTGGGAGGGAGGAGAGAAGCAAGGGAGCGTTGGAAAAGGGTAGGGAGGGAGGGGAAGGGGTGAGGAACAATGGGATAGAGTAAGGAATAAGGGGAGAGGGTAGGAAGCGAGGGAAGGGTTAGGGAGTAAGGAGAAAAGGTAGGCAGTGAAAGGAGAAGGTAGGAAAAAGGGAGGAGTGCAGAGGGTGAGGGGAGAGGGTTCAGGTGAGTTGAGGGTGAAAGGGGAAGGGGAGGGGAGGCGAGGGGAAAAGTGGGGAGGGTTGGCACCAGACACGAATAACAAATACGTCTTTTCTCGTGAGTCTGGACAACAAGGTAAAGTGACCACCTGAGCCTCCCCTCTCTCACTTCCCCTCCCCCCCTCCCCTCCACTCCTTTCCCCTCCCCTCAACCTCCTTCCCCTCTTTTCCTCTTAGATCTTTTGTATTTCTCATTCTTCCTCTCTCCCTTCCACCTCTCTTCTTTCTGGTATCCCTGCACCTCATTCCTTCTCTTTTTACTATCCTCTCTTCCCCTTCCCTCTCCCTCTCTCCCTTTCCATATCTTCCCCCTTTCCCACTCTCCCTTCTACTGTCTCTCCCTCTCTCTCTCTCTCTCTCTCTCTCTCTCTCTCTCTCTCTCTCTCTCTCTCTCTCTCTCTCTCTCTCTCTCTCTCGTCCCTTCCATTATCCTGTTTCAGCTCTTATGGAACTGATCACGGGTCTCTATCAGGTGGGATCCCAGGAGAAAAGAAGCAAAGGAAATAGAAAAAGGAGGAAGAAAGATCGAGGATAAAGAAGGAAGAGGTGAAGGAGCAGAGAGAAGGAGGTAAGACAGCGGATTAAATGAAAGAAACAGAGCAAAGCAGTACCAAAATTACAAAGGGAATCAAACAGCAGGATAAATATTTCCGGGTACTTTCGAGGCTGTTTGTTGCATAGGAGGGTTCGAATATGATACCTATTATACGAGTATGAGGCTAAGACAAGGATAGCAAAGTAAGTAGGTTTCCTCACCAACAAATCTCTCCAACTGAAGCTGACTGGAAAAAGCGAGGATCACTGTGCAGCATAAAGAAAATAATAAAACACGGAAATTTCACTGGAGGGTTTGTCTGCAATGTAATAAAATCTTCATAGTCAAACTCAGATCAAGAAAAGAAACATTACGTGCATAACGATTTTGTACTGCTGTGCTGTCTTGCACTGAGAGAATGGGAGAAAGGCAATCACCCCATCACAACGATGACGCATTTTATATTTTTGTTCTTGGTGCGACCAGATATTTTGCTAAACAAAGGGTACTGCTCTAGTAGTAAAGGGTTCAGTGAAGGCTGTATATAACTACTCCTGCTCAAAAGTCTCTCCTTTATAAAGTGAAACTACTTGGAAATTGGAACAATATAAATAAGTACGTCCTCGGATGGAAGGTGCCGATCAGACACTTGTATTATTCAGCCGAGAAAATTGCTTTGTTGTTGTTAATTAGATGTTGCATATTTCTTCACAATACTCCTATGTTTTATTGGCGCATAATCGTCTTTCTCCAGTGCATTGTAATTTATTCATTATTAAAGACAAGGATGGGATTGAGAAAGGGTACAAGTGGTAAAAGGAGAGGAGAAAGAGGAGTGAGAAAATGTGAGAATGAGAAAGGGAAGGAATAAGATGGGGGGAGAATGGGAAAGGGAGCGAATGAGGAAGGGTGTGATTTACGAGAGATGTCGAATACGAAATGGGAAACTGAGAAATGGAGAGAGCGAAAAAGGGAGGGAGTGAGAAGAGGACAGAATGCGAATGAAGGGAAGTAAGAAAGGGTTAGAATGGGAATGGAAGAAAGTAATAAAGGTAGGGAGTGAGAAAGGGATAGAATGAGAAGTGGAAAATAAAGAGGTAGGGAGGCTAGAGGCTGAGGGAAAGACGACGATAAGGGACAGCGATGAAAGGAGCAACAGGGGGAGTGGAAGAAAGAGATAAGGCATGAGAAAGGGAAGGGAGGAAGTGAGAAGAAATGCGGAAGAGAAATGAGGAAAACAGAAGAAGAGAGAACGCAAGGAGACAAAAGCAGGAGGAGATGGAGAAATGAGGTAAGAAAAATAGAAAATAATGGAGAAATGAAAGGGAGGAGGAGGGAAGAAGATGACTGAAAAGCTAGGATTCTCTCTCTCCCTCTCTCTCTCTCTCTCTCTCTCTCTCTCTCTCTCTCTCTCTCTCTCTCTCTCTCTCGTTATGAAAGGCAAGAGATAAAAAGGTTATGGAAAGAGGTACTGGCAGTTAGAAGAACGAACGGGTTGGGAAGAAGACAGAAAGAATGTGGGAAAAATCAAGAGAGAGAGAGAGAGAGAGAGAGAGGAAATAATGGAAACAAATGGTTAAAGGGGGGGGGGCGCAAAAACATGAATTAGGAAAAGAGAAAAGAAGAGATGAGATGAGAAGAGGAAGAGAAGCAAGGAAGAGAGTGTGAGTAAAGGAAATGGGAGGATGAGGGAAAGAAAGAGGAGAGGCAAAGGAAGATGGAAGAAGGTAACAAGCAACAGAAAAACGGAAGAGGAAGAAGAGGAGAGCGGAGACTTGGTTACGAGAGGAAGGAAGGAGGAAAAGATCTGGGAGGAGGAGAAAAGAAGGGAATGAGATTAAAATGAAATAAAAACAGAAAAAGATAGGAGAGGAAAATGGAAAGGGCAGAAGAAAGGGTAACTCACAAACAGAAGAAGGGAGAGGGAATGAGGGAGAACGGGCAGAGCGGAGACATGAATCACAGTGGGAGAAAAGGAGGAGGCAAGAATAAGGAGGCTACGATGCATTTCACAGGAAGAGGGTAAGGAGGAGGGAGGAAGATTTAGGTGCGTGTGAGAGCCGGGCGTTGAATGGAGGCAGGAAGGAGGAGAGGAAAAGGACGGAGGGAGGGAGAATGGAGGAGGAAGCGAGTGTGAACTAAAGGCGATTGGAAGGAGACAAGATGGGCATGGCTGGAAGGGGAAGTGGAGTAACAGACCATGGAGGAGGAGAAGGAGGAGGAGGAGTAGGAGGAGAGCGTAGTAGAAATGTGTAATGTGAACGGACAGTGTGAAATGAAGACGGGTGGAAGAAGAGAAAAGAAAGAATAAAGAGGGGAAACGAGTGGGAAAGAGAGGAGAGGAGATTGAGAGGGGGGAGAGGAAAGGAGAGGAGACGAGAGGAGAAAATTATGGAGCAGAGGAGAATGGAGGAGGAAGAGAGGGTATACAAAACGTGATTTGAAGGAGAAAAGATGGGCATTACTGACTGAGAGAAGAGGGGAGGAGAAAAGGGAGGAAGCTGGAGAAGGAAAATGAAGAAGGTTGGACAAGGAGTGAAAGAATGGGAAGGAGGAGAAGTGAGATACAGGAACGGAAGCTGATCACTGGAGAAGAGACGAAGAGAGTAAATTGTATCTGGACATGAGAGAGAGAGAGAGAGAGAGAGAGAGAGAGAGAGACGGCACTACAAGCGATATATTGTCCCAGCATTTCCCATAACATTCAACTCTGTATTCCTTTTATGTGTACCTAAACTCAAAGGAATGAACACCATCAATCATTTCAGTACGATGCCGTCTTTTCTACATGATACTGACCATTCCCACCGATTTTACTCAACTTAAGGGAGACTTTACGAACTTGAGGGGTTAGATATAGCATTCAGTAACTACTTCCATACTACAAACCTTGCGTAAGTTGAAGAATGTTGTCTCAGGTTCGAAAAATGGGTTAAAAATACTCTCCCCATGTACCCCTTCTCCGCCACGATGTTATTTCATTTCTGTTCATTCTTCTCCTCCTCCTCTTCACCCTTCTCCTCATGCTCTTCCTCATCCTTATCCACGGTCTACTTCTCCTTCTCCTCCACCTCTTCCCCCTGAACATCCACACTGCACTGAGCAGTTTCCAAGTTATGTCTACAGACGCCCCATTAACTCAACGTACCCGTTCACAATGTCATGCAGTACTAATTAGTTTATTTGATTACTTTCTCTGTCAAGGTTACTCAGACTTGTATCTTATAGATAAAGTATTACAGAATGTGACTTTTCTTTCCAGTATTTACTGCGAAATTTCCATGTCAGTTTTTCCATGCTACATGGTGTTTTTTCTCACTTTTTCCTGGAGGGTTTGGGGGTGGGGGGTAGCCTTCTTGCTTTACTATCCTTATCCTTCAGCATGTAGAGTTAGATCTTGTAGTCACAGTCTACTCTGCAACAAGCAGCCTCGAAAGGACCATAAGGTCTGCTGCTGTCTGTAATCCTTTGTCATCCTCATCACCACCATCCTCCTCCTCAGCATTAGGAGGACCAGCATCCATACATAATTTCCTACCATGGATGGGGTGAGGTAGGGTTTAGAGAACAAGAGAAACCTAACACAAAGGAGACCAAAGGCAACCGAGTCAAATGTAGCCACATTTCTACTACAGGCAGAAACAATTTACCCAGTTTAAGAGAGTCCCCCACCCCTGAAATGCGAAGAACTGCCAGAATCTTATGTTGGGAAGAAGGGTTAAAAACAATCTTCTCCCCTGACTATTTTCTATATACTGTATATCTTTTCTGCTACGTTCAGATGTGCTCCCTATTTTATGACACCCCTCGGAACTGTGAAGCACTGAACCACTCGACTCGGGACAGGCTTTGCATTTCGGCTTCACATACAAAACTCCTCTCAAATATTCCGGTGAATTTCGTGTGACCAACCAACTTCATGTTACGAATTCCAGTTCCGGTGTTGAATTTTTTACCCGGTAACGTTTCACACGGCGTCCAGTGCGGCAAGTGTGGCCCTGGACTTTGAAACGTACAGAAAAAAATCGGACGTGAAATCGTTCAACTTTGTGTAGAACTGACAGGCGCATGTAGAAATCTATCCTTTTGTAAAAAAAAATAAAAATAAATAAAAAATAAATCAATAAAACGTTATATATGAGAAAAATGTATACCGTCGTCACAACTCTAAGTTCTGTGGGGTAATATTTGTTTTTTTATATATCTCTTTATACCATACGTAACTACACAAGAGTTGGACCACATACAACAAAGGGATACTTCTAAAATCCCTGCAAACACTGATGGCTATCCGATTTACTGTATACCCAGAATCATATAAATAACATGGTGACGGTATCTGGAAGCAAAGTTTATTAGCTATTACCATTAAAATATGATCGAGCACGCAGTTCCCTCGTGTTTATACGGAGAAAATAAACAATGAAACGAGAGAGAGAGAGAGAGAGAGAGAGAGAAGCCTCTTTATTCAGATGATGTATTTTACTGTTTTATTCTTCTTACTTGAAGATGAGTTTATCCATCTTAGGGAAGATATTATGCCGGATATTCAAAGCTCAACCTAACCTCTTAATATGCAAAACCTTTCCCCTAAAAAGCATAGAGTCATCTAAAAATTTCAATAATTAAATGAGAATGACGTCCCCAGATTGAGTCATTAGTAGAGAAGGAATCAATGCAACAGGAAAGAATTATAAAAAACATAACATTGCAGGGAGAAACGAAGAGGTAGAAAGGGATAATAAATGAAGAAAAAGAGGAAGGGTAGAAAAGCAAAGAGGAAGGAGGAAGGGGATGGGCTGGGGTAACACACACACACACACACACACACACACACACACACACACACACACACACACACACACACACACACACTTAATCCCCTTAACCCTGAACTGTTGGGTCTACTCCTACGGGGTAGAAAATCGTATTGTACTAACCCGAGTGAAATACCTGTGTGTCCAGGCAGCTAAAAAATTCAAATGGCAGCAGTCTCTCTCTCTCTCTCTCTCTCTCTCTCTCTCTCTCTCTCTCTGCTGCAGACACCCCACATAGTCACGCCATCATCATCATCTTCAACTTTTTTTTTTTCTTCTTCTTCTTCTTGATGTTATTCTACGCCCTACATCACCATCATCATCATCATCATCATCATCATCATCATCATCATCAACGTAACCCCCTAACCAACTCACAGCTTACGAAACTCATAGACCCCCTTCCTCCCCCCGGTCGATGCCTCCTATCGGGACGGCTTGCACAGGGGAGGCTCGATACCCGATAAAATAAGACCCTGTCGTGAGTCTCAGAACAGGGGGCTCAATAACAATCAATCACACAGCGAGGGTAGGAAATGAAGCATGAGTGAGGGGGGGAGGAGGAAGAAACTCAATGTCTGCAATAGTGGGGCAGTAACTAGCAATGAATGAGTCGATATTTGCAACAAGAGAGTGTGTATGCCATGCTAGGTTAACATCTAGAGCTGGAAGTGTGCAATGCTTTATAGATATGAGTGCAATAGGTCTGTGTGTGTGTGTGTGTGTGTGTGTGTGTGTGTGTGTGTGTGTGTGTGTGTGTGTGTGTGTGTGTGTGTGTGTGTGTGTGTGTGTGTGTGTGTGTGTGTGTGTGTGTGTGTGTGTGTGTGTGTGTGTGTGTGTGTGTGTGTGTGTGTGTGTGTGTGTGTGTGTGCAATGCCGGGTGTGGGAGTGTGCAATCTTGGATGTGGGAGTGTGCAATGTTGGGTCGGTATTTTCAACACAGGAAAAATTCTAATGAAAGGTCACTATCTAGAGGTGGGAGTGTGCAATATCAGGTTCTTATCTGCAACAAAGTGTACAATGTAGGTCAATACCTGCAATAATGGTGAATTTCTGCGATTTTGGGTCAACATTGGAATAGTGGGGAGTAAGAGCACTGACTGACTCCATGCATGCAATAGCGGGTTAGTGTGTGAAAAGTTCGGGGGATATTTGCATGCTTATCGTGGATCAGTATCTGTAATTGTAGTTGTTCAACTGAAGTGCGAACCTAGTTGACTGCAAGCTGAACTGATCCTTCTCCGGCAGTCCACCAACTACCTTTTGGACGATAGGGAGGGGATTGCCGGACGTTTTTATAACCAGGGTGCAGGGCAGCCAGTTTTATTGGGTGCCACCACATAAAGGCGTCTCTTTCCAGCATCAATCTACAGCAAAGGGAATGTAGGCAATGTTAAGACAGTTGTCTACAACAGGGGAGTGTGTGTGCTGTAATGCAGCAACATCTAGAGCAGAAAGTGGGCAGTGTTATATCGATAACAGACACAGGGAAGTGCTCGCAACGCTCGGTTTAAACAGTATATGGAGGTAGAAATGTGTACAATACCTGGTCAGTATCTGCAACTAGAAGTGAGCCATAGTGGGTTAATCTGCATAGGGGAATGTAGTGTTAAGTCAGTATACAAATCAGAGGAATGTGTGTGCAATGCTAGGGTAATATTTCCAACAAAGTATGCAACAACAGGAGGGTATTATGCGAAGCTGAGTCAGTATTTGCAACAGGAAGTGCGCAGTGGTGGGTCAAATTTACAACACGGAGGGGAAGTCTGCAATGTCTAGTCGATATCTGCAGCGGTGTGTGTATGTGTGTGTGTGTCCAATGACCTTCTCAGCCAGCCACCTAGGAAAGAATCAATAGCGTTACGTATTATCAGGCAAAGGAATAAGCGAGAGGGAGCACCAAAGAATGATTAACTACAGCGCGAATAATTCACAATCTCTCATTCATCAGCCTCCTCAGTTATCAATACTACTACTGCCACTGCTACATCGTCCTGACCATTTTTCCCAACTATCAACAGGACAAGGTACGAAAAAACAAAAACAATAATAATATAATAATAATGATAATAATAATAATAATAATAATGATAATAACAAAAACAACAATAATAACGAGCGAGCGAGCGCAGCGAACGAAGCCAGCAAGCGTAGCGAGACGATGTTTACGCTCAGCTGAGAAATGAACGGCCCGACATGACCCTGCCCGGCCCGACACGACATGGCTCGACCGCAATGGTTTTCAGAGGCTAATAACTTTCCTGCTATACGAGACAGAGAAGAGATTCTTTCAGCAGGTAGTAGATACATTAAATAAATTTTGTTTTTAGCTATATATTTACTCATGAGACCAAAGAAACCCCTTGGAATCCCAGCTTGTCAAGGGAATGTTCCTAGGGCTTCAAATGACATGCTCCACTGTGAAATCGATTTTAAAGATTTCCTGTTGTAACACTATGTTTTCTTGCAAGAATTCTAACAATTAAATATCGGGTATTATGCTCATAATTTTACATGAACATTTTTTTCTATGTTTAGGGGGTGAAATCAGCAAGGGTAATTGCCCCATTTCTGGTTTTTACCATTCAATCAATAGCCAAGCGTTTACCGACGCAGTTCTCACAAGATATGTTGAAAGTTTACATGAAGATGAAATTATGACGATAGGCTTATGTACAACGCTCTCTCGCTCGTCACACGCTCACAAAACGTACTTTACTGGTAATAATAATAGCAGCTGAAGCAGTAGTAGTAGCAGCAGTAGTAGTCGTAGTAGTAGTAGTAATAGTAGCAGTAGTAGCAGTCGTAGTAGTAGTAGTAGTAGTAGTAGTAGTAGTAGCAGTAGTAGTTGTAGTAGTAGCCTAATAATAATAACAACAAGTCATTTTAAAATCAGGTCAGTATTTGCAGAAAGGGCATATGCAACGACCTCAGGCACCCAGGAGTAAAACAATAGCCTTCATGTAACACTCACCAAGAAAAAAAGGCGCACCAACACCATAATAAATATCTAAAATACGAGCACCTAACAACTTCGTTCATTTCTCGTGTTTGGCGTTCACTACATTTTAACTTCTGTAATAATCATGGCACTAGAGGAAGTAGAGGTTTTACATCTTTTTCGCGCTGTTAAAGGTTCACAGAATTACCGCCGTACTGTATATGATTTTTTTTTTTTTAAATAACTGAGTTTGTGAATGCTAAGCTGACTGAAGGATTTATACTCGTAATTACATGCAGTTGTTTATGTATATCAGCCAAGGGTAATTTCACAAATGGACGAGTACACTTGTTATATATATATATATATATATATATATATATATATATATATATATATATACACAAAAAGTACTGTCGTTAGAAACTTTCAACAAGTATCTCGGGCAGCCTTTCTACCTCAGTAGGTCCAGACAAAACGCAACTTTAAAATTAATGGTAATAACCGTTAAAGGTACCGAAAGCAATACACTCCAAATGGTTCACAGTCAGACCTCATATTTGAAAAAGACTAAACTCAGTCTGTAACCTTCGTTTTTTATAAGCTTAGAAACTAATTTTTCTTTACACCATCTAAATGTAAACACAGTCAGCGTTCAGAATTCAGTTATTTTTTAAATAAATATTTCTACTGATGTTTCTTCTGTGGGGTAAACGAATTCAAATCCAATTTTTGACTGGAAGTGGGATTTTAAAACTTGACGTGGGATGTGTTACTGATGAATGTTATTCAGTCAGGAGGCGGCGGACAGACTATTGAAATGCCACAGCTTCTTGCATTAAAAAAAAAAAAATACCAATACCATTCTCACTTCTTTGCAGAGTTAATAAGGTAATATACTGGTACACTTCTTAAACCAAAGCACGTAAATAATGTTCATAGGTCTGCGTTTAATCCCTTGGAAAGTAAACGTTACGAAAGAAATAACTTTTTTTTTTTTTTGTCGAATGTGCTTTTGAAATAATTACCTTGGAAATGGCTTGATCAGAATATATACCGCCATTGCGATTTTATACTTACAACCTATGTAGTGCAGCAAGAGAAAGACGCCACTTACCTGCAAAAAGAATATGTAATTAAATACGGGTATAACAACAAAAACAAGAAAAATACATTTATAGCAAAACTATTAATAAAATAATGTGTGGTAGCTTATTTGAAAACAAAAATATTCAGATCATATTATATATGTATCTACGTATATATGTATGTATGTATGTACGACTATGTATGTATGTACACTACCCACAAATATTTCCATGGAGCTCAAATAATCACCATCGTTATCATTATCGTCATCGTTAGTATCATAATCATTCTATGTCTTCCAAAATATTTTTTTCCGCTAATAATGCGGTGGTTAGTATCCTGAGAGAGAGAGAGAGAGAGAGAGAGAGAGAGAGAGAGTTTATGTTTATGTATAGAGCTATAATCACATTGCCCAACGAAAATGGACTACACCTCGACTTTACTCATGATACAAGCCTTCCGAGATCAATAGTCGAGCCAAATTAAATATCATAGACAAGAAATATCACCGGCATCAAATCAATACCTACACCTCAGTAACCAATAACACCCTCAATCACCAAACCATGACTTAATAACTACATCCACCCGTTCACTACGATGACGCATTTATTTCATTTTACACGTATTCAAGCGATTTTTTTCAAGTTAACAAATCATCTTTAACAGCGAAAGCGTAATTAAAGACGGTATCTAACCCTTCCAGTGTATCCTTTTGTGAATAAAAATCGTCTTGAAGTACCCAGAATAAAAAATATATAGCCTTTACCTGTTTCAAGAGGTGAAGACACAAAATTTCTTCCCACAGAAAAATAAAATACATATATGAATAAGTAAATAAATAAATAAATACTTCTTTCAACTACTGCTGTTACTGCTATTACTACTACTACATATAATAAAATAGTAGTAATAATAATTATAATAATAATAATAAACATCTAAAAACATCAGCAAAATTTCTGTGATTTTGAGGTCTCGACTGTAAGGAAGAATGACAGATTAATAGCCATCACTTACTCGTAAAAGGCGCAGTGGGAAGCCAAGAGCCATTAGGTAAATATCAGATCTCAGTGGACGCGAGAAAGGGGATGGTGGTGATCTCAGTGGACGCGAGAAAGGGGATGGTGGTGGTAATGGTAGTGGGTATGGTAGTAGGAATGGTTATGGGATCTGGAAGTAATTGTGGGAATGATGGCAGTGGTGGTGATGGTTGTAACGATGGCAGTGTTGGTGGTAGTTGTGGTGGTGGTAGTTGTGATGGTTGTTGTAATAGTAGTGGTGGTGGTTATTGTGATGATAGTGGTGGTGGTTATTGTGATGGTTATGGTGATGGTTGTTGTGCCAAATGCTATAATGGTAGTAGTGGTGACTCACAGTGGTGGTCACTGGAGATGATGGTGATGCTAGATGTTGTGATGATGAGGGTGTCAGTTGTGTCTATAATGGTTCTAGTTGGTGTTATGATGGTGGTGTCAGCTGTGATGTGGCAGTGGTATTTGTTGTGATGATAGCCGTACCTGTAATGTGATGGTAGTGGTCCTAGACGATAAGATGATAATGATAAGGAATGGTGGTGGTGGTGGTGGTGCAAGGATGATAAGGTCTTTCAAGGCAAATTTTATGTCTTATGACCTGAAGTAAACGATATCTTCTACTGTTATTGTTACCATTATTCCTTTTCGTTCTTGGTTGAAAAGACTTAGTGTAAAATAATTAAAAGCAGGCGACTGGCCAACGACCTGGTGGTATGGTATGACACGAAACTCTCCGACCGCCTCCTGGAGATTCGAACCCAGCGCGCAGGGCACACACACGATCCTCATTTCAACCGGTACCTCACAGCAGCAGGGTTATGGGGAGCGCTGTTAAAGATGGAGAGAATGGTAATAGCGATGGTGATAGGCCTAGTGATATTGTTAATGGTATGGGAAGCAATAAATTTAGGTATAATGTTGACAGAAATGGCACATATCCTTTTCGGTGTTTTTTACTTCATTGTGGTTACGGCAAGAGATTATATTATGCCTTCGACGGAACTCTTGCTCTCGTAAGGTTAAGAATTTTTTCTTGTAGCCCTTTCATAATGAGAATTTATTATTGCCTCGGCCATTGAATTTGGGCGGAGGTTATGTAATCACCCGTGTTTGTCTGTTTGTAGGTCCACAAAATATATTTAAAAGTTCAAGATGATTTTGATGAAATTTTCTGGTGATTAAGGAAAAGTTTATTGGATTTTGAGGTGGATCCGGATCCAGATGCAGATCCATATTTATTTATTTTTTTCTTTTTACGACTGCGAGGTACGGTAATTTTGCGTTGGGGGAGGCATGCGCTCTCTGGGTACTATCTAGTTCCACTCTGTTTACCAAGGACTGTTTAATTCAGGTGTGGAGGGACATATAATACTGAAAGACTATGACTGCCACTGGATTGGTAATATTCATGTCGTAAAGTCAGTCAAACCACATCGTTTCCAGTCTTCTGACAATTATTTCAAGTTGGTATAATAATCAGAAGCAAGAGTTGCAACAGAAACAGTCATGAGAGTAAAACGAGAAGAGGAGGAGGAGAGTAAAATCAGGAGGAGAGACGTAGAAAAGAAAAGTAGGGATAGCCCGGGGGTTGTATCAGGTGAGAAGTAAAAGTAACAGCAGAAGCAGATATAGCGGCAGAGTAGTAGTAGTAGTAGTAGTCGTAGAGGAGGCAGAAGGAACAATTGCAGAAGTAGCCCCATTCGTGACGGGAGTAGTAAGAAGAGTATTTATAGTGGTAGGAGTTGGAGTATGGCTAGAAGCATGAGCATCAGCAGAAGTAAGAAAAGCAAATTAACTGATATCAAGAGCATGAAGAGATGATAAAAGAAAAACTGAACATGGGAGTAGGTGTAGCATGCCAGGGCGTCCTATCAGGTGAAAAACAGAAGCAGCAGGAGGTATAACTGAAACAGAAGAAACAGTAGTAGCTGAAGTAACAGCTGTAGTAGTATGAACAGAAGAAGCAGAAACAGGAATAACAGTAGTAGTAAGAGTAACAGGAAAAGGCGACAGGAAAGCCTAGAGCAAAAAGAAGACGAGAGAATAAAGCCAGAAGAAGGGAAAGACTCGGGAAAAAAGTGAGGCAGGGAGGTATAGCATGCTAGGGGGTCATATTAGCCTAGCCTTGAGCCCCGGATGATAACATTCAATAGCCCGCAGTCGCTATATCGGTCGGCTCCCCTCCCCACCTCCATCACGGGGCCTCTAATGACCTGACAAGCCGCTATTTCAGCCTGCCTTAGTGGAGAGCAGAGTGGGGGGCGGGGCGCCGAGGGGAGAGAAAGTAGGTGAAGGGAAGGGAGGAAAGTTTGAGGCGGTGGAGGTAAAAATAGGTGACGGGAGGGGAGGGGAACTGGACGGGTGGAGATGAAAATAGGTGGACGGATAAGAGATGGAGGATGGCATGAGGAAAAGGAGGTAAGCTAGGCGAAGGGAAAGATAAGTGGAGGGGAAAGGGTGGAGAGGGGACGGGTGGTGGTGAGAAGGAAGGGACAACCAGGTACTGAAATGATGTGGTGGAGAAAAAGAAAACAGAAAACAACGGAAAGGAAAAGTACTCGTAGGTAATGTGAAAAAGACGTAAAAGGGAAAAAGAGGAATACATGGATTAATGAAAGTAAAAAGTATATTATGGGCGGAAGAAGTGAAGGGAAAAGTAGGCGAGGAGAAGAATAGCGAGACAAGGAAGAAGAAAATAGAAGGTAAATTTTGAGGGGCATGGATAAACGAAGTGGAGAAGGAAACAGGGATGAAAAGAAAATGAAAACGAAGAAATGATGATGCTGGATTAATAGTAAGGCTCAAAAGAGTCGCAGAAGTGAAGAAGAAGAAATAAAGAGAGAGACCATGGAAAGAGGAGAAAAAAAAAAAACACATGACATGAGGGTTCGTGTGGGGAGAGAACCAAATATGGGAAGTAAAAATGAAAGGGAGGAAAATGATGGGTCAAGAATGAAGAATAGAGGCAAAAGTATCACGGACGATGAACATATACTTTACTATATAAGCACGCTAATGGGAGCGGAAAAGGGGAACTAAGGGAACGTTGAAGAAAGAATTTGGAGGAACAATGCAAAAACGCCTAAATAAATAAATCAACAAATATAACTTTCTGCCTACCTACTTGATCACTATCTTTACTCCGAGCGCTGTTGCTGTTCACTGTTTTATCGCAGGGCAAATTAGTTCTGATTATTCTGGGAAGAGCTGTATGTGTCTTGTATTAGGGCCACGTATCTGCTACACTAACAGGAGTAGAAGAAATACATATGAAGAGAAATTTACTGGAGAGCATTTTCAAAACTGATCTCTGAACTGTAAAGACAGAAAAAAAAAAATATACAGGCACTGTACAGCTGAAAATTAAGGTACAGTACTATCGCTCCTGCACACATTATATCCTGAACGATTCTTTTTAAATACCGTCTGCTACGACATATTTCACCAACAGTATATGGTTTGTTATTTTGTCACTACAGTAAAGGAGCATGGCACCGTTTGGAATGTTAAGTGACTCAAAACTAAATAACATACCGAAAGTAGAATGGCACTCAGTAGAGCGCATACCTCCGCCAAGGCCCAACATGCAGTTCCTTTTATTTCAATCAAATCTACATTCGTTGATACCAACATCCTAAATATGCCTGATTTTTTTCATCAAGATCCATGCAATATTCAATGAAAAGTTTACGAAAACGTCGAAAAACGCCCTATCTCGCAATTTTAAAGAAAAGAAAAATTCCTGGATCCGCAACTTTATTCGGATCCGCACCAAAATTTAATGGGGTCTATTCTGGGCCAAGGCCCATTCTTCTAGCAAGTTTTCGTGGAAATCTGTCCGGTAGTTTTTGTGTAATCTTGCTCACAAACCAACCAACAAACAAACAAACGGAAAGGGGTGAAAACATAACCTCCTTAGCGGCGGTAATTAAGAGCAGCATTCTTCATACCCATTTCAATCGAACCGTACGAGATGAAATTTCAGAAGTCAGGAAAATGAAAAATTAAGTCAAACCGAAAATCCTCAACGTTAATAGCAAGTAAAATGTTGAATAAATGGTAAGAATGAAATACTGAAACAAGTTTAAATATAGAATCTTAAGCCTCTCACATCGACTGATATCGAATGATATTTTATCCATTTTACTCTTGCCGCTGTAAGTCGATTTTATGCAGCTGAGAGAGAGAGAGAGAGAGAGAGAGAGAGAGAGAGAGAGAGAGAGAGAAAATTATGGCATCGGTAACAAAATCACACAAATTCATAGCCGCTACTGGGTTACGGGAAGGTTTCTTTTTGTTTTGTTTTTTTCTTTTTTTTTTTCTACTTAAAGGAGACAAAGGGGCATTCCTAAGCTAAATGAAAATACAAAGCGGTAGATACCATTATAGAGTAAGGATTTTTTTCGTTAAAGAGATACGATATCAGGTAACAGTAGCATGATGGAAAATGACAGATAATGCAACACCGTGATTCCCAAAGGCATGGAAATGGAAAGACTAATGAAGCAATTGGAGAGAGAGAGAGAGGGAGAGAGAGAGAGGGGGGGGAGGGGGGAGGAAAGAGAAGAAAACCCAAAGGAAGAGAAAAGAAGAAAAAAGACATAACAGCAAATAAGGGATGGAGGAAAATAAGCATACCATTTGAGGGAGAGAGGAAAGAAGTGAGGAAGCAAGGAAGAGCATGGATAATGAGAAGGAAATTATGGGAGGGCCTGTAAGGGGAAGAAATACGAGGGTGTGTGTGGTGGGGGAGGAAGATGGTGGGGACAGGGAAGAGGGGAGAAATAAAGGGAGAGGAGTGGGAGATGGAGAAAGAGTGGGAGAGGGGAAAGAAGACAGTGTAATGTGCTAGGGAGGAAGATGGTGGTGAGAGGAAGCGAGAGTGATGGTGAAGGAGAAGCAGAGGGGAAGAGGAAGAAGGGAGGGGTTTGAGGAAGAAGGGGATGGACGATAGAGGGAAAGGGGGAGAGACGAACTGGGTAATGGTGTGGTGGCAAGATAGAAGGGGGAAGAAGGGGAAGAGGAAGTGAAAGTGGTGTGGAAGAAAGAGAAGAGGGATGTGAGGAGTGAAACAGTGTGTGATGGAAAAGAGAGAGAGGAGAGGGAGGGAGAGAGAGAGAAAAGAAGAGAAAAGAGGGACAGGGAGACGTGACAGACAGGACAGGGAGAGGGAGAAGAGGGGAGAGGGAGAGGAGTGGTCGTTAAGAGAAGAATGGAGGGAAATGGAAGAGAGAATGATGCATGATGTGTATGTGTAAATGTGTGTGTGTGTGTGTGTGTGTGTGTGTGTGTGTGTGTGTGTGTGTGTGTGTGTGTGTGTGTGTGTGTGTGTGTGTGTGTGTGTGTGTGTGTGTGTGTGTGTGTGTAGGTCATGAACTATTTAGTGTAACATTCTTTCTCCCTTGCTGTGTATTTCAAAAGTCAGCATCAGTTACGATTACATAATGTTTCAGTTCCTTCTTTCAAGTATTATTTTTTTCCACATACGAATTTTGTGTGGGCAATATTCATACACTCACTACCTCCCCTACCTCATTCCCAATATACACTAACTCCCTCACTCCTTCCCAGTTTACACTTTCTAACTTCTCTCCCTCCTAATTTGTATTTTCTAACTTCCCTAACCTCTTTCCGACTTACACTAACTTCTCTAATTACTTCATAAATTACACTCTTTAACCTCCCTAACCATCACAATTTACACTAACTCGTCAAATTCCTTCAAATGACAGGTCATTCTGGAGAATAAAACAGTTTTGCCGTTAGAAAAAAAAAAAAAAAGCTGTCGCAAGGAAGGGATGATTCTCGGATATTACTCCTGACTCCTTCCCCACACGAGATCTTTTCTAACCCTGATATACATAGCAATCGTCTGGTGGTAGAAAGAAAACAAAAAACATTCCAAACGCTGAAGAGAATCGTCTGAAAACAAAACTCGTATGAAAATATAAGTATAAAACTATCACCAAAGGCAAATAATAGCCTATACTTCTAGTGATCAAAACTCTTGCTTATGTTTTCTTCATTTTCCTTTAAAAAAAAAAAAAAAAAAATCTAACCATCACTTCCTTCAAGATGTTTGTTTTCCTCGACCCAAGCCTTACTTTTTTTTAAATTTTCCTTTCCATTGAGATGAAGTTTCGTTTCATTGTTTTTATTATTGTCATCATCATCATCATCATCTTTAATTTTGTCATACAAAACAATTGGTGAATCTGTTTCCATAAAAAAAAATCAGTTTAACAGAACGTTACTCCTTATTCCCAACCTCAATATTACTACCAACTGCAGAACTTCACTCATTTTTAATGATCGCTCGTATCAGTGACAATATTTCAAATTCTTTACTAATACGCCAACATTTCACCCTTCACTAAGAGGTACCGTACCTCAGCTAACCAGGTAACTATTATTCAGCGGCAGTGAGTGTTAAGAGGAAGGTCTTTGTCATGAAGGGCCAATACTGTACCTCCCCCACCCAGCAGATCTCATGCAGCTTCCGTGTATGAATCATGCAAGAAGGCCAGCTTCGCTCACGTTGCAGGGTTCAGGGCCAGTATCAAGAACTGACTCATTCTCTCTCTCTCTCTCTCTCTCTCTCTCTCTCTCTCTCTCTCTCTCTCTCTCTCTCGAGCATGTGTGTGTGTGTGTGTGTGTGTGTGTGTGTGTGTGTGTGTGTGTGTGTGTGTGTGTTATAAAGAGGGGCAATTAGCGGTGTTGAGTGTTGAGCTCATAAGGAAGACTCCATTAGAGGTTAATTAGACAGGCGTGTAGGGTGCCGAGCCAACGCCAATTACAGAGTATTTTTGCACCACGAGTATTGGTGAGTAAGAGAAGGGAGGAGAGGGGGGCGAAGTGGTAGTATTTAGCTGCTTAATTGAGAGGGGAATTAAGATACAATTAGAGTGGGCAAAGACGGTATTAAGGACTTCACTCTGATGATGCTGTTTATATCTCAATCTTCCTACACTAAGACTGATATATGCTGAATAGGGACGACTTTATAACACCTAAAGTACTAGAGATATGGTGTCGTTTTTAGACGCTTATATGAGAATGGGGTTGAGACAATACTATGGCCCTACATATTTCTTTGTGACTAGCACCGTATTCATTAATCTCCTCTTACAGCTCAGCATTCAAGACGAAGAGGTGGCAATTTTACGCCTAGTTAGAGTATGCAGGGAGTAGAGCTGGCAGAGGGCAGTTTATATTCATTCTAGCTACACTCAGAGTACATTATTCAGGTTTAGAGGTGCTTGAGGGGTTAGATAAAGCCTTAATCAACCCTTCAATGAGAGAGAGGAGGGAGAGTGGTACAATTTAGTCGTTTACTCCTAAGTGAGAGGGGATTAAAGAAACATTCAGTGCTTCAGAGAAGGTGCTAAGCACCTTACCCCAATAACGCAGCTACTGTATATACTGGTTAGGCCAAGTGAAAAGAGAATAAAAATTGTATCAGTGACCTGAAAAGGAGCAAACGTTTCATTTCGGCAACGTGGCAAGTGTAAACGATCAAAAAGGGGGTCAGTTGATCCAACAGAATAACTGACAAGGGAATTATGATAACAACAGTGATGGAAATGATAATGTTAATCACTTCACGCAGCCACTTTCCCCCAGCTTACAAACTTTTCGAACTAAGAATGGTTGATACAGCCTCATTATTATGTTCAGTACAAAATATTTCTCCTACGCTGAATAAAGTTGTGAGGAGCTGAAAAATAAAATGAAGAAGATGTCCTCTGGCTGAAGGCCTTAAACAGCAGGTAGTATTGACGGAATGATGGAATTTATATATTTAGCCCTTTCACGAAGGGGTTATTGTTTTTTCCTGGCTGTTGCACTGTGATTTCACTCAGTTTAGGAGAGATCTAACGTCGCCAGCGGGATGGCTTATTACATAAAGCACATCCCTAATCTCTGACTGTCATTTATTAAACACCTGTAATTGATAGATGTAAGAAGGCCTAATCCTACATTACCTAGTGTAGTCAGCAATGATACGGAGATCAGAAGTGTTTCATCATTGCTCGATTAAAAATTTATCGCAAAAAAATGAGTGACTGGTCCACACATTCCTCTCAGTTTTAACATTACCGTTCAAAGCCCCTACGTACGTGGCCTAATCACAATCTCAGTCATCGTCTTCCATTTCGGTCATCATTATGTTGAGCTGCAAGCTTCTACACCTAGACAACGACGCTTACCAACATGGGCGCAAAAAATGACTGGGAAAATCAGTCTTGAGAGGAGAGCAGATATGAGAGTTGGAAATGCAGCTACGTTAGCCTTTAAACTGTGTTTGCGGATAATGATGCTTAAACACATAGTTATATGTAGTTTACGAACATCGATCGAACTCTAGGGAAGAGAAACACTCGTAAATAACTTGCTCAGTACGAGGGCTATTTTCGTATTTTCCCTAGCCACCTGTTCAATTTCGGAGGGGGTTCTCGATAGGTGACTAATCTGTTTACAGCAATGGGCTTGCTGAGCCATATAAGATCATTTGAAGCCAAGTAAAATGAAGGTATCTCTCCCAAGCTAAGAATGAAAAAAAAAAAAGTCCGATGGTAGAAGGAGTGAATAAAAAGGGACGTCATCGTAATGAATAGTTTAACAGAGAGCGTTCCTCACGTTTCCAGCTCCATGAACCTCCAATGGTGAAGACGTTAATCAAGATAAGACACACTTCATTACTCCCTTCAGCTTGGAAATCTTTGTAGAAGTAATTAAACTTGTGTGAGAGAGTGAGAACTCAGACCCTAATTCAATAATAATAAAATTGCTATTATTATTATGATGATGATGATGATGATGATGATGATGATGATGATGATAATGACGTTAAACGGTGGACGGGTCGAGTGTAACCAAAAACATCGATGGTGAATGCATTATTTCCTTTTCTCTCTGTCTATTGCCAGACGCCTCAGTCCCTCAAGGGATGGCCACCAAGGAATCAAGTAAATTCAACTTTCTCTAACAAAAATAAAAAATAAATACAATTCTTCTACTTAAGTGTAATTACGTAGAGCGAAAGACAAAGAAAACCGAAAATCCCTGCAATCAATAGCCCGGTGTCCACGACCAGACAAGCCACACAGAGAAATCATGCAAAATTAAGCAGCCAGGGGGTAGTGGCACAGACAGGCTGTACATTAGAGCGACATCCGGAGTGAAAGGAAAACAGATAGTACAGAAAATATTTGGTGTTTAAGTTCTTCAAATTGCGGCGGCTGTCCGGTTCTGCCCCAAAACGTACAACCATGCGCAGAAGTTACAATTCTCTGGGGTCTGTGGCAATGAAAGATGTTACAAGAATTATTTTTATGTGGCACCACTATGAAGCACACAATAAAGGCGTGTGAGAAAGAAGCATACTGTCTGTCGTTTGAGGAGGAATGCGATATACGGAAGGCAAAACACACCGCTGACAGAGGATTGTTGCCAAATTTTTACTCATGGCCGTAGTTTTTATCTTAATGCTAACTCTTGATTACCTTTCAAATAGAGGGGTTAGATATTGTTTTCATAAACTCGTTCACTTTTCCGGGGCTCTCCTCAGCCATATAAAATAATCTGACTGTAGCAAGCATCTAGTACAACAGACGTACTTGGACTGAAGGAATAAACTGCAAAAAAAGTTATAAAGACTGACATTACTCAAGAAGGAGCATCTCTCTGAGTGCAACAACCGCGCCCACCAACTGGTCTACGGAAGTAAGTGTTCTTCCCAATTTTTACTCTGTAGTCCTCCTGAACTAAATACAACATCAATGACCCCCTCGGTCTTCATACGACAACATCAATGACCCCCTCGGTCTTCATACGATAACATCCATGGCCCCCTCGGTCTTCATACGATAAAATCCATGGCCCCCTCGCTCTTCATACGATAACATCCATGGCCCCCTCGGTCTTCATACGATAACATCTGTGCCTCCATCTACATCTTCATTTGAAGAAACTGAGTAACATCATGCGGAGGAAGAGGATGGGTATGAAGGTTTAACAACTTGAGTTATTAAATGTAAAGATGCAGAGCTGACACATAAAAGAACACTCAAAGAGTGAAATGAAATCCTAATGGTATTGCCGAAATTACATTTTTCCTCCCAAGTGAGGAAGTAGTGGGTGACACACAAGGTAGAAAAGACATCATCATCTATGCGGAATCGATTATGCTTTTTCTGTTTGACGCTCAACAGGCTTGAAAAAATAAGTTTGCTGAGAAAGGTTGACAGGACTGAAAGCAACACCCAGACAGCCAATTAGCTGATACATGGACAGCGCCCCAGTTTTACATCAGCTCCAACTTCACTGAATAATAACACTTTAAAAATCTACTTTGAGAAAGTGTTTATGGCAAACCAGTCGCTTCTGAATGTGAAGAATTGACCTTGCATTATACAAACGTATGCTCTTGAAAAGACGCTTGACAAAATACATTCCTCGCAAATATTGCTTCCGAAAAATCATCGTATGATTCTATCACCAGCAACACCAGAGAGTACCCCATGCCCGCTCCACTCCCCTTGAAAATCCACCCTGGCCCCCAGTTGGGGAAGCACTGATCTGAGGATTCAACATTTTATTTTGTCCTGTGACCTTGATCTTCGACCAATTCCTCGAAAAATTTAAGTACTTAATTCTTGCCTGACCCATGACATTTCCACAAAGTTTTGTCTAAATCAGATAAAAACTTTTAGCTGACCTGCCATTGCCATGTGACTCTGACCCCTGGCATACTCGTACTGTTCTAAAAAACAATAGGTCAGACTCTTGGGTAATCGACAAATCTTCCACCATTTTTGGTCCAGATTAGATAAACACACACACACACACACACACACACACACACACACACACACACACACACACACACACACACACACACACACACAGTTCAAGCTTTGATCATGTCCTTTGACTGTGATCTTTTACTGTTCTCAAAATCAACTAGAAACCTTTGTTCTTGCCTTACTCTTAGGGATTTCATTAAATTTGGTCTAAATCGAAACAAAACTGAAAATTGACATTCCCATGTGACTTGGACCTTTGACCTTCTGTTCTCAAAATCAATAGGTCAACCTCTTGGCTGACCCTCAGTCCTATCACAAAGTTTGGTTTAAATCGGACTAAATCTGTATTATAAAACAAGAACATTCCAGACTGGTCCCTCAGTCACTTAAATAAAACGTTACCTAGCCATTCAGTGACTGAGTAACATGCTGAAATGTTTGTTGGCATCTTAAATGTCTCCTTAAAACGAAGATATACTGTAAACGTCTGTGTGAACGGGGCAAAATGGTTAAGTGCCAGTCCCATTATAACTCCAGTGATGTGTAAGGGTTAGAAAAGCGACCGCAGTCCAGTACGTGTAAGGATAGACGACCAGTCACTCCCCATGGAAGAATAACGTAGCTGAACACCTCCTCCCCCACTCGCCTCTAGGGAACGGAACCTATGCATGGCTGTCACTCTGAAGGAGGCGTTTTAACCAGTAGATCACTGGGTTACCATCGACGACGGAGAAAATGTAAGGAGAAGGGAAGAAGAAGGGGCTACTTCCTTCGACAAGCGGTAGCAGGAAGAATGATGAGCTGCAGAGTACCCAAGGCAATTTGTCCAGATTTATAGGTAAGAGAGCAGTAAGGAAGGGCAAGAGGAGGGGTGTAGGTTGGTAGGAAAAAGTGTGGGGAGATCGAGAGTGGAGGTGGGTGGCAGGGAGGGTGGAGGAGATGTGGGGTGAACGGGGAGGGAGGGAGGTAGTGTTGTAGAGTAGCAGGATGTAAGGAGAGGGGGCATGTGGATTTGAGGTGGGAGGGGGGTGGCGGCAGGAAGGGTGGGGAATTATGAGAGGGGGAAGGGTGCATATGAGAGGGTGGGACGAGGCATTTGGCGAGGTGGGACTCGGGGTTAATATTCACACACACACACACACACACACACACACACACACACACACACACACACACACATTTCGAGCTTTTATCATGTCCTTTGACTCTGATCTTTTACTGTTCTCAAAATCAATTACCTTTGTTCTTGACTTACTCTTTAGACTTTCATTAAATTTTATCTAAATCGAAACAACTGAAAATTGACCTTCCCATGTCATTTGGAACTTTGACCTCCTGTTCTCAAAATCAGTAAGTCAACCTCTTGGCTGACTCTCAGTCCTGTCACGAAGTTTGGTTTAAATAGGACTAAAACTGTATTATAAAACAAGCGTATTGCAACTTGGTCCCTCAGTCACTTAAATAAAAAGTTACCTGGTCATTCAGTGGCTGAGTAACATGTTGAAAGGCTTGTCGGCTTCTTAACTGTCTCCTTTAAATGAAGATTTACTGTAAACGTCTGTGTGAACGGGGTAAAATGGTTAAGTGCCAATCCCACCAGTGCCATCACACCAGTGATGTGTAGGGGTTAGAAAAGCGATTGAAGTCCACTACGTGTCAGGGTAGACGGCCAGTCACTCCCTATCGTTGAATTACGTAACTGAAACCCCCTCACTCGCCTCTAGGGAACGGAACCTATGCATGGCTGTCACTCTGAAGGAGGCGTTTTAACCAGTAGATCACTGGGTTATCATCGACGACGGAGAAAATGTAAGGAGAAGGGAGGAAGAAGGGGCTACTTCCTTCGACAAGCGATAGCAGGAAGAATGATGAGCTGCAGAGTACCCAAGGCAATTTGTCCAGATTTATAGGTGAGAGAGCAGTATAGAAGGGCAAGAGGAGGGGTGTAGGTTGGTAGGAAAAAGTGTGGGGAGATCGAGAGTGGAGGTGGGTGGCAGGGAGGGTGGAGATGTGGGGTGAACGGGGAGGGAGGGAGGTAGTGTTGTAGAGTAGCAGGATGTAAGGAGAGGGGGCATGTGGATTTGAGGTGGGAGGGGGGTTGGTGGCAGGGAGAGTGGGGAGGAGGAAGGGTGCATATGACTGGGAGGGAAGGGGCGTTTGGCGGGGTGGGAATGGGGGGTTAATGTTCGCATGCACACACGCACGCACGCGCACACACACACACACACACACACACACACACACACACACACACACACACACACACACACACCAGAGAGAAAGAGAAAGAGAGAGAATCTAATCATGGAAGTAATAGGATCTGTAATGATGAAACAAGCGAGAGACAATGTGTTTGATCTAGCGGCAAACACGTGTAAGAAAAACAAGATAAAAGTGTAACATTAAATGGAACGGAAGATTGGTTTGGGAGGCAGGCATGAATGACGGATGATGGCTGCATGGACGAGTGGCTAGGGAAGGGAAGAAAAAGGAAGGGATGGCGAATGGCGAGGCGGGAGAGGAAGAGAATGGAAGGGAGGCAAGGGGAGAAGGTAAAGGAGAGAAAGAAGAAAGGAGAAAGGCAAATCAAGGGATGGAAAGGAAAGGGAAGTTAAGGGTTTGAAGAAAGACAGGAAGGAAAAGAAGGAAGGGATGGGAAAGGAGGGGATAAGACCGGAAGACAAGGAAATGATATCAAAGAGGTGAGGGAGGAGTGGGGAGGGAAATGAAGGGATGGAGAGGATATCGTTACCTTAATGGGAATGAAAGGGAGGGGTAGGTTAGTGAGGTGATGAGGCGAGAGAAAGGAGAAAATGTATGGGTAAAAAGGATAAAATGCATGGAGGAGGTAAGAGAAGAGAAATGAAGGGAAGGGAATTGATAATGATTACAAAAGTAGTCAGGAAAGGGAAGAGAGGAGCAAATGTAGGAATACTGGGGAGAGAGGGAAGAAAAGGTTTCTCTCTCTCTCTCTCTCTCTCTCTCTCTCTCTCTCAGCCCATTTTCACTTTACGTCCGTTCATTACCTCCGGCAAGGAGTTTACATTTCACCCCGCGTTGGTTTGTTTGTTTGTCTGTCCGTCTGTTAGCAGGATTACGCAAGAAATTATGAACAGATTTTGATGAAATTTTGTGGAAAGGTGGACCAACGACCAAGAACGAACTGATTAAATTTGGGGGCGGATCCGGATCCGGAGTATCAGCACAATGTCTCCAAAAGTCCACAATGAATTTCAATGAAATTTTGTGGGAACGTGGGCCATGCACCAAGAAAGAATAAATTATTATTTTTTTTTTGGGGGGGGGAAATGGATCCGGATCTGGATCCTAAATCCACGGATCCGAATCCGAATCCTTTTTAATGGCACTGGCACTGTCAGAGGTATGCGCTCTCTGTGCGCTTTCTAGTTTTTTCTGTATCCGGCTACTCATTCCCCCATCTCTGTCTCTGTCTGTCTGTCTGTCTGTCTCTGTCTCTGTCTCTGTCTCTGTCTCTCTCTCTCTCTCTCTTTCTCTCTCTCTCTAATGACCCTCCGTGCATCACCTGTTCCCAGCCCGGTGTCAATTTGCTGATAGTCGGTGCCGAGGGACTGATTACGGGCTGCCTGTAACGCTGACGTGGAGAGAGGGGACGGGGTTTAGTCACTGTGATTGAGGGAAGGAGTAATTGTGGGAGTAGTGCTGCAAATGAGTGTAAGGGAGAGTGAAAAGGGTGTGTGAGGGGAGTATAGGCGTGACAAGGCGATTGGGAGTAGGAGTGAGAAGGGGAGCGAGAGACACGGTAAAAGGTGAAAAGAGTGAATGTGTGATGAAGAGGAAACGGGGCAGAGTGGAAGTGAATGTTCGAGAGAAGCAAAGAGGAGTGTGAAAGAAGTACACGTGTGACTGAGGCCAGTATTCTCATCGGATAAGGAGGCTCCGTAACACGTCTTCTTTACAAGTTAATTTTTTAATACGGCTAGTCAGTACAATTCTGCACGTCATTTATGCAGAGTACGGTGATAATAGAATAACCTAAATATCACTCATGAGGGTGGTAAGGTGTAATAAGCAAAATAAATCGCTTTGGAGGAGGAGATAAGGAGCCTTCTTACCCGACAGATTACGGGCCTGAGTGTGGAAGTGAGAGCTGGTGTAGGAGTGACTAAGGAGTATCTGTTACGGCAACACGGAAAAAGGGCAGATGTGGCTGAGGGTCGGAGTACGTGAGGGAAGTGGGAGTGGAAGTGAAAAATTATAACTACTGGATGCTGGTGTGAGAGAAAATAAGTGTTCAAAAGTGGATCGCAGAGGAGGAGTAACTGATAATGTGATTCCTGTTTGGCTATACTCTTTTCATCTTAACTTGGCCCAGATATTCATCCTTTTGCAGCATATTTCACGGTACCTACATGACAGAATATGATAATACTACAATTCTACATCGTTTTCATAATACTTTTTTTCGTTATTAACATCATATTCTAGTGTTAATCTAGTGCCACCGTTCAGCACTGCATTTGAGTAAATGGTAAATGTGGCTAAAGTAGATTAAAAAGAAAATAACAAGGAAAGGCAGACGTGTTTTGTTGCGAAGATCAAAGGAAGGCGTAACTGTGGGAAGTGGGAATGGATGTGGGATTGGGAGTGGGAGTGGGAATGGGAAAGGGGCTGTAAATGAGAAGGGATGATGTGTCACTGAGAGGAAGTAAAGGTGAAAGAGGGAGTGAGATATAAGTGAGGATAAGGAAAGGAGTATGTGAAAAAATATGTGATGGTGTGGGAATGAATGAGGGAGAGGGGAAGAGAGAATGAGAGGATGTGTAACTGAGTGGGAGTTGGAAAGAGAGGAGCGAAGTAGGAGTAACTGATTACGGGGTGCCTGTGACGCTAAGAAAGACGGAGGTTGACAGACAGACAGAGAGAAAGAGACAGACAGACAGAGAGCCGGGAGGTGGGGGTTGAGAAGAGGAAAAGAGAGGAGTGACAGAGAGCATCACATTAGCAAAGCAGGTTAGCGGCAGTAAAGGGGACACCATGACAGTGGCACAAAAAGGTTACAACATTCACTGAAAAAAGAGTTAAAGTTTAAACACGTGTCGTCCCACTCTCTACGCTTCGATTTACTCTCGCTATCACAGTACCTTTATTTTATTTTTTTCCCCAGCTTAAGGGAGATGTGTCTTGCCGATGAGTTAAATGCATTCGTTCGCTAGTTATTTCAGTACACTCTCCTCTGTTTTATATTTGCTGCCACCAGACGATTTTATTCAGCTTAGGGAAGATGTTACTTGGGATGGAGTTAGTAACAATACCCATCACCATTTCTGATGTACAATGACCAGATATTTTTTTTAGTTTTCCATTTCTCTCTACACTTTTTATTTTCTATAATTCCTGTAAAAGTAGAGTAAACCACAAAGCTTTGCTATAATGGAGATTTCTTTTTCCTGACACGTGTAGCTGAACTGGGTAATCTTTAACAACACTGACAGCCATTGTGCTGGAGGAAAAAATATTGTAATTCCAACAAGTAGAAAAAGATTTACTCCTTCACTACGATGATGTCTTTTATTTTACTCTTAATGCACCATAACTATTTTATTCATCGTGGAATTAACTCTTGAAGTGGAGAGGATAATAACAGTTTCTGTTTAACCCTTCACTTCGAGAAACTTCCCTTTCGGAAAATTTATTTGTCTGGACGTAACAGAATAAGAGAAAAAAGTCATCGCCGGACTGAAGAAGTTAAACTATATATCTGAAATTCTTGTGCTAACTTCAGCAATATTCATCACATCATCAAGCTATACCAAATCCCCCTGTAGAAGAAGAAAAAAACTGCGTGTGTGAGGATCCATAAGGAAAGAGATAGCACAAAAGTAGATCTATCAACCATTATGCACACTGAACCTGACTACGTAAATATTCACATATCTTTCATGTTTTCGAAATCCTGGCTCCACCTCACTAGTTAAGATATTCGTACGTGATAAACGCAACGTGTATAAAGCATGTGTGAGAAATCTAACAAAAAACTCATTGCATTACCTAACTTTTTATCATTATTCCAGCTTCCCACCAAAGTGAATCGGGTGGGAAGGATCCACGAACAAAAATGGATGACATTAACTAAAATAACTGCCAGTAGAGAGTGCCCACAGGATTTTGTCGAGTCGGAAAGGTGTACATCTACCAGTCCCACTCAGCTGAGTTCAACGCCACCAAGAATAAACCTTTACGAAGGTGCTGTAGTGGGCTGTGTCCATGTGTTCTCTCAAGTTCATACCATGTCATGGTTCTCCCTTCTGATATTTGCTCACAGACACAGTCACTATAGCACTGTTTCCATATGCACTTCACACCCTACACTCCAGAGGTCTTCCACAACCATGATCATGTGTGGCGCACTGGTTAGCAGGGAGTCACTTCCCCCAAAGACTGAAAGTGGGGTTCCTTGACCTTAGGGATCAGTTGCCTTTCAATATCCACAAAACATGGCTTGAAGGGATATGCTGCCCACACATGCCAGGCGTGTGCATGCCGGCTGTTGGAAGACAAACAAACACATATACATACTTCCATACGTACATACATATATACATGTATATACAAGCATACATACATACATACATATATCCCTTCATTAATCATCAAAGCCTTGAAAATCCTCAACTCCATCCCACACGCCAAAGTTTTAATATCCAAAAATATATATCCCCCACACTTCACCCTGAACCCTAACTTTTACCAAAGTTACATTTACTTACAGAGAGTTTCAGCTGCGTGAGGAAGCCTATAATTTGTCTCTCAGGCTTTTTCTTGATATATATAAGTGGGGTCCTGGGTGAGCCCCGGTCCGAATAACTTCCGAGTCAAGAAAAAGTGTAGTAAGTTGCAGGCGCTTTATATCAGCGGGATGGACGACGTCGTGCATATACGGGGCTTGCTGGTGGTGGTGATAGGAGGTGGGGAAAGGGGTGGGGATTTGGGGAGTGGTGGGAGAAGGATCATGGGGAGGAGCTTAGTTGGTGCTGGAGTGTTGTGCGGGAGGGAGGGGGGGGGGAAATATTGGGAGCAGTGGGAAGAGGAGGTTGAGGAGAGACTGGTTATAGTACTAGAGTGTCGAGGGGAAAGGGGATGGTGGTAGGGAGTTGTGGTGGGGAGGGATGATGTTTGCCAAGGGTTAGTGAGGCTCTTGGGATGTGCTGGGAGAAAGGATGGTAGTGAGGAGGGAAAATGTTAGGAAAGGGTTAGTGTTCTAGGATGTGCTGGTGTGCATGGGTGTGCTGGGGACTGGTGAGAAAAGAGTGTTGGGGAGAGGTTAGTGAGAATTGGGGTGTGCTGTGGAGGGGGTGGTGGGTGGGGTGGGGGAGACTATGCGAGAGAATGAGGGGAAAGGGTTAGTGAGAGCGTCTCGATGTGATGGTGGTGGGGAATGATGGAGAGTGAAAAACGATGGGGATGAGAAGGATTACGCTGTGCATATAC
The DNA here is from genome assembly GCF_032717465.1 of Coenobita brevimanus. NCBI lineage: Eukaryota > Metazoa > Arthropoda > Malacostraca > Decapoda > Coenobitidae > Coenobita > Coenobita brevimanus. The sequence continues at coordinate 47,212,318 of NC_137023.1, read as the reverse complement.
GAGACTTGGTGGTGGTGGTGGTGAAGATGGGTGGGAGGATGTTGCTGGGGTTGGGGGAGGGCGTGAAGAATGTCAGAAGATGGATTGGCATGAATCTTGGACGCACTTTTATCATAATCTTGCCACTAACACGCGATATTATTCAGCGGAGGATACATTTCGAACAGATGATGTTTGACCTACATGACTTTCAGCAGCTCATTCACAACCACGGTGGTCACTCCTAGGCTGACTAAACCATGTACAGACAACAGGAACTAACTGTAAAATGGCGTCCTAGGGCTGAAGGGGATAAGAACACCGAGGGTAAATGCAACCAAGGCCATGGTAATACCCGAGGAAGAATGTTGGCGTATAAACCATGAAAGGAAAAATTACTTGGAAAATATTAGGGGTGGAGTTTTGTGTTGGAGAAAAAGTTGGCAAGGCGGAAGTTTGGCTATGAAGTTTGCTGGAAAAGGATGTTGGTTGGAATATTAACCCATTAAATCCGATGATGTATTAGAAACTGTATTGTTGCTACTTTTCATGCGACTTTATTTCACCTACGAAAAGTCTGTCCCACTAAAAGGGTTAATGAAGGCTATATCTAACCTCTACACTCTGGAAAGCCTCTCCAAACCCGAATAACATCGTCTGAAGAAATGCACGAATATAACGCAAGGGATTAACCTACTCACTACGATAACATCTTTTTCTTGCTACTGACATATCATTTTTAGTATGCTTAACGAGGCATCTCAGAAGTGCTGGGAATGTAAAACATAACCTTCGTAAGCTCCTGACTTACTAAGGCGCTCTCTTAAGGTGAATAAAATAATCCAGTAGCAACAAGAATAAAGTTACATATGAAGTGCTCTGGCTGAGGAGCTAAGAACGCTGGGTGAGGCAGTACAGGAGGGAGTACGTTAACTATTAAACAACGACAGAAAAAAAATTACTCGGGAAAGTATTACTAGTGAAGTTTTGATGCGGAGAAAGCTTGGTTGAGGAACTGGCTTAGCGAGGGATGAGAAGATATGCTGGCTGGGATATTAACTAAGAATCCTGAGGAAACGTGACGAGCTAAGAAGGTGGATGTTATTTGGTTGTCAAGAATAATGGATGATGAATGGTGGGGAATAATAAATAAATGGGAAGACGGGGGAGATGTTAGTTAGAATAGTGGCTAAAGATGCTGAGGAATCGTTGAGGATGAAATAATGCTGCTGGTGGGGGATAATGAAGGCAGACTGTTGGAAGATAAAACTGGTGAGACTGACAAAAACAAAATACTGGGAGACGAGAGATATCAAGGGAGATGTTACCTGGGATAGCAATTTTGGGGAGATACAACTGGTGAAGGTTAGCCCAGAACCCGAGTACATTATTGACAGGGGAGCGAGTCGTTACCTTCAATACCACCACAACTACAAAAAAAGGAGATTAATTTTTGACCCCTTCAATACCGTAAGTATTTAGCAGTGATGATGATTAGTGGGTGTCTCCAGGCATGGGGTTATAATAGTGATGATAACTGCGATTGCACCAATACTACTATTCCAACAACAACAAGTAATAATAATACTGCTAATAATAATAATAATAATAAAAATAATAATAATAATAACTAGAAGACCGTAACTGCCAGAGACAGTTACTGATCTCTACGTATGGGAATACTGTTTTTTGTAATACCTCAAAAACCATTGGTCGGGCTGCCACTAATAAGTATACAGACCTGCTTCAGGACCTGACAAAACTTTTAGAGCCATGAAATGCCTCATCTATGCTTTGTTTTTTCCTGTACGGAGGAGTATTTAAAAATAGTTGAAAAGTGTGGTGTCGTCAATATCGTTAAGTCACGCATGAATGACCTTAAAGATTTTTCCACACACATGTTTGGAAAATGATATTATCACAGGATTTCCTTCCACGTTCATGTATCTATGGTAGTTTTGGAGCAAACTGAGGTTGAAAATTCATGAATTAAGGGCATTTTTTTTTAACCTGTGACCTTGAAACGTAGGTCAAGGTCACTGAAACTGGGTCATTGTAATAGCGTTATGGTGCTGTACAAACTCAGTAAGAATGACGAAAATCGGGGAGAAAAAGTGACGGAATAATAATAATAAAAATAATGACGGATACAAAGATCTCCACCTGTGGTAACAGGTGGTGATCAATAACGATAGTGACGACGACGACGACGACGATGACGGCGATGATGATGATGATGATGATAATGATATGATGATGATGATGATGACACCTATAATGATAATGACAAAAATGATGGTGATAATGATATGATGTCGATGATGATTCCTAAAATGATGATGATGATAATAATGATGATGATGATGATGATGATGATGATGATATGTTGACTTGAAGTTTGTTAGCTGCAATATTACAGAACGAATATTTTGGCAGCTAAAATATTCAGACGAAGGATGTTGTTGTTGCTGAGAAAAATGCGAAAACATTTCCCGTCGAAATATCCGTGAGAATATATTGCACGGGAATTTTGGAAGGGGGAATGAGGTCGACAGGAGAGTAATATCGGTGGAGGAATATTGGCGAAGTAATACTGGTGGAATAATAGGTTACTGGCCAAGTAATATTATTGGAGTAAAATCGATGAAGTAATATCGGTGGAGAAATATCAGTGGCGTTCTATCGGTGGAGTAATACAGTTAGAGAAATATCGGTGGAGAAATTTCAATGGAGTAATATTGGCGGTGTGATACCCTTGGGGTAATATCGGCGGAGTAATATCGGTAGAGTAATATCTGTGTGTGATATCGGTGAAGTATTACAGGTAAAGCAACATCGGCTGAGTAATATCGATGAAGTAACGACGGTGAGTGAAATGCACTGACAATGCTGGTTATAACATGTCCAAAATTATTCGTAAAAATCTGGGTATTAATTACAGGGAAGGAATATCTGTGACTGAAGCCTGACAGAGTAATAATATCAGGGAAGAGTTCCAATTTAGATATGCAAAATTTAGATACGCAAAATTATCAGCGAGGAATTTACATATGTACGAGAAATTTATATATCTCTGAGAAATTCTGATGTACGAAATTATTAAAGGAATTTTTCTAATGGAAGTTGTGATATTAGAGGTTAATTTACGTGCTAGAATCTTTTTTAATGAGGAATGAATTAACCTACCCATCTATTTACCTATCAGTCAATCTATCAAGCTATCTGTCTGTCTATCTATCCATATCTATGTATTTATTTATCTAAATACATTAAATATATAAATGGGGAATTTAAAAATTTGTGGTATATTTGGATAACAATGGGATTTTAACACAAAAAGAATTTTGATTATAGTGAGATTTTTTGATAATATGGATAACAGATACTAGTGGGACAAAGATATTAGAGGCGACGGATATAGTGAGACATTTTGATATTAGGGGCAACAGATACTAGTTGGATATTTATACATTAATATTACCAGATATTACGGGTATGTACAGATACAAATTATGGTCTGTGAGATTATTAGTGGGGATTTAAGGAATTAGTGGGATTTTATATATGTATGGAAAAGTTAGATATGCAAAAATCTAGATATACGTAACTGTTAGTGAAAAAACTAGACATTAGTAAGAAATTCCTATAACAGTAGCAAAGATACATACTCATGGCAAATATCTGTTATTTGGAAATTCTGACATGCGACATCATTAGTGGCAAACCAATACATATGAAATTTACATACTAGAGAAATTTATATAATGGTGAGTAATTACATGTTAGCTGAAAACTTACATCAGGGCTATTCAACTGGCGGTCCGTGCGACAAATCCGGCCTCTGAGTCGTTTTTGCTTGGATCTTTGACAGACCCAGAAGAATGAAAATAAACGAATAAACAAGCATAAATCAGAAAGTTTTGCGTTTTACTTTTTATTTATGTATTTAACGAAAACGGTAAACGTAAAAAAATATGAATTTTTCGTTTCTTTCTGTGTATAAGTGTTCAGATAAAGAGAAAATAAACAGGTAAAATAATGCACGCCCTTTGTTAATCTGAGTTTCATAACTCGGTTCTGCTTCTGGAGTAGTTGAATAGCCCTGATTTACATATTAGGCGAAAATTATACCATACATTACTTGATTATATACCGAGTATATATATATATATATATATATATATATATATATATATATATATATATATATATATATATATATAGATACAGATAGATATAGACAGACAAAGATAGATAGATAGACAGATAGATACACAGATACATACTGTAGATAAGGAACTGTACAGTGTATTTCTGTAGAATGAAGATACAGTAAATTATCAGCGGGCAATAAAATGCTGACGGTGATGGTCGTGGTGATGATATGCGTGCTGAATGGTTCAGTTACGAAACTTGTTCGAGACTTGTTATTCCCCAGCAGAGAAACTGATAACACCACATAACATTGACGACAACATCTATATATTATGGTCCGCTGGAAGTTTAACTAGTGTTTATGAAGGACTGATTGCATAACTATGATTAGTTCTCCCACCCAATGTAATAGCTAATACATCAAGCATAATTCTTAAACACTGTGGTGGACTGGGTTGCCTTGAATACATAATTTTGTCCGGTGTCACAACCACAACTACAATAATATTTGGCATTTGTGAAAGAATAATAAACTGCATAGATTATATATATATATATATATATATATATATATATATATATATATAAAGCTTCCACAGTGTAACAATCACACCAAGTAGAGTGTCTTTCTTTGTATATGAACGAATAATTGTGCAGTTTTCGTGACAATCAGTGCACCATGAATAACTGCATAGCCTTGACACTGTCTGGACTAGATTACTGTTAGTGTAGATATCAGTATTCCAAAGGTGATTCTTTGCATTTGTTTAAAGAACTGCATAGATTGGTGAATTTGTGTTGCCTAGTTCACGACTCAAGCTACTTACGATTATTATTAGTGTGAGCGATGAAAAAAAGGTATAACCCTGATCAGATTACTCTGACAAGGTTTACAGTCAGAACAACAATAATTTCTTAGTAAATGTAAAGGAATAATCTAACGGCCTTGATACGATTATATTCCTTAGTGTCAGAATCAGACAACATACGATAACTGTTGAGTATCTGTAGGTTAATATTTGCGTAACTGGGATCAATCACGATTGTTAGATTACCAAAACCAACTAAGACAGTTATTGAGTAATGCAAAGAATTTATTTTCAGTCTTGATTAGATTAGAATATTTGATTACCAGAACAATCATGATAACTTCTGGATCTCTCTCTCTCTCTCTCTCTCTCTAATCTTTAAAGGCATAACTGGTTAACCTTCAATAATATACTCGAATTGCCCATGTAACAATCAGAGAACCTATACTGCTCTTAATCTGCTCTTAATAATTCGGATCGTCAAGAACAAACACATCTGACTGGCACCCACTCATATCTCCCCCCCCCCCTTCATCTCCACCTCCTCCTCCTCCTCCTCCTCCTCCTCCTCTTCCCCCTCCATGGTCTCCTCCTCCTCCCACCCACCCAGCCGACCTAACTGATCCACGAATATCACTCTCGCTGATTGAATTCCAGAGGCAGGTCGTGTTCCTACCCTACACACACACACACACACACACACACACACACACACACACACACACACACACAAACACAAACACACGGGGTTTGCCTGTTTGTTTGTTTGTCTGTCTGTCTGTCTGTCTCTGTCTCTATCTCTCTCTCTCTCATTGTTGCATATTATCTTCTAAGCAACTACAGTCCTTTCTCTCCTAAATGTTTCTTTTCTAGCTTAAGACTCTCCTTTTTTCTTACCTGTCATCCCAGTCGCCGTCCACATCCTTCATCCTCTTTTCTGACTTTTTATCGTCCTTATTTTCTCCACTTATTTCTCTCTCTTTTTTTTCCTCTTGTTTTAGCAAAAATTTCGTCTTTTCTACTTTTCTTCCTACCTATCTTGCTATACTTTTAAGTTTTAATTCTTTCAATACCTCTACCGATTTTATAAGGTATAGACAATTCTGTATTTTCTTCCTTCTTCCCTCTCTTTCTCTTCCCTACTGTATTCTCTTCCTCCCTCTGTCTCCCTTTCCTCCTCATTTCCATTCTCATTCAACCTCTCCCTCCCTATTTCCATTCCCATTCTCCTTCCCATTCCATTATCACCACTTCATTTCGCCTACCATTCCTCCCCTTTTCTCCCCTATTTCTGAACACCTGTTTGTGACATCTACTCCGATCCATCCATTTCCGATATTAGCTTCCTATCCCCCTTTCATACCTCTCTCTCTCTCTCTCTCTCTTACATCCACTCCTGATATTAGCTTCCCTTGCCTCTCTCTCTCTCTCTCTCTCTCTCTCTCTCTCTCTCTCTCTCTCTCTCTCTCTCTCTCTCTCTCTCTCTCTCCTTTTCACGTTCCCGTAATCTTCACTAGCTCGTCTTTTAACACACTCCTCACATTACCTCTAAAAGCTCCTCGTCTTTCCTTTCACATCCTACGCTGACGTACTTCCTTCCAAGACACCAAACTGAATATTTCCCATTCCTAATCCCTCCTCACTCCTATGTGTAGATGATGTTTTTTTGTTTTTTTTCACATTCTCTCTCTTTCTAGATTATTTTATTAGGAAGGTTAATCAGACTGATGAGGTTAGATACAGCATTCACCTAACCCTATATTGAGTGTTGTTTACTAATTTCACTAACACCGTCTCGAGGTGGCAGTGGGAGACCAATGAAGTAGCACATCTGATCCAAGGTGTTAACATTGCTCACTCTG
>NC_137023.1:47143013-47200513 GCF_032717465.1 Coenobita brevimanus | reverse complement strand
CTGCCGAGTCTTTCATATCCCATTCTCTCCTCTGACAGTTTTATTTGCTTCAAGAACACCTTCCCATATTACAGACACGAGAGAAACACGGTGGATGATAGAAAGTCATGCGATGGGTACAGCTTATCGTTATTACACACGACTCCATTATTCAGAAGGGCGTGTTTGAAGCGAGTACAGTTAAGGAAATATTTATCACCACCATCATGTTCCACCAACTTTGGGCGTGAACTAGTTTTCTCCATAAGACTTATTGTGCCGGTAATTCTAAGGAGCTAAAAAAATTCATTCAGATAACTTTATTACTGTATTTACTTTAACCCCAGCATAGTCAAGAGCTTACTTTACCCGCATGCTCTGTTCTAGAAGATTTTATTCATCTCTGGGAAATCTTTCGCCATCAGTCTCATTTAACCTCTGCATGGTCGAACACGTGCTTAATTATTTAACTCAGATTATCACTGACGATTTTATGTAACTTAGGGAAACCTCTGATCTTCAAATGTTTAATGCCTAACTCAATGGAACCAACATGAGGCTTATGAAATACGTCAAATGGTGCAGTGCTACAAAACTAGCCACTGTGCACTTCACTGTCCATAGTAAACATAATTAACAAAGTAAAAATATATACTTTACTCACTAGAGGTTTCTTTAATCAGTCTCGGCCCTTCGTTTTCCAGGGAGCTGGTGTCACTGCAACTACTGTATATACGACTTGGGCGGACGAAGAGTGGTGTGAAAGTATATTGGAATCCTGGTATGTGTGTGCTATGAAAATGAAATGAATAGGAGGATAGGAATGTGTGTGTGTGTGTGTGTGTGTGTGTGTGTGTGTGTGTGTGTGTGTGTGTGTGTGTGTGTGTGTGTGTGTGTGTGTGTGTGTGTGTGTGTGTGTGTGTGTGTGTGTGTGTGTGTGTGTGTGAGAGAGAGAGAGAATATTCAACCATCATCCTCCACTGAGCTCGACTCCTTTTCCCCTCTCACTTCCCCTGAAAATCCTCTCTTTCTCCCCTTTCAGAATATACGGAAAGGAAGAGGAATTTTATATACTTTTGCTACAGACTGAACTACTGACCCCAGGAGCGTTATTTTCTTTTTATTATTACCTTTTACTGATAATCTGATTCACCTTTCCTAAGTTAAAATGTAGGGAAACGGCAAAAACTACAAAACTGATGTCACCCAAATTCCAGGGGTTAAGGAATGGGAGAAAAAGGATAGGAGGGAAATCTATAGGGAGGAAGAGACAGAGAGGTGGTGAAGAGTTGGGAAGAATACGGTGAAAGAGAATAAAGAGGGAGGAAGCGACGAGAGAGAGGAAGAGGAAAAGAGAAGAATAAAGGAAAGGAAAGAAGACTGTGGTGAGACATGTTAAAAGATAGGAGAGGATAATGCGACGAAAGTATAGAGCAGGAAGAAAGGGAAGAAAAGCAATGGAGAAGAGAACGAGGAGGATAAAGAAAAGAGGAGCTGCTGATGGAAGGAAAAAGGGGGTATGGTAAAATGGAGATTAAATAGAGTTCAGAGTAAAGTGGGAAGAAAAGTATCGAATGAATTTAAAAACAGGAGAATCGAAGGGAAACAGAAAGGAAAATAATGGGAACCTGCGATTGAGAAATGGAAGAGAAAAAGTAAATGAGGACAGAAAGTGAGGAAAGGGCGTTGGGAAAAGGGAATGAGAGGAAATTGGAAGGATGAGTAGTACAGTACAAGAGTCGGCATGATCATGAAATGGTGGATGACGAGAGAAACGCCAGAGAAGAGAGAGATAAAGGCAAAATAATAAAAAGAAAAAATACAAAGGAGAGCTGGAAATAGTTGAAAAGGTATGCTGAGAGTGAGGAGGGAGGAATGTGGAGGGAGAGGGAGAGGCAGCAAAGAGAGAGGAGGAGAGGGGAGAAGAAGAGAGGGTAGGAGAGAAGAGATGGTAAGAGAGAAGAGGACAGGAAGGAAAGTGGAGGAAGAGAAAAGAGAGAAAGGATAAAAGTGGCTAGGTCAGTAAGAAAGATCAGTAGTACGAAAAGAAAGAAAGAGAAAAAGATGGATAAAAGGGAAAGCTAGCGAGGGAAAGAGAGAGAGACTGAGAGTGAGGGGAAGGGTGAGAGAGGAGGGCAGAATAATTCGAAGGGAAAGGGAGAAGGGGAGAAGAGAAGTGTGTGATTGGAGAGAAAAGTAGGGGGAAAAGGGAAGGAGAGGAGGAAAATGTATGAACTGGGAAGGCAAAGAGGAGAAAGATGACAGGAAAGAGAAGCAGAGAGAAGACGGGATATGTGTTTGAGAGAGAGAGAGAGAGAGAGAGAGAGAGAGAGAGAGAGAGAGAGAGCGAGAATAGAGAAGGAAAGAAAAAAGGTGAGGGGTGGCAAGGGAGAGGGAAAAAGGAATGAGGGTGGAAAGCGTTGGGAAAAAGGAATGAGGGTGGAAAGCGTTGGGAAACAAGGAAGGAATGGAAGAGTGTGTGAAGTTTGAGGTGGGTTACGGAAGAAAGGAAGAAGAAAGAGAAGGGAAGGGAAGGGAATGGAGGAGGAAGGAGGAAGAAGGAGGAAGAAGGAAAGGAGAAAAAGGCAAGAAATGAGAAGGGAATCTGGACATACGGTAAGAAAGGAAAAGCTTTTAAGCGATGGAGGGGTAGGAGGAAAAGAACGGAAAGGAAGGAAGGAAGGACAAAAATGGGAAGGAGAGGCGAAAAAAGAAAGGGTGGGAAAAAGAGAGGGGAGAAGTTTGTGAGAAAAATGAAAAGTGTGTCAGGGGTAAAGAGGCTTCGAGAAGAAAGGGAAGGGATGTGGGAGAAGGGAGGATGGGAGAAAAACGCAATGGTTGGGATAGGAAGATGGGAATGATAAGTTTCGAGAGAAGGCTTAAAAAGAAAAAAAGAAAAAAAGAAAGAAGGACAGTAGAACTGCGTGAAGTTTTGGGGTGTTACAGAAAAGAAAGACAGGGAGAGGAAGGGAATGGAAGGGAAGAGAAAAAATGAAGGAGGGAGAAAAAAAGGAAGAGAAGGCAGGAGGGGGGGAGGGGCCTAAAAGAAAATCCGAGTGGGAGAAGAGAGTGACTGTGAGCACAAGAATGAGGGAGGAGAAGGTTGAAGAAAAAATGAGGGAGACAGGTGAAGGGAGAAGAGGAACGAGGGAGAGAGAAGGTGGGTGTAGGAAGTACAGGAAAGAAGTTGTAGGAGTCAGAGGGGGGGGAGAGAGGGGAAAGAGGAAAGAAAGATGGAATGGAGTAGAGGGAGAATGAAGAAGGAGAGGGAGGTGGGAATAGGGGAGAGAGTAAAAATGGAAGGAGAGAAGGAATGGGAGATAGGACGGAGGGAGGGAAATAAGGAATTAGGAGAACGAGAGAAAAAAAAGGTTGGGACAGTAAGTCAGTGAGAGACAGGAGAGGATGGAAGAAAGGTAGAGGGAAAAGGAGGGACGAGGGGGAATGAGGAAGAAGGGAGGAGATCAGGAAAGGTAGAAAGAGGAGGGAAAGATAAGAGAGAACGGGAGAATGGGACGGATGAAAAAGGAGGGAGAAAAAGAGAGAGGGAATGAGAGAAAGAATGAGGGAAAGAGAGAAATGGTGGGGGAGAGGGAGCAGAGGCCAGGGATGTGAGAGTCGAATTCCCAAACTTTCCAATTGCAATGGCTTCTCGTTTCAACACCCCCGCCCCCCCTCTTTCTATTCCTTTCAACCCTTTACAGAGAGTATGCATATTTAAAAAATCATTTTTGGTATCACCAGACGATGCTCTTCTCTTTTTAAATCCTTTATTCTCTCCCTTACTGCTCTTATCATCCCTTTACTACGAATACCCTGTACATACGAGGATATCTGATGGATGCTCCCAGGGGCTAGACTGGAAATGCTGTTGTTACTGAGTTACTGAGGGCCTGTTATCTGTGTTAGGGTACCCAGCATCACACGCCAGCCTACACTGTCATAACATGGGATTCATTCTCTGTCGGGAGATAGTAGATAAGGTATTAAATTTTGAAATGAAGTAGTTAACCTCTGACAATGGGTAATGGAGTTTAAAATATAATGTGCTGGTATTAATAAGAAATTACGACACCCCTCAGTTTTAATATACAAGATTTTCTGTTTCCTAAAATTTCAGGTTAATTATAATAGTTTTTGAATAGTTATGGTAAGCTTGGATTGATCACTGTTTGAGTTCTGGTAGGATAGGTCTCTAGATTGGGTAGATATGTGGATCTGTGACTAGTTGTAATGGATGGGTGGAAGGACAGAAATAGATTAAACAGATGAGCGGATGGAACGGCAGGACAGACATCGATAACTGGATATATGGGTATTGGTGGCGTCCAGCAACTATCATGCACGCCAGGAGTTGCCAAGTGTCTCTGACTTACCAAACTCCCATGTGTCTGAAGGCAACCGAAAATCCATTTAGCCGCCGCTTCATGTTTTGCCGTTAGCCCTTTTCCCAAGTGTCCGGCATCAAGCAGTTTGACGAAATAGTTTAATGTGCTCGGGCTATCCAGACGATGCTATTTTCGTTTAAACACCTCCAATTTTTCCCTTTTCATTTCTATTCTGTTCACCCCTTTACATAGCGCACATGGTTTTTACTGCATTCGTGCTACTTTTTTTTTTTTTTTTTTTTTTACAGTCTTGCAGGCTTCTGCCTTTGGTTCCTTCTTCATTGCGTTAAAAAAGGCTCAATAAAAAGGCCTTTTGTACCAATGGAGTACTAAGCCTCTTCGAATCGAAAAGTTTCTCCTAAACTACATATAATTTTCTGAGAGTATGAAGGAAAAAAAGACTTCCAGAGCTTGTGGGGATAAAAAAAAAAAAAAAAAAAAAAAAATAGTGGCGAATATATTCCGAAAGTCATACAAAAAATAATAAAGATGAGCCACATTTATTAATCATTTCAACTGCCTTCATTTTAATGGGTGTTAAAATTCATGTGCCACATTTTTCTTATTCATTCAATAATTATTTAATTTTTCCCACTAAAATTCACAATAATTATTAGAATTTTTGTGAGAAAGTTCTCCCATCCGAACTGAATTCCGTCATCCAACTGCGATGTATTTTTCCCGCTCAGTTTTATTCGTCCAACTCTTTCCATGTCATAACTTTTTCCTTTATAGTTCGTCTCTGCACAGCTGGCTTTCTTTGACCGATGAGTGTGCCTTATGCTGTGTTCTTTGTCCTCTTCCTCCTCCTTTTCCTCTCTCTCTCTCTCTCTCCCTCTCTCTCTTTCCTAACGCCAGACTGGATTTTACCGTCGTCGTCATGTGTATATGTACAAAATTCAATGAGTATATTGCATCATCCCTTTCCCTACCATCCCCCCCACCACCACCACCACCACCATCATCACAGCTTTTTTATATATATTCTTCATCTCTTTACTTCGATAACCCATTAATTTTGTACTTAACTCCTTCAGCAACATTACCTCTTTTCTACCAAATTATATCCACGCTTTCGCCAAACAGTTCAAATCATCTTCGCGGAGACATCACGGACGGACGAGAAGGTCAAAGACAAATTTTCGGGTATCTGCTTCACTGAGATCCAATTTCCCTTCTCTGTCCCTCTGGTTATGTTGGCAATAGTTCCAGCCCAGCCAGTAAATCATTCCAACTGGATCTCCTCAAGTTTCCACCGCTGTGTGTCTTTATTTCCGCCAAATTTTTAACATGTAGTCCCATTCCTCAGCATTTTACAGCAACATTTTTACAGTACTATTCTTTTATTCGTCTACTGTTTATCTCTCTTTCGTTTTGCTTCCTCTTCTTTCTTCTTCTTCCTCTTCTTCTTCTTCAAGGAATACAATTATCAGTGACATTTTATTTAGCTGGATTATCTTAAAGCAATAGTTCTGGAGTACAGTTCTCTTCCCTAATTCATTTTTTTCTTCCTGGAACCTGTTTACAGTGGTCAGTAACTTCATATATTTTATACTGCTTTTTTTTCCTTCTCTAACAGTTCTTTAACATGTTTCTGGATTACCTCTTTCTCCATCTCCTAAGTAACTAATGAGCTGGACTAATGATGATGATAATGGTGGCGTTAACGCTGATGATAATGAAAACCATGATGATGATGATGATGATGATGAAAAACGATAATGACGATGGCAATAATGGGGATCAAGGTGATGAAGACAATGGTGATGATGATAACCATAATGATGACAATGATAATGACGACGATGATGAAAACGACGATGATGATGATGATGATGATAACGAGGATGCACATTTGTCTAACATATTCCTGGAGCTATTTTTTTTTCCTCGGACTCGTTTTTTGCCCCAGTGTTCCGCCCCATGACACCAGGGCAGAGCGTTCCTCCTGTTAACACCACCTTGGGGACTGCATAGGTAAGGCTGACTTCGACCCCGCTGATTCTCTCATCTGCAGAATCACTTCACCCCCCCCACCCTCTCTCTCTCTCTCTCTCTCTCTCTCTCTCTCTCGGTGATTCTGTGGCCGTGTAGATCTGTGGCTGTATGAATTTGTGGCTTCTCCGACTATGATTATGTATTTCACAGGGCCATGACTGTTTTGATCACTGTACTCGGTTGAACTTCATCTGACAAAAATCCCTAACCGTTTCTGCGTAAGGAACTGGAGGGGAGACTCGACAAATAACTAAGGAGACACATTCCCGTCTCATTTCTAAGGCTCGTCAAAGTTCACGCAAGCGCTACTTAGTATTGATGCCATGGGAGTGGCCCAACTCCATCAGATGATAATGAACCGACTATAGGACCCCACTGGTTTTCTCATACTCTTAATCATTTGGTCTTTGTCTCTCTGTTACGTTAATTACTTTGTGGCTGTGTTGCTCTGTACTTCTCCGACCGGAATAATATCTATCACTACAAAATAATTATTACCACTAATATAATTATAGAACTACGACCACTTATCAAAATGAACAGACGACACATGCATGGAGAGGCACATAAAAAGAGTTGCACTTTTTTTTTTTTTTTTACTTCACAATTAATGGAGCAATCTTTTCCCCACAGACATTTCGAGGGGCGTTTCTTGTGTGAAATGCTACGCCCGTGATGGACACGAACGTTTCGAAGGCTTAAATGAAAACTGAATGGATATTGGGTTCCTAGCACTGGGAATCTGTTAACAATGCCCCTGTTATTGTGTTTTTCTGTTCTTGTTTGTAGATCCCTTCCTGCCTCACGTACTATCACAGGTGCAAACAGGGTTGGGATGGTAATGTTGATGATGATGTCAATGGACGAAGAAGCTTATGACGACGACGATGACAATGACGACTGTACGCTCTTGGAATCCCCGAGGACCTGTATCTACACGTCGGTGGCTCATGTCCGCGTGCGTCTCTCTCGTGCTCAGCAGCTAATAATATGATTTTTCTTTTAAAGGCCAACCCTCGACGCATTTAACCCTTCACAATATCCATCACCTATCTGTGCCCACCAGAGACTCCAGATATAGTCCTCTGCTGCACTGCCAGTTTTAATATGTGACGACCCTGGATATATACAGTCCGTTCCATGAAGCCCATCTGTCCTCCTACATGCAGCAGATGACGCACACACTATCACATGCCTACCAGCGCATCACTAGACTACCGTGTCTCTGTTTACCATCCTGTCGCCAATATACTTCTGTGTCACTGCATACCATCACATCCCCACTAAACTACTGTGTCTGTCTACCATCATATATCACCACTATACTACCGTGACACTGTCTACCATCACGTCGCCACTATACTACTGTGTTTCTGTCTACTATCACGTCGTCACTAAACTACTGTCTCTCTGTCTACCATCACGTCGCCACTACACTACTGTGTTTCTGTCTACCATCACGTCGCCACTATACTACTGTGTCCCTGTCTACCGTCACGTATCACCACTATACTACTGTGTGTCTGTATATCATGAAGTCCCCACTAGACTACTGTGTCTACCATCACGTCGCCACTATACTATTGTGTCTCAGTCTACCGTCACGTATCAATACTATACTACTGTGTCTCTGTCTTGCACACTACCCATTAAATTATGTTCCATCACACTCGGAGGCCGCCATCATCACTGCTTATATTTTATGGATCTGTGCTTGGATTCACAAACACACCTAAAACCCATTCCCTCTGGAAACTAAGAACTGCTTTCAAGACAAGGGAAGGAGAGTGAGGAAACGTCCCTTGTCTCTTGTTCCACCAGGTGATATCTGACGAACTCACAATTCCTCAAGCACAGAAACAGCTGCCGTTTTTATGCTCTAGTAACCTAGATTTGCTTGTCAAGGCTGGACAAGGAAGGGAGAGTACAGAAACCTCACATGCCTCTTGCTCTTCCTCCTGTAACAAATCTTCGTGTTTGTCATGCATATGACATTGATATGCTACTATATTAGCACCGAGGCAGTCGTTATCTTCGTCTCTGCACGCCTGTCTCTGTAGCCGTCTATCTGTTTCCCAAGTCAAAGTGCGAGGTGGAAGAGGGGGAGAGTCGAGGGCGCGGGAGACGGAGGGAATCATAACATAAACAGAGACGGCCAGACAAGACACGGAAAACTGTCCACCAGCACCACAGCGAGTCTGGGCGGCGTGTCAAGGAGGACGAACAACCCAGTGACAGCGGCAGGAACCAGCACATACACCAGAATGGGTTAGTATCACACCACCAATACCCGGGTCCGGCATTAAGGAAACACGGGGCGACACGAGGCAAGGATGGGGGGCGGCGCTTACGACAGAATATGTTTGGTGGGACGCACACGGAATGATGGACGCTTGGACACAGACAAAAGGGACACAAGCCACAGACAAGGCGGCTGCACACACACACACACACACACACACACACAGAATGCACAGTGAGGTTGGATGGTGAGGATATGGAGAATGTTAGTGCATTCAAGTACTTGGGCAGTGTGATGAGTAAGGATGGAACTTTGGGTGATGAAGTGCTTGAAAGGGTACAGCAGGGAAGGAAGGTTGTTGGTTCACTGAAAGCAGTGATGAGAAATAGGGAGGTGAGTATGGATGTTAAGAAGTCACTGGATGATAGTACTGTGATCCCTGCCCTGACGTATGGAAGAGAGCATGGACCTTGCTAGAGGGGAACAAGTCAAGACTAGGAGCAGTGGAAATGAGTTACTTGAGAGGGGCATGTGGAGTGATATGGAGGGATAGGTTGACTAATGAAGAAGTGAAAGAATGTTGTGGGGTGGATGTGGACGTGGTTGAGAAAATTAGGAGAAATACAATGAGGTGGTTTGGACATGTGGAGAGAATGGAGAATGAAAGACTGACCAAGAGGGTGTATGTGGGTGAAGTGGAGGGAGGGAGAGGGAGGGGAAGACCGAGGATGAGGTGGAGGGATGGAGTTGAGGTATTTTTTTTTTTTTATGTGTCCGACTCTGGCCATAGGCTTCACAGCCTGCTTTATGAGGGAGGGGGGAGTGAGTTGAGGGGAGGGCAGTCAAATGGTGGGTGACAGAGCGACTTGGAGGTGTTTCTGTCTGCGGCCACCTTTTGCGGGATTAGGGCGTCGGGATATATATATATATATATATATATATATACATACACACACACTCACACACAACCTTTTCCCCCTCTTATGACCAATGACATAAATATCGGTGTACTTGTTGTATATTCCGGCAAGACTCTTGGACAAAGTGCATAATCTCACTTGTCCCTGTTCAGTGAACAATTATTATTATTATTATTATTATTATTATTATTATTATTATTATTACAATAAATTCATATTCTATCTATCTATCTATAGCCCGACGCCCCAATTCCGCAAAGGGTGGCCGCAGACAAAACGCCTCCAAGTCGCTCTGTCACCCACCATTTGACTACCCTCCCCCCAACTCACCCCCCCCTCCCTCATATACCTCTCAACTCCATCCCTCCACCTCATCCTTGGTCTACCTCTCCCTCTCCCTCCTCCCACCTCACCCACATACACACTCTTAGTCAGTCTTTCATTCTCCATTCTCTCCACATGTCCAAACCACCTCAGTGTATTTCTCCTAATCTTCTCAACGACATCCACATCCACCCCACAGCGTTCCTTCATTGATTCATATTGATAATAATAATTACTCATAATTCTGAAACTTCAATAACACTTTGACAAGTTTATTTATCGAAATGAATCAGTACTTATGTTCGCAACTGTACACTGGCAATACTGATTGCAGGTGACTGTATTTACAGTCACAGAAACAAAACAGACACCGATCCTGACTACGATTAAGCAATTTTTATTAACATAAACTTTCTGTCTACTGACTATCACAATAGGAAAGACTTCTGGCACTGGATACATATTAGAAAGTTATATCGAATATTGCCAGTTCGAAACGTTTCTCTTGAATGAATAAATGGAGATGGCAAGGATAAAAAAAAAAAAAGCAATTTAACTGCATGGGTTTACCTCTTCGGTACGATCATGCTCCATTTATTTCCCTTATTTCCGTTGCCTTCTTACAGTTTTACTCGACTTCGGAGACAGTCCTCAATCTGAAAGGGTTATTTAGTTTTCGCACTTCACTATTGGGGGCCTTATTAAAAATAAATCTAGTGAAAGGGTTTATTCGTTGGTCTCTCTCTCTCTCTCTCTCTCTCTCTCTCTCTCTCTCTCTCTCTCTCTCTCTCTCTCTCACGAAACGGGCGTGGGTGTTAGGGTGTGTGAGAGAAGGCGTAGTTCAGTACCAGCTTCCCCCACCCTATTCTCCCCTCCCTCCTCCCTCCACCCTCTGCCTTGCTGGTCCCCCTTCCCCCTGTCATTGCCCCCTCCCATCACCCTCTTCCCCTTCCTCTTCCCCCTCCACCTCCCCCTCCCCTTCCCCCCTCACTCTTTGCCCGTCCCCCACCACCTCTCGCTCTGTCAATACTTTAAAGGGCACCAACTCGGAAAAAAAGACGGCCTTAGGTTCTGTGGAGGTGAGAGAGAGAGAGAGAGAGAGAGAGAGAGAGAGACAGAGACAGAGACAGAGAGAGAGAGAGACAGAGACAGAGACAGACAGACAGACAGAGACAGATAGACAGACACAGAGGCGGGAGGGAGGGTTACCGACAAAAACTGCAGATATATAGACGGACAGATTGATAGACAGACAGACAGACAGATACAGATACACAGATAAATATAATGGGATACTGAGACAAGAGAATAAAGTGAGTTTCATCCCAACCCTCAGCGACAGTCGTCCTTCAGCTGAGAAAATACGTGTACGAGAAACAAGAATGAAGTTACAAAACCAACTCGCTGATGGCGTTACTGCGTAGTGCCTCTCGTCTCCTCAATACGGAGATTTTTTTTTTTTACATTATTAAAACCATGTATTATATAACAAGAAATGTCGAGAAGGTACTCTGGCTGAAAATTTTAATCGAAAATATTTAAAAAGGAATAAAAAAAAACAAGAAGGAACTAGAGAAGGTCTTCATATTAACTAAAGTAAAAGAAAAAAAAAAAAGATGGAGGATGTAAGAAAAGTACAACTAAATAATGAAACTAGGTCGAAACGAGGCAAAGGACGTCAAGAAATTAAGGGCAAACTGACCATGCATAGGGAAAGAAAGGGCTTCATAACAAGATAAAATAAACAAAAAGGAAGTGCAGGAAAACAGAATGGGTTTGGAGGAAGCAAATTGGTGGAATCGACTAAAGGGAAACACGAAATGGAGAGTAAACAAAGCAGAAATAGAGAAGGAAGGAGGGGTTATAGCAGAAGTAAATTAAACAAATATTAACCAGGGAAACCAGTGGACCATGAGATAGGATATACGTAGAATCGAGAAAGGGAAAACTCTGTGTGTGTGTGTGTGTGTGTGTGTGTGTGTGTGTGTGTGTGTGTGTGTGTGTGTGTGTGTGTGTGTGTGTGTGTGTGTGTGTGTGTGTGTGTGTGTGTGTGTGTGTGTGTGTGTGTGTGTGTGTGTGTGTGTGTGTGTGTGTGTGTGAGAGAAAGAGAAAGAGAGAGAGAGGGAGAGAGAGAGTAAATGACATGCCATATTCCGCAGGGGATCCACAATGACCTCTGCATACCAGCACGACCAACCTAACTACCCTAGCTTACTGCTGTCATTAGGGCTCATATCAACTCTCTCTCCCTCTCTCTCTCTCTCTCTAACCATAGCGCCATGGCTTACTGCTGTCATTTGTGCCCATATCAATACTCTTATTACTAGCATTACCACTAAGCTCCCTGCCGCCCCTACTAAGCCCTCCCATTCTCTCTCTCCCTCTCTCTCTCTCTCTCTCTCTCTCTCTCTCACACACACACACACACACACACACACACACACACACATTCACACGGTTTTAATGGTTTTATTATGATGTTGAATGATCCAATTTCTGACCTTCTTACGTGAAAAAGAGCGTGTGGGGGCCATTAACCATAATTTATATATATATGTGATTCTTTTATGGGGGGAAGTATCATTGTAGCGTGGTGGCTGAAACTAATTAAAGGAAGATATAACAGTGGCAGGATAAGGCAGTTCGGTGGTCGATACGAGAAAGGATAAAGAACAGATGCTGTGATATAAGGGGTAGTAATAGTAGTATATGAGTGGGAGAAGGAGACCTCGGCATGGAGCTAAGTGGAGGGACAGTGTAGACAAGTACAGTGTGGTTCATATATAACGTTTCTCTTCCCCTTCACTGAGAGATTTCTTGTGTGTTTCAGGAACGGCTCTTTCAGCGTGTCTACCCTGCATCACTAACTAATGTTCTACTTCCACTGTCACACCCATGCCCATACTAGCAGACTAAGCCTTCCCCGCAACCCAAGAGATACTGCCTCATGTGCTTCTAGTGGAGCGCTGTTTATGGACCATCTTGTATATCAGAGACAGTAGAGTGACCTAGGACGAAGGGTCGTTGGTGTGCAGAGACAGAACTAACTGGAATTCCTGTTATCAGAACCACCACAATTTTATAGTATGCCACGACGTGCAATACATATACAGTGACAGTGTGTGTCGAGGTGGTAGTTGTGGTAGTGGTGGTTTAGTGAATGTTGCTGCTGTTATTTATGGGCAAAATGATAGCAAAAGATAATTTGTGTTAACGATGGCAATAATTTGGTTGTAGTAGCCTACTGATGGTAAATGGTGGTGGTGGTGGTGGTGGTGGTCGTGGCAGACATGTTATGGTGACAATAATGGTTATGGTGGTAATGGTAAGAAGATGGCACGGTAGTTGTGGAGGTTGAGTTGGGAATGGTGGATACGTCGGTGCAAGTAGTGTGGCGGGAATGGTAATATGATGGTGTGAGGGTAACTATGGTGTTAAAAGTAAAGGAAGCAATTGCAATGGTAAATCTATAGTAAAGTATTTATGTCTACAGTTTGGCATTCATGGCAGAGGTGATAATGGGAAAGAGGTAATGCCTGTGGTAGAAACTGTGGTAGTGATGGTGGCAGTAATGGTGATGGGTAGGAAAGATGTGTTAGTGATTGGAATAGTTGTCATTTTGGTGTTAACAGTGATAATAATGGAAGTGGGCATGGTAGATATGGCAGTGGTACGGTAAAACTTGTGGTGGTAATGGTAAGAGGCAATGGTAGTGGTGATTATGGTAGTGGAGGCTGGGGCAGGGATGATTGGAACGGAAATGGTAGAGGTGATAGTGCTAATGGTGCAGGGGGGGTTGGTAGATACGGCAGTGGTATGGTAGCGGCAGTGACAGTGGTGGTAATGATTAAAAAAAAAAAAAAAAAAAAGGGGGCACTGGTAGAGATGATTATTGTAGTAGAGGTTGGGAAAAAGGTGATAGAAATGGTAGTGGTAGCAGTGGTAGAGGTACAGGTATTCGTAGTAGTGGTAGTGTACGCCTGGCAGAGGTACAGGTATTAGTGGTACTGGTAGTGTATGCGGTGGTAGAGGTACAGGTATTAGTGGTAGTGGTAGTGTATGCAGTGGTAGAGGTACAGGTATTAGTGGTAGTGGTAGTGTACGCGTGGTAGAGGTACAGGTATTAGTGGTACTGGTAGTGTATGCGGTGGTAGAGGTACAGGTATTAGTGGTAATGGTAGTGAATGCGGTGGTAGAGGTACAGGTATTAGTGGTACTATTAATGTATGCGGTGGTAAAGGTACAGGTATTAGTGGTAATGGTAGTGTACGCGTGGTAGAGGTACAGGTATTAGTGGTACTATTAATGTATGCGGTGGTAGAGGTACAGGTATTAGTGGTAGTGGTAGTGTACGCGTGGTAGAGGTACAGGTATTAGTGGTAGTGGTAGTGTACGCGTGGTAGAGGTACAGGTATTAGTGGTAGTGGTAGTGTACGTGTGGTTGAGGTACAGGTATTAGTGGTAGTGGTAGTGTATGCGGTGGTAGAGGTACAGATATTAGTGGTAGTGGTAGCGTATTAGTGTATGCGGTGGTAGAGGTACAGGTATTAATGGCAGTGGTAGTGTACGCGTGGTAGAGGTACAGGTATTAGTGGTAGGGGTAGTGTATGCGGTGGTAGAGGTACAGGTATTAGTGGTAGTGGTATTGGTATAGCGGATCCCGAGGGTAGTGTGACAAGGTCTCATTCCACCTTAACCCAGGATCGTGTGACTTCCTGGTAGTTCTAGAGTTAGTGGCAGCACATGAGGCAGGCTAGCTGTGTTGTTAAAGGTGGTAGACGTGGTAGCTGTGATGCTAAGTGTTGGTAGCTGAGGTGTTAGTGGCATGTGATGTTTGTGGTGATAATGATAACAGAAAGTAGTAGTAGTAGTCTTTTTACAGTAACAGTGTACGTAACACTGAAATTAGTATAGAAGCAGTTATGAAGCAGTGTTTGGTATTGCAGAGAGAGCTAGGATTTTGCTCAACGAAATAAAATCGCCTAGTAATAGCCTGACTGAAATAATCTAGGTGTTCTTAACAACAAATGTTTCAGTGTTAGTACAGACATTGCAGTAGAACAGGACAACACTGACTCTACCGTTTTCTGCTAGTTAGGATTTTTTTTCATCTGGCCCAAATCTGGGGTTTAAGCATGAATGAATACTCAAGTGTGTTCCTAACAGCAGAGGTAGTTATGGTGACAGCTTTAATGCTAAAGCAGCCTCTGTAAGAGAAGAGACCATGCTGTGATAATTTGGAAGTTAGTTGTATGGGATGATAATTATAGTGGTAGCTGTGTGACTAGACTAGTGAGGATGTAGTAATGGTAGTGCAGCAGTACTAGCAGTAATAGAACATATGGTTGCTTTAGTGAAGATGTCAGTGATGATATCAGTTGTAGCTGTGATGGTAGCAGTGACATATGTGGTAGTGGTGAAGTGGTAGTGCTAGTAATAAATAAGATAATAATTTTCTGTTTCTTTATTCACTGCAGCCAGCGGTTGAATACACACACAAATCCTTCGTCTCGTATCCTAACCTAAAGTTGTCAAAAGGCTGACCCTCTTGTGCCACTGGACTGATGGTGGCAATAGCAGTATAAGTGGTCCTGGTCGGAGTGGTAGTGGCAGTGGTGATATTGGTAGCGGTAAATGCAGGGGTGGTAGTGGCAATGGTAGCAGTGAGCGTGCTGGCAGCAGAGAATTTGGGGCAGTGCAGTGATGGTGGCAAGAGTAATGGTAGTTGTATCAGATAGAGTGGTAGCAGTAGTAGTAAATGCAGCACTGCAGTGATCGTATTAAAAATAGTGGTAATAGTCGTGATGGTAGTGAGGATGATGTTGATGCAAGTGGCAGTAATGACATGGGAAATTGGGGTGATGGGGCAGTTGCGATGGTAGCAGAGGTGGTGGCAATGGAGAGGTGTGGCAACAACACTAATGACAGCAGGGGTGGTAGCAGTGATGTGGGGTGAAAACAGTAGAAGTGGTGGCAGAGGTGACAGTGAAGGTAGCAGAGGTGGTATCAGTGGTGTGGTGAGGTGTTAGAACAGTGGTACTGGTGGCAGGGGCGGTAACAATGGTAGCAGGGGTGGTGGCATTGGTGTGGTGTGGTATCAAGAGTACCGGTGGCAGTGACGGTAATGATAGTTGCAGGTGTGGAAGCAATGGTAGCAGGGAGGGTAGCAATGGTAGCACTGTGGGTTGCAATGGTAGCAGTGGGGGTTGCAATGGTAGCAGGGATAGCAGCAGTGGTGTGATGGGGTAACAATAGTAGTGGTAGCAGGAGAGGCAGTGATGGTACCGGGGGTGGTAGCAGTGGTATGTTTTGGTAACAGCAGTGCTGGTGATAGAGGTGGTAGCTATGGTATCAGCGGTGGTGGCAGTGCTGTTGTGTGGTGGTAGTAGTGGTAATGGTGGCAAGGGTGGAAACGATAGTAGCCGGGGTGGCGGCAATGGAGTGGTGTGGTGGTAGTAGTGGTGGCAGGGGTGGTGGCGATGGTGTGGTGTGCTAGTAGTAGTAGTAGTAGCAGCAGGGGTGGTAGCAGTGGTGTGGCATGGTAGCAGTATTGGTGGCAGGGGTGGTAGCAATGATAAGACGGTTAGTAGCAGTGGTGTGGTGCAGCAGTGGTGTGGTGCAGCAGTGGTGTGGTGGCAGGGATGGAGTTGTGAAGGTAGTAAGAGATGAGGAGGTGTGGTGTGA
Source organism: Coenobita brevimanus (assembly GCF_032717465.1). Taxonomy (NCBI): domain Eukaryota; kingdom Metazoa; phylum Arthropoda; class Malacostraca; order Decapoda; family Coenobitidae; genus Coenobita; species Coenobita brevimanus. Next base: position 47,183,978 of record NC_137023.1, on the reverse strand, counting down.
CTGGGTGTCGTTCATCCTAGGACTAGTGTTGTGTGACTTGTCCCCACTCTGCCTAACCCCTGACCTCCTACATGCCTACCTACCTGCCTCTCACTCCACCCTCACTGCCTTTTCTCTCTCTTTCTTTCTCTCTTTCTCTTTCGTTTCCTTTCTTTCTTCCTACCTTTTTATTTCAACTGCTTTCTCCCTCTCTTTCCTTCCCCACCCCCCCTTTCATCTACTTCCTCTCTCCCTCTTCCACTCCACTGTTACCCTCCTTTATTTCTTCTCTGCTTCATCTATATTCTTTTCATTCTTCCTCTCCCTCTACCTAATATTCTGTGTATGCCTATCTTCCTTCCTTCCTATCCTTCCCTCCCTCCCTCTTTCTCATCTCTACTGCTACCATCCTCCTACTTTACATCTATTCTCTACCCTTTTCTTCTCTAAGTTCTCTCCCTTCTTTTCCTTTCATCTGTGTTTCCACTTTTCATTCCTGTCTCCTTACTTCCAATACTTCCAATTTTATCTCCCTTCTTGTTTTCCTTCCTACCTACTTGGCATTTGTGTTCTACTTTGAAAATTTATGACGATTTTACCATATTAACTCCTTCACTATGACTGTGTGTTTTGTATTTATTTCTTTTTCTTCCAGACGATGAAGTTCAACAATAGGAAGCGTTTGACAAAGAATGGGCTAAAAATGATTCCCATTAAACTATTCTAGTATGAAGCGTCTTCCCAAAGCTAAAATAATAGTAATACTACTACTACTACTAATAATAATAATAATAACAACAACAACAACTACAATAATAATAATAATAATAAAAACAATAATAATAATAATAATGATGATGATGATGATGATGAAGAAGAAGAAGAAAAAAAAGAAAAAGAAGAAGAAGAGGAACAACAACAACAACAATCATAATAATAATAATAATAATAATAATATAACTAACATTTTATTTTCACCCACTTTCCTCCTTAATCATACTTTTAGTCACACCTCCTCGCTTACTTTTATCCTTTATATGCTTCTCTCTCATTTCCTTCCTGATCATTTTTATATTTTTTCTCACTTATCCTCTCCGTCTCACTTCCATCTCTCACCTTGTCACCCATAATTGCATTCTGCTTATCTTCAGTCTCTCTCTCTCTCTCTCTCTCTCTCTCTCTCTCTCTCTCTCTCTCTCTCTCTCTCTCTCTCTCTCTCTCTCTCTCTCTCTCTCTCTCTCTCTCTCTCTCTCTCTCTCTCTCTCTCTCTCTCTCTCTCTCTCTCTCTCTCTCTCTCTCACACACACACACACACACACACACACACATACTAAGCAAACCATATATATCTTCGTCCCTCCCTACCGCATTAACTCATTTTCCCTTCCTTCCATTACCATGTACATTCCGTATTATCTCTCATCCCCAGCTACTCACAACACACTAAAACACGCAAACGGATACTCAAACACACAAACAAACACACACACACACACACACACACACACACACACACACACACACACACACACACACACACAACACGCGAAAACACAAAAAAAACACGAACGCACCAACCTAACCGCACACGAATTTTCATCTCTCTCTCTCTATCTCTCTCTCTCTCTCTCTCTCTCTCTCTCTCAACCCTTCCCTTCCTTTCGCTGGGGCTTGCGTGAGGGAGGTAATGCTCTCGCTGGGCCGGCAACGTGAGCGAACATACATTAGAGAGGAATTTCATGCACCCAGATCTCTGCGCTCCATGCATTCTATCATTCCTCTCGCCTCTGAATTTTGGAGGGTGACTGGGATGATCTAAATACTACACTCACTGCCACTCACTGCACTCCTCTTAAGTCCATTAACCATTCTTATTTATTTATTTATTTATTTATTGGTGGCATGGATTTTAGTTTCTAGTTTTTCACCCTTTTGCTACAATATCGTATTACTTTTCCTTTTTCTTGCTAGATCTAGGTCAATTTCATCAGCTTAGAAGGGGTTAGGTATAGCTTTAATGAACCCTTTCTCTGTCAAGGGGCTAAGCTATGATGAATGTAACATGGAAAATAATAACTGAAGTAAAAAAAAAAAAATCAAGTTACTGTTCGGTGCATAATTACTGAGGCTTTCTCAACAAATTCATCAGTGCGTTTTTTTTTTTTTTTTTTAATGTCTATTTTACTATGTTACTTTGATTACATTATTCGAAAGTTAAAGGGTATAAGGTAAGTGGACTGCTGAGTTTTGAGAGTTGCTCGCATGATCTGAATAGTCTTTGCTACGGCTCGGGGAGGAAAGTGGTTCTATGGATTATTGAATGGAAGGTTTGATACGTATATATTCTAGCTTATGTTTTTGTTTAATGGGAGGAGGAACAGGTTAGGCTATATGACTACTTGAGCAGAGTTATCGTTTCATTTAATAATTTATTTTATTTTACCTTATTTCTTGGTTATCGACAGAACTGAGGGGAATGGCTCTATGGACAGCTGAGTGGATGCAGATTTATATATATATATATATATATATATATATATATATATATATATATATATATATATATATATATATAAATATATATATATATATATATATATATATATATATATACATATAACCTTATATATATATATTTTTTTATTTTTTTTATTTTTGCTCCTGGGAGAGGAAACTGGAGAAACAGATTTGTGAGATCCTTTTCTTTTTCGTTTTGGTGGTACAGATTTTTGTTATTCACTCTGTTCTTACTGGAACAGGAACACACAACAAAGATTTTTGTATGTTTGTTTTCTTACACGTCTTGATGCGGTATCTATTAACGAACCTTGCCGACAAGTGGTAAAGGAATCGACAGTGGTTAAAGGGGCTGAGCATATTTACCTTCGCCTTTTCCCTCAAATTAGCATTTTCCATTTAGTTCCTCCTCCTTCCCTCGTCTAAAATCCTCCCTTCCAAGTACCTCTCCGACTTCCATCGCTTCCCCTCCGTTTGTTAAATCACACACTACCTCTGTTTACTCTCCTGGCTCCCCTATCATCAGACCGAATCTTTCCCCTCTTATCCATTCCCTCCCCTCTCCTCTCCTCTCTTATTCTCTTGTCTCTCGCTCATCTCTCTCTCTCTCTCTCTCTCCCCCAACTTCAAGGATCACCCAATATCCAGGAGCCACCTAAGCCCTTCTAGCTTGGAAGTTTCTTTACATCTATCTATCTGTCTACCTACCCACCTATCAACCTGTGTGTCTTTGTACTGTCAGACCGATAGTTTTCCGTGATGTACCCAAAAAAAAAAAAAAAATAATAATCATACAATACTTCAGTCAAAACTCCTCGCTACTCTTTTCCCCCCACTTATACCACTCTTGCTGTTAACATTGCTCCCACTACTACTACCACTACTACTCTTCCATCACTGCTTTTCCTACTGCCACTGTTACTTCTACTACTACCCTTATTCCCTTGCTACGCTTCTCCTCAGCCGCTTCAAGCTTCAGCCCCTCTTACTCCTAGTCTTTCTAATCATTATTTTATCTTGTCTTTTCAGGCACCCCTCGAAAACCAGCTATTCGTGTTTTCCCCGGCTCCATTTAACTCTCTATGGCAATTAATCACTTTTCCCTTCTGACAGTTCAAGCTTATTCCACTTACTCATTCTAACCATCAGTCTATCTTATCCTTCCAGTCAGAGCTCTATAATCAATCTTTTTTCTAGCATCTATTCCTTTCAACCCAATCACCTTTCCCTCCCACCACTACAAACTAGCTACAGTTGTTTACTGTATAGTACTTCCAACAACATTTCTTCTTGCATTTCCAGTTAGCCCTATGAAGACATCTCAAGGAGGCTATTTTTTTCTCTAACACTCCAATTTCCATCAAATAATTTCCCTCTAACACATAACCCTCATAAACCCAGCCAATCACCACTGCCTTCTACTACTTCAAACTAGTCCCATCAATCCCATCTCCTACTTCTCCTACTACGCACCTTTCTACCCTACCCTTCCAACCAGCATCCAATATTTTCCTTACTCTCCCCTTCTCCTCCTCCTCCACCTCCTCCTTCTTCCCCTCGTCCTATCAGGAGAAATATTCCTATAAACCACGAGTTATTAAGAACTCCCGAGTAATCACTTCAGCATCAAAGCCTCGTCCGTCTGTGTGTGTGTGTGTGTGTGTGTGTGTGTGTGTGTGTGTGTGTGTGTGTGTGTGTGTGTGTGTGTGTGTGTGTGTGTGTGTGTGTGTGTGTGTGTAAAAGCTGTCCTCAGCTGTCATACATTCTTTTGTGCAGCTTTTTGTTATGAAGTAATATACCTTAAAAGCTTTCGTTCTCTCTCTCTCTCTCTCTCTCTCTCTCTCTCTCTCTCTCTCTGTGGAGGATGTCTGTCTGCCTGTCTCTACGTAGCTTCCTATCTATCTACCTGCCTATCTATCAATCAATCTATCATCAATCCCTTTCACCCTTCCTCCCTCTCGTTTCCCTCCTCCTCCTCCTTCCATTCCATCAAAGCTGAGCCGACCCTTCTTTTTCAGCATCGTTCTCGAGGTGATTAAAGCGCTCCTCCTGTTTCTATATCAAATAATTGGATTTGGATCAAAGGCGTATTTAATAATCGACGTCCTCTGGGTCCCCTTTCACGACTTGCACGTCCCCTTCCCCTCTCGTCGTTCTCTCTCTGTCTCTGTCTGTCTGTCTGTCTGTGTGTGTGTGTGTCTCTCTCTCTCCCTCTCTCTCTCTCTCTCTCTCTCTTCTCACCTTTTCCGACCTCCTCCTTCCATTCACCCTCCAGTCCTTACTCCCCTTCCGTCTCCACCTACCTCTCTCCTCCCTCATTTCCCGGCCCCTTCTCTCTCCCTTCCCCCCACCCCTCCTCCGCCCCCCGCGTGTGTGTATCCAGGCGTGTTTTAATATTTTGTGACCCTCAATTATCGTAGCATCGGGTCCCTCTGATGTTGTGACTATATACGGTCACATTTTCATGGATTTTTCACGGGAATTTGGACTACATGGTAAAATATATAATTTATGTGATGGGCTTTTAGCTTTCGTTGTTAAGTAGTTAAGACACTTCACTTCTTCACTGCCACAATCATCACTATCATCATTATTAGCAACAATTTAGTTATAATCATCATCATCATCATCACTGGCGTCATCATCACCTCTATCTCCATTTACTTAATCATTTTATTTGAAAACGAATTAACCTAAAACACAGAAAATCACCAATACTTTGTCTAAGGTGGGTTTGGCTGCTTTACATACACCCGGTACACCCGCACTCCAATCCTGCCCTCCCTCACCTTGTTCTAAAACCCCTCATTCCAACTCATATTCCAACCCGCCAATCTCCTCCCAATCCTTACAAGGTTGCTAATAACTCTCTCTCTCTCTCTCTCTCTCTCTCCTTTTCCTTCACCCCCCTCCGGCCTAAAGCACATCTTCTCTTATACGAGGCTGTAAAATTTTCGTAATTAGTGCTTTAATGGCCTGACAGAAAATCCCTGGCCGGCTGCGAAACCCTGACCCTTCTCTCTCTCTCTCTCTCTCTCTCTCTCTCCACTAACTCTAACACCAACCCTAACTCTCTCTAACACGAACAATATCACTAACTCCAACACTAAAACTAACACTAACACTCTCTCTCTCTCTCTCTCTCTCTCTCTCTCTCTCTCTCTCTCTCCACACTAACTCTAACACCAACCCTAACTCTCTCTCTCTCTAACACGAACAATAACACTAACTCCAACACTAACACTAACATACACACACACACTCTCACTCACTCTCTCTCTCTCTCTCTCTCTCTCTCCCTGCCAGCCAGCATGCCTGTGCGTTTACTTCCCCATCTCTCCATTCCTCCTCCCACCAATTTTTTTTCTTTTCACTTTTCCACCTCCCTCACTGTTTTCCTGTTTTCTTCTCTTTTGCCTGTTTCTCCTCCTATCTACATACCGTTACTCCCGTCTATTTCAACACTTATCTACCTCAGTATCTATGTCTCCTTTCTTCACCTGCCTACTGTCTTCCGTGTCTGCTGCTGCTTTTTTCCTGTCTGTCTGTTTTCTTGCCCTCTATTTCACGTGTGTCACTCTTTCTAATATTCCTTTCTCTTTTTCATAGCTCGCCTTTTCACTCTTCTCCAGCCTGTCTCCTCTTCTGTCGACCTGCTTTCCTGTCTATAGTACCTGGTTTCTGTCCTGCCTACTACGGACCCTTTTCTTCTTTCAATATTCATTCTCGCTTCCATAAGACCCACTCATTTTGCTACTGTCTGCCTTGTCTTCTGTCTGACTGTCCATTCGTTCACCTGTTTCCCTGCTTCCCTGTCTAAATTCCTGGCTGCCTAGGTCACAACTCCTTCCTTCCACTCTCATCTCCTCCCATTTGCACCACTTCCTCTTTATCTTTCTCATGTCTACCTATTCTTCTACTTATCTTTCTACCGACCTGTCCCCCTTCCTGTCTTTCTGCCTCCCTTCCTCTCTGCATCTCTTCCTCCCTGTCTGTCTTCCTGCCTTTCTGCCTGCCTCCCTTCCTCTCTGCCTGCCACCTTTCCTCCCTCTCTGCTTCCCTTTCTCCATGCCTGCTTATACACGCCAGCCTTGATGTCCACCTCCCTTTCTTCCTACCTACCACTCTTTCTACGTGCGTGCCTCCCTCGCTCCCTGCCTGCCACTCTGCCTTCTTTTCTGCCTCCCTTCCCATCTGCCTGTTTTCGTGCTAACCTCTCTGTCAGCCTCATTTCAAAGCTTTTATTTCTGCCCTCCTTCCTCCCTCCCTGCTTACGTTTTGTTTCCATACACGCACCTCCATCTCTTCCTCTTTTCACACGTTCCTTCCCTTCTCTCTCCATTCTCCCAGTCCTTTAACTTTCCTGCCTGACTGCCTTCGCTGCGTCTCTGTATCTGTACCCACCATGCCTACGTCTCTTACCACGTCCCTCCTTCTTTCTCCTTTTGGCTACCTAATCCTTTTGCCTGACTTTTCGGGTACCTGTTTCCCTTCCCTTCCTGCCTACCTGCCTGCCTACCTGCCTCCATGCCTATTTGTCTGCCTCCATGCAGGGGAGTCTATCTTCCTTCCCCCTTTCCTCCGCGACTACTTTCCTACCTCCCTTCTTCCCTGTCTCCTCCCTTGCTTCCCTGGCTCCTTCCTTTTCTCCCTATCTTTTTGCCACCCTTACGTACTCCCTGTCGGCCTTCTTTTTTTTCTTATCCTGCCTGCTTGGCTGTTCACGTGCTTGCCTCTCTTTCTCCCTGCCTGCCTGCTTGCCTACCTGCCTGTTTGCCTGCCCGCCTGCCTGGCTGCCTCGCCTCCCGCCGGCTAGCCCTGGCTACATGGGAACATAAGCTGGATCTGTGAAATATTCGCTGCAGTGTCGAGTTGCCTCCACCGCCGCCGGCTGCCTCCCCCCTCCCCCTCTCTTTCACCACCCTCTCTCTCTCTCTCTCTCTCTCTCTCTCTCTCTCTCTCTCTCTCTCTCTCTCTCTCTTCATCCTCTGGCTCCCCCACACCATCAAGCACTCTTCACCTACCCACCTACTCTTCACTTCAACCCCTCTCACCATTCAGGCACCATTTCACGTATTTTCCGCTTTGTATGTGCGAGTTTTATTTCGACACCGTAGATATACCGACTCTTTAAATTCTACCCTCTTAGCTACGTGTGCATGAAACTCTTACTATAACTGTTACTGTTTTTATCTATGTAGTTTAAGATTTTTTTATCTATGGAAATCTTTACTCTTTTCATCTGTATGTTTGTAATTTAATACTTTTTAAAGCATTGGAAGTTTCTACTCTCTACATGTGTGAAGTTTAACTTTATATTAGTTAACTTCCTTTTTTTTTTGTGTTGGAAATTTCTACTGTCTTTTATCCCTGTGTTCAATTAATACGCTCTATATCTACGTAAATTTCTACTATTTATCTATGTTTCTAAGTTTCTAATCTTTTTATCTGTAAATCTCTACCTTTCGTCATCTATGTTTGGATGTTCCATACTTATTTCGACACTTCAGGTGTGGCTACTAATAATTAAATATATTTTTTTCTTGCTTACACGACCGAGTTTTCTTTTCACACCATAGATACATTTGCTGTATGTATTTTATCTTTTATTTTTTCATTATCCTACTCTTTGAATAGGGGATAACAGGATTTATACTCCTCAGTATGATCAAGTTATTATTTATGTATTTATTTATTTATATATATATATATATATATATATATATATATATATATATATATATATATATATATTTTTTTTTTTGGCTCCTGCCCGACGATTTTGTTCAGCTTAGGGAACACTTACTGGCGGTGAAGGATTTGATGATCTCTCCAGTAAGTACAGTTCATTCACCTTAACTTGGAGGAGAATTTCGTCCTATTGCAGCCATACTTCCCATAGTTCAATGGTAAAGTAAGAGAGTATTATGGCCCTGTAGGCCTACCTTTCGCATAGCTAACACTTTTTCGTGACTAGCACCATATACTACTGCTAGTCTCTTGCTAGCGCTCGGTATTCAAGATGGTGAGATGGCAATTTTAGGTTTAGTAAAGGCGAACATAGTACACTGCACTACGACGACGTCATTTGCAATTCTCCATTCTAGCGCCAGACGATCTTATACATTTTAGGAGATGCCCCTTGCAGCACAGAGGTTAACTATTTTGCTGTCATGGAAGGACTTAAATAACACACAAGCTAATAACACATAATTTTCTTCCGCAGAGACAAATCGTATCTGACAGTGGGTTAAACAATGATATCACAATTTTTTCTCTGTTATAAACCCACGTAGGTCTTCCGTATTTATAATTTTTCTGTGGGATATTAAAGGACGACTCTTCAGATGGGAGAAAACAGTGAAAAGACTATACATAACTTCTGTCTTGCTTTTCACTACGATAATCCTTACATAGTTTTTATTTATTTATATATTTACTTATTTATTCGTTTTACTGACAACAGACAATTTTTTATTAAGGTGAGAAATCCCTAGATAGCGTATTTTATAGGCTGATCTCAAGACAATTTTTATTCTATAAGGAGAAAGTTTTCGGCATTCATTATCCCCTTCAATATGAGGTGGTTCCTAAGGTGAATGAAACTGACAGGAAGCAAAATGAATAAAATTAAAAGGATGTAATCAAACTGAGAGAAACATCCCACTGGTATGGGTCTCTCTCTCTCTCTCTCTCTCTCTCTCTCTGGCTAGCAACACATGATTTTGTTCAGGTTTAAGAATTTCTGAGACACAGGACTAAAAAGTAGAAAAGATGAAAACAATGCGACTGAAAAAAAAAAATCCGTGGAACAGGAAAGGGGAGCGGGAGGAGGAGGAAGAAGAGGAAGGAAGAGGAGACAAAGGAGGAGAGAGGGGGCGAAGATACAAGGGGAGAGAGAACAAAAAAGCTTCCCTCCCCTCCCTTCCCCTCCTTGTTCCTCTCCTCCCCTCCCCTCCCTTCCCGAACTTCGTACACTCCCCTCCCTTTCCCCCACCTCACATTACTCCTCCTTCATCTCCTCGTACATTCCACTTCCCTCCCTTCACCTTTCCTCCTCATCTCTCCCCTTCCTTCCCTCTTCCTCCTTGTCCCCTCTCCCTCCTTTCCCCTTCCCTCTCCTCATCGTATCCTCATTTCCCTCCCACCCCCTCCTCTCCCTTTCCTCTCTCCTCTCCCCTTCCTCCCCCACCGCGAGAGAGCTGGTGGAAAATTTTAATGAGTGTGTAAGACTGAGTTAATGGCTCGCTCTTTTGCCATTTGCAGCCAGAAGGGAGAGGAGTGTGTGGGAGGGGCGAGAAAGATAGCAGAGGGAGGAATGAGTGTGGGGATAATGGAGGGGTGGGAGAGAGAGAGGGTGGAGGGGGAGGAGGATGAAGATGGGAGCCGTGGAGAGGGAGAGAGATAATGAATGGGGGAGGAGGGTGAAGGGGCTGGGGGAAGAGGAGTAGAGATATAGGGAGACTTTGGAGAAAGGAAGAGGGCGAGGGGTGGTGGTGGGGGAACTAGGTGAGGGAGATTGTAAAGGAGGACAAAGGGCGAGGGAGATGGTGGAGGGGAAAGACGGTGAGGGAGATGGTGGATGGGAAAGACGGTGAGGGAGATGGTGGAGGGGGGAACAGAATGATGGAGATGGTGGAGGGGTTTAGAGGGTGACGGAGACAAGGGTGATAGTGGAGGAGGAAATGAAAAGGGAAGATGATGGGAAGAGAGAGGGGATGGGGACAGTGATGTGGAGGATGGAGGAATGGAAATGAAAGGGAAGTGCAAAGGAAGATAGCCGGGGTGGAGAGAGTTGACGTGAGGGAAGTTAATGATGCTGTGTGTAGATGAGAGAGAGAGAGAGAGAGAGAGAGAGAGAGGGGGGGGGGTTTGGCGATAGGGGGATATGGAATGAGAGAAGGCAGGGATGTATGTGTCTGAAAGGAGATTAGGGTAAAATGGGAGATGGGTTTGGGTTCATTATAATAATTCATTCCCTCCCCTCTCTCTGTTAACATAATTCTTTCCCATTACTACTGTACAAAACTGCACTTCAATCCCATCCCGTGGTTCACTTCAATAATGTACTTAAATCCACTGTTATTTTATCTTCATTTTTCACTGTGTACAATGAAAAAGACAAAAGTTGCCTAGTCTCAATCCATTTTTAACAGTAAGCATAATAATAAAGATGATGATGATGATGATGATGATGATGATGATGATGATGATGTTGACGATGATGATGATTTTCGGTGTCTAAGTCTTCCATCCTCGTAATATTTCTTTTCCTTTATGTTCCCCCTTTCGTTTTTCATATTCCCTTTGTTTTACTATCCGTCCTTTGAAGTAAGCGTCATTTTAACATTTTTTTCCGTTTTCTTCTGTCACCTCTGTCGCATTCCTCGTCTTCTGTCTTCTCTCGGCTGACTCATGTTTCAATTTCTTTTCTTTCGCCTTTCTCTCTTCTGTTTCCTCTTCCGTATCGTTTTACTCAGAATTCCGACTACCGTATGGAGAGAGAGAAAGAGAGAGAGAGAGAAGTGAAGCGTGAGGGCTACGTGTGAATAGGAGCGAGCGAGCGAGAGAGACACCGTGACAAAGACAAAGAGACAAAGAGAGAAGGGAGACACAGACAGGCGACCAGAAACGGACAAAGACAAGATAACAAATGGCCGAACAATAGGACAAAAACGAGATAGAGAGAGAGAGAGAGAGAGAGAATGCTACACGACAAATATGTCACCATTCTGCTTACAAAGGAAATATCTTTAAAGAGGAAAGCATAATACAAGACACCGAGAGAGGCAGTGAGTGTTGGTGTTGGTGGTGGTGGTTGATGATATGGTGATGGTGATGGTGGTGAGATATTGTGCTGCTGGTGAGAGATGGTGCTAGTGGTGACAGACGATGCTGTTGTTGTTGTCGGTGGTGGTGTGAGACGATGATGATGTGATGGTGAATGTGGTGGTGATAGATGGTGATGGTTGTGAAAGACGACGCGTGATGATGAGAGATGATGCGTGGTGGTGATGGTGATGGTGGTGAGATGGTGGTGGTGTTGGTGGTGATCGTAGTGGTGAGTGGGTTATGACAGTGGTGGTGATGAAATGCTATACTGGCTGACAATTAAAATCGATGGTGAGTGTGGAGTGCAGTCAGGAGTAGGTGATTGGTGGTGAGACATGTATTGGTGGTGGTGATGACGGTGGTAGTGGTGAGTGGTGGAGAGTGGATCACTATAGTCGTGGTTTGTAGTGGTGATGGTTGTGATATATGATGCTTTGGTGGTGGCGGTGGTGGTGGTGGTCGAGAAAAAGGAAATCATGTATGGTGGTGAGTAGGATATTCTAGTAATGGACTGCAGTAGTAGAAGATGGAGTTTATGCACTGGCTATGGTGATAACACTGACGGTGGAAGTAGCGTATGGTGGTGGTGGTGGTGGTGAGTGGGACATCATGGTGGTGTGTGTGGTGCTGGAGTGTATTGACGACTGTAGTGGGAAACTATAGTGAGGTATGTAGCGGAAGTGAAAGACGGTAATGGTGAATGAGGAAGGCGTCTTGTATGGTAGTAATAACGAGAATTATATACACAACAATATACAAAATAATGATGTCATGATGATGTTTGAGGTGATGGTGATGTGCGACGAATTACTGCTACGGAGAAGAGGATGAGTGGTCTTATGATTGTAGACTATGAAAATTAATTAACTGAGGTTCTGCCAGCGGTGATATTAGAGTAACAAAAATAAATTAATGGTGGTGAAAGCTTCTTATAAAGACGAGAGAAGTACAGACTGTGTGAGGCAAGTATGGTGATAGTGTAAATTATCTGAGTAAAGATGGGTAAAAAAATAAAAACAGGAAAAAAGAAAAGCAACAGAATCAACTAGAAACAGTCGTTATGGTAAATGTGGTAACAGTAGTGGGGATTAGCGTACAGATGGGGATGAAGAAAAAAAAAATACAACAGTGCCTCTTGTGCTGGTGGCCACACATCTGGCTGAATAAGCAGTAAATTATATCCATGTCTCTTGCAGTTGTGCGATAAATAGTGAAACGAATAGGCTAAAATCCGAGTACTGATGGCAGTGAAGAAAATACAGAATAAAACAAAAGCTTGTGGTCGTGGGTACAGATGTGGCTGAAATGAAACAGTAAAAACAACACCGTCTCTTCGTTGTTGTCAGAAATATGGTGGAACGAGATACGGCAATGGTAGTTCTTTCTTTCTTTATCTTTTTTTCTTCCCGGCCCGGCAGCTGTGTTGACATATGATACAGAGAGGCGCTCGCTGTTGTGGTAATTGTGGGCGCTTCGAAGGAGGGACGATGCGGTGGGACGGGAGATGTGGTAGCTGTAAGTGATACCGTATAGGGATGGCTGTTGTGGTTATTGTGGTTGTGGTTCGGTCTGTGCTGTCGTTACTATGGCTGTATGGTAACTTGTGACTGTTGGTGGTAGAGCAGTAGAAAAAGTTGTAGTTGCAGGGGAGAAGCATGTTCTGATAGCGTCGCTTCAAGTGATACAGTAGTTGAAAAGATTGTCGTGGAAGTTGTAGTTTTAAAAGGAACAGGAGTAGTGAAGGATCTTGTGGTTGCAGAAGATTAGTGGTAAGTGTGACTGTAGAGAAAGTTCTTGTGGAAACAGTAGAAAAAGGCTGCAGTGGCAGTAGCAGCACAAGTAGTACAGATAAATCTACCGTAGTAGATTTCATACCAGGTAATATTATAGTAAAAAGGGCTGTTGAGGGGGTGGCGGTAATAGTTGGGTGTGAAAGATGATACAGAGGGGTGTGAGTTTTATGAAAGCTGTGGCAAACTGTGACAGAGATGTAGCTGCGGCGGCAATAGGCTAGTAATGATGACCTTTTTTCTCCAACGCTGTTTCGTTTCGTTTCGTTGTTTTGCTTTTTTGTACCTCACCGAAGACGAATCATACTGAATGGCGTCTAATACACGTTGCCAGCATTATTTTCGTAGCTGACGCAGCTACATGGTGGTACTGAAAATTTTTTCAGTTTTGTTTTCGTTTTAGTGCTTGCTTTACGTTTTGTTTTGCGAGAAAATCCGGCGACCTTTTTATACTTTGGCTAAAACATACTGTGCAAACAATGAAAAAGCTGACCCGAAGTATGCTGACTCAGTGGCCTCTATTCAAGTATGTAAAAGTTGGGAAAGGCTAATCTCGACTAGTGTCATACAAGAGAAAGTCAGTTTCCCATTGTCCTCATACTTACACTATATTACTACTACCAACTGCCACTTTCTCCTCAGAGCTGATAAAACATAATTATTAACTCCTTCAGCTCGAGAACGTCTTTTATATCATATTCCCGCTAGTAACAAATTATTTTATTCTATTTAGTATACACATCGAGTATTTGAAGGGGCTAACGAAAGCTATATCTGACCTCGCTAGTTCAAAGGTTCTTATAAGAGGAGCAAAATCAGCAAAATCATCTGCAGTTAGCGAGAATTTATTAAAGACAGTCCTCGCGTTGAAGTGGTTGAAACAAGTAGGGTATGCGGCACTCTTTACCAAAAATCTTCGACGTGTTTTTTATAAAGTAAATAAAGCAACAGCAAGGATAATATTGTTCAGCATGAATTTTCAGTAACACTATCTTTGGAGTCACGTGGAGAGACAGGCTGACGAATGAGGATATAAAGGAGCGTTGTGGTGTGGATGTGGATGTGATAGGAAGCGTTATGAGGAACACACTGAGGTGGTTTGGCCATGTGGAGAGGATGGAGGGTGAAAGACTGACGAAGAGAGTGTATGTGAGTGAGGTGGAGGGGGGAAGAGGGAGGGGGAGGCCGAGGATGAGATGGAGGGATGGGGTGGAGAGGTATATGAGAGAGGGGGGTGTGAGTTGGGAGCAGGGCAGTGAAATGGCGGGGGACAGGGCGACTTGGAGGCGATTTGTTTGTGGCCACCCCAAACGGGATTGAGGCGTCTGGCAATAGATAGATAGATAGACTATCTTTGACATATGTACAACAATCTACCAGCAATACACTGTGTTCTAATACTTACAACTTTGTAGTAACCAGAACAACGCAACTTACCTGGAAAAATAAAATACAATTAGTATTTGAACAAGTGTTCTTACATATTCACTTATTCGTAATAATAATAATATTAATAATAATAATAATAATAATAATAATAATAACAATAATACTAATAATAAAAACAAACATCAAAACTGCATATATGGTGTGTGTGTGTGTGTGTGTGTGTGTGTGTGTGTGTGTGTGTGTGTGTGTGTGTGTGTGTGTGTGTGTGTGTGTGTGTGTGTGTGTGTGTGTGTAATCAACTGATAACATTTTATCCTCTAAAACATTCGACCGTAAATGCTTTACTGAGAAAATTTTACGTTGACTTATGACCTTGCTATTTTACATACTTTGGTTATTATTATTATTATTATTATTATTATTATTATTATTATTTATTATTATTATTATTATTATCATTATTATTATTATTATTGAGGCACCAGACTAATTTGCGAAAACTGATGAAAGTCTCTAATTTCTATAGCCTTTTGTCTGGTGAGGAAGGAATTACATTGGTGAGCAGAGAGACACACGAGAGGATAAGGGTCAAATGTTTATTCACTCCGAGTGGTCGGCGCTCTCTATATGCCAGTGTTTACCAGAATCTAGTCGTCAAGAAGGCTGATGACAGACACACACAGAGGCAACAGGTGACATGCTAAATTATGTTCCTGGCTGACTACCACACTGATAAACTCTATCTGCATGCCAAAGTTCATTCATTTAAATCTAGTTATTCAGAAGGAGACTGGTGTCAGATAAACAAACACAATGGCGAGAGAAATAGACAGGTATCTCCAGCTTTTTTCTTGACTGACACTCGTACTGGCTGATTAGCTGTATGCCATATTTCGTAAAATCCAAACAACAACTTGGAGAAGTAAATGAAACAGACAGAGAGGTGACAGACATCCCAGGTCGGATAATTACCAACTGATACACACTGTCAACTATTGGCCTGACAAGTTCCATTAAAACTAATCCAGATGTTTGGGTGGAGTTTCAGGAGTGATGGACAGATATCTCATATATATTAATTATTAACTTATCTCGCACTGGTTTACTTTTCCTTTCACTGTGGTGGAAGTGATAATTAATGTGAGAATTGTGGTAGATGTTGTGGGATACGTGGTAATAGTTACCGTGGTAGCAGTTGCAGTTACTCTTATAGATATGGTTATGGCTGTGGTGGACGTGGTAGCTATTGCGGTGGGTATAGTAGATACTGTGACATATATGGTAGTTACTGTGGCACTGTAGTATTTATTGTGGGAGTTGTGATAGTTACTGTCGCAGATGAGGCAGTTAATGTGGCAGATGTGGTAATTACTGTGGCAGATGTGGCAGTTAATGAGGTAGTTGTGGTAGTTACTGTGGCAGATGTGGTAGTTACTGTAGATATGGCAGTTACCGTGGCAGATGTGGCAGTTACTGTGGTAGGTCTGGTAGTTACTATGGCAAATGTAGTTACCGTGGCAGATGTGGTAGTTACTGTGGTAGATGCGATAGTTACTATACAGATGTGGTAGTTACTGTGGCAGATATGGTAGTTACTGTGGTAGATGTTGTATACTCTTAGAGCTATGGTTATTACTGTGATGAATGTAGTAGCTACTGCGGTAGATATCGCAAATAATGTGGCAGATATGGTAGTTACTGTGGCACTGAGGTAGTTACTGTGGCAGATGTGGCAGTTACTGTGGCAGATGTGGTAGACACTGGGGCAGCTGTGGTAGTTAAAGTAGATGTGGCAGTTTCAGTGGGAGATATGGCAGTTACTGTGGGATATGTGGTAGTTGCTGTGGCAAATGTTGTAGTTACCGTGGCAGATGTGGTACTTACTGTGGTAGATACGATAGTTACTGTATGGATGTGGTAGTTACTGTGGCAGATATGGTAGTTACTGTGGCAGATATGGTAGTTACTGTGGCAGATATTGTAGTTACTGTGGTAGATGTGATAATTACTGTAGTAGATGTGGTGGTTACTGTGATGTAAGTGGTAGTTACTGTGGTAGATGTGGTAATTACCGTACTAGAAGTGGTGGTTACTGTGGTCCATATGATAGTTATTGTGGTTGCCGTTCCAGCTCTTGGTGATACATGATGCAGGGACAGATGTGGCCTTTGTGATGAATGTGGTATATGAGGCTGTAGGGGCGGCTGTGGTGGTGGTGGTGGTACTAGTGGCTGTAGTGGTGGTGGATGATGTGGATGTGTTGGTGGTGGAAGATGTAGTGGTAGTTGTGACATATGTGGTGGTGGTGGTGGTACATGTGCTGGCAGTTTTTGTGGTGGTGATCGAAACAGTGATGGTGGTAGGTATACAGGTGATAAATGTGGTAGGTGAGATGATGGATGTGATAGGTACGGTGGTGGTGGTGGTGGTGGTAGTAGTTGTGGTAGGTAGGTTGGTGGTTGATGTGGGTGTCTTAGTGGCAGATGTGGTGGTACTGGTAGTAGTAAGAAAAATGATGGCTGATCGACAAGGTATTAGTTTCTACCCTAATGATATCGCTATTTCAGTTCCCAGTACTGGTTGGGTGATGGTTACTGTAGTGCCTTTGTTTCGCTGCCATTAACTCAGCCGCTCGCCGTCAAAACCCGCCTTGTTAAAATATGCAGCAACAAAACCGACAAACAACTGAACGGTAAATTAAAAGACCGGGCAACTGCGTGGGTGTACGGTCGTAGTTCCGGTTATATGGCCACCAAACTGATTAATAGGCCGACACGCTGACCCAAAACAGACCTAGATATAAATGACCCAGAGACCCGCCACACTCACCATCAATTTCATTCTCTCTCTCTCTCTCTCTCTCTCTCTCACACACACACACACACACACACACACACACACACACTATTACAAATTAACAACAAACTGTTCAACACAAGACAACACACAAGCCAAAGACTCATACACAGACTATTAAACACAGCTAACTATGGCAACACAGTCACCGACACAAAAAAACTAACTAAGAACTCCAGAGCCAAACCCTCAGTCCCTCCATCCACACATTTTACTTCGGATATCAGCATACCACTACCCAGATACTCCACCACCGTCCAAGCTTCTCCCATTCTCGCATCACCCGGACGCCTGTAATGCTATTGACGTCGCCCTTCTACTACCCAGCTTCCCATCCCTCCCCCCTGACGCCATCTCCTCTACCACTTAGCCCGACCCCCTTCACTTATTCAGTTCCTACCACCTAGATTTCCCCTCCTTCAGGATCCAGAAGCTTTTTCCTCCTCATCTAGTCCTCTCATCATCACCCAGCCCCTACCTCCCACCCAGACCCTACCTTCCACACACACACTCCTTCATCAGCCAGCAACCCATACAATCATTCAGCCACCATTCTCCTCCTCCACCGCCTCCCAGCCCGCTATAACTACCACCCAGCATCCCACCATCATCCAGTCCCCCGTCAGTCCCCCATCAGCTCCCAGTGTCCACCATCATGCAGGTCTGGCTTGGTGGGTCCCGCCTGAGCCGCTCTGATACTGTTGACCGGCTGCTTGGTATGCCCCGCTCAGCCTCACGCCGACACTCACTCTCCTCTCCTCCACGCCTTTCTCCCACGCCCCCTGCATTTCTGTCGCTGGGCTATTCTTCTGCCTTTCTCTGCCTGCATTCTGCTTTTGTCTCTGCCTGATTCTCTGTTGCTTTGCTGTTCCGCTTTTCTGTGAGTTTCTGTTGCTTTGATACTCTTCTGCCATTTGTCTATAATTTTCCGTCATCCTTCTTACATTTCTCACCCAACCCCTATATTTCTGTAGCTTGACTATTTTTCCTGCTTTTCTCTGACCGAATCCTGTTTTTTTTTTTCCCCCTCTGACACTGCTGACTGGCTGCTTGGTATGTCCCGCTCAGCCTCATGCCCACACTTTCTCGCTCGTCTTCTCCTTGTTCTTCTCTGCTTACCCCTGCCTTTCTGTCGCTGGGCTATTCTACTTCTCTTTGTCCGATTTTCTGTCGTTCTGCTTTTCTTCTGTTTCAGTCTCTGCCTTCATTTCCATAATTTTCGTCCTGTAGTTTTGTCGCTTTGTCATTCATTTGTTTTCTGTTTCTTTTATATATCTGTTGTTCTGCTGCTCATCTGCCTTTATCCGCTTGAATTCCTGATGCTTTGTTATTTTTCTGCCTTGCTCTTCCAGCTTCTATCGCTTTGCTGTCCTACGCCTCTCTCTGCGTGTATTCTGCCTTTACCTATGCCTGCATTTTTGACATTCTACTTTTCTTCTGCCATTCTCTGTCCTCATTTTTTCCCCATGTGCTTACTCTGACGACGTACATCACTTCACTGCTTGCTCTTTTATCGCGATGTTGTTCTTCCGTTCTCTCCTTGGATGTTAGTCACTTCCATCTTTTTTTCCTTCTCTGTCTGAATTTCTGCTGCTCTGCTTTTCTTCTGCCTTTCCCTGCCAGTATTTCGGCCCTCTCTGTCTGTCTGTCTGCATCTCTACCGTTTTTTGTGCTGCAGTTCTTTCTGTCTGTCTCTCTCTCTCTGCCTCCATCTCCCCCCGTTTCTGTCTGAACGTCTGTCATTCTGCTTTTCTCCTGAATTTCCTCTCTCTGCATCTTCTTTTTCTTTTTCTGCCTGCTTCTGCACCCTATAGTTCTCTGGCAGAATCTTCTCCCCTTTCTGTTTTGCTCTGTATGCATCTCAGTCTTTCTCTGCATGCATTTACTCCCTTTCCTGTCCTCATCTTCCTTTATATGTGCCGTTCCGCTATTTTTTGCCTTTTCTTGTCTGCATATATTGACCTTTCTGTATTAGCTTGCATTTCTCTCTTCTGCCTTCATCATCTTCCTTCTCTGCTTTCCTCTCCTCTGCCTCCCTTCCTCAGTCTCTTCCTCCCCTTCATCAACGTGCATTTCCTTTCTTTTGCCCTTTCCCTGCTGGCCTTTCCACTGCCGGTGTCCTGACCTTTCGCTGTTCGCCGTACTGCTTGCGTCGGTGGCTTCCCTTTCAGAATCCCTTAGTCGGCACCTCTGTCCTGTCTTGTTCCGTTTGCATTTTTGTCTTTTTGCTTTCCTTTGGCTGCTTTTCTGTCTTTTGGTCTATGCTTTCATTTTCACCTGTCTGCTCTAGCCACTTTCATTACTGTCTCTTTGCCTTGCTTCGTTTTCACTGCTGTATTTTTCTTTCCTTCGTGTTTATTTCTTTATGTTTTAGTTTTCATTTCTGTATTTATGATTTTATTTGCTATCATTTGTCTTTCTTCTTTCCTTCGTTATCATTTCTGTTTTCATACTTTGCTTTCATTTCTGTTTTTTCTGCTTTCCTTTGCCGTCATTTTCGTTTTTTTTCTTTTCTTTGCTTTCATTTCTGTCTTTCTGTTTTCCTTTGCTTTCATTTTTGTCTTTCTGCTTTCCTTTGCTTTTATTTGTCCTTCTTCTTTCCTTCGTTTTCATTTCTGTCTACACACGTTGCTTTCATTTGTCTTTCTGCTTTCTTATGTATTCCTACTTTCCTTCGTTTTCATATCTCTCCATGTTTTCCTCTCCTTCATTTCTGTCTCTACGTTTCCTTTGCTCTCAGGTCTGTTTTTTCTGAAATCTTATGCAAGCATTTCTGTTCTGCCTTACTGCGATTTCATTTCTGTATTTCTGTTTCCCCCCAATCTCATTTCCTTCAGCTTAATTTTCCTTTTGTTTCTGCTTTACTTGGTTTTCATTTCCTTCTATGAATATATGCCAATCTTTGTGAGCTTTCCCGCCATCATACTGACCTACATTTCTTGATCATATAGACCAAGGCTATTCAACTACTCTAGAGGTAGGGCCGAATAACGAAACTCAGATTAACAAAAGGGCCATATATTATTTTACCTGGATTTTTTTTTTCTCTCTATAATAACACATATACATAGAAAGAAACGAGAAATTCATATATTATTTGCGCTTATATTTTTCGCTAAATACACAAATAAAAAGAGAAAACAAACCTTTGTTCTATGCTTCTGATTCGGTCAAACCAAAAACGACTCAAGAGAAGGATTTGGTCCGCAGGCTGCCAGTTGAACAGTACTGATATAGACCTTCCTTCGAAATACATTTTGGTTCTCTCGGCACACAGATGCCTGTCTGCTGTTCTATGTCTCTGCCATTCTTGCTTGTGGTATTCCATTTTCTTTTTCTTTTTTTACCTTTTTCTGTAGACCTTGGTCTGTTTCTCTCTTCCATTCTTTATCAGCATGTACTCGGATTTTTCCAAGCTGGAGAAGTCAGACTGTCTCTAGCATGCCACTTCTTCTTCTTTATATTCTCTTGTATGCCACTGAATTGTCTTTCTGTGTCAGTGTTGTGTCTGTCTTTCTGTGTATTATAAAATTTTGCCCTGGTATATCAGTCTGTCTCTACGCAACCATATTTTCTCTTAGCATGCCAGTGTCTCATTATATATGCTGTAGTGCTAAATGTCATTTTGATTTTCTGGCTGCCATCAAATTTTTTAGGTTGACAGTTTCAGTCGCTTCCCCTGTGTCGCTACATTCTTCATATGTCAGTTTTCTTTTTAAATATGCCATCATATTTAGCTTTGTTTTACTAGTTTCTAATTTTGTATACCATCAGATGTTGCCTTTGTACGTCTCTGTCTTATTCAGCAACCTAAGCCATCAGATTATGTATTATTCTCCTGCTTGTTTATGTATACTATCAGTAATATCATCTTAGAATCCCAGTTGTTATTTATTATTTCTCTGTATCATCATCATCTTTTGCGTTAGTAAGCCAGTTTTTCGTTTTATATATGCCAGCATAATCTGTTTTGCAAAATTTTAATTCTCTTTTCCTGTGTTCAGCTATCTCAAAAACCCATTTCTTTTTAACACCTTCATTCAAAAAGATATCCCATGAGCTAAAAAAAAAAAAAAAAAAAAAAAGAAGACGTTATCCAGAAAATATAGCAAAACAGTCATCGCGCTGAAGGGGTTAAGCAGTCACTTCCGCCCTGCTTGAATAATTCACCTTTTTTTCTTGCCTTTATCTGCTCTTCTCTACTGACCTTTGTCTCTCCAACTTCTATTTTTGCAGTTGTCCATCTTTAACTAATCTTTCGCCTAATTTCAGTAATCAGCCGTCACTTTGAAATGGTGGTGATTTGTGTGCCGGTAACCGTCCACTCCTGCCACGGCTACACAGAGATCCAATGATTTTCGGAGAGAGAGAGAGAGAGAGAGAGAGAGAGAGAGAGAGAAATATCATCATGCACGCTAAGTTACTAATCAAACATTTTAGCCAAAGTGCAATAAATTCCTCCATCAGATCTCCACTTACGCAAAAAAAGTCAGTTAATCATCCACTAACTACATTTCAAGGCATATCAGGTGTTTATCCAGGTACATAATTAGCCAGAACGCGAATTAGCCAGTCAGGATGATCAGTGGTGCGTCAGGCAGTCAGTTAATAAATCAGTTAGCCAGACGGGAAGGAGGACGAAAAAAAAGGCAAAACAGACAGGCAGACGGATAGAGGGACGACCTGAACAACCGCAGACAGAAAGACGGGAAGACAGACGAGCAAAGAGGTCGACAGACTGAAGACGACGGTCAAACAAACATACGGGGAGACAGACACAGGAAGACAACTAGAGAGAAGACAGACAGAGGGCACGGGGTCAAAGATGGCCACAGACAGACAGATAAACGACCTTCTGACAGGCAGACGGGAAGACAGACATACAGACACGGCCAGTCAGTGAGTCAACCAGCCAGACAGAGACACACGAGCGGTAAGCGGTGACCAGCAGTCCAACACCATTACTCAGCCTTCCTAGACAGCCGAGCCTTACCCAATACACACACAACATTCTGTCTCTCTGTCCCTCTTTCCGTGTTGTCCTGTTTCTGTTTCACTAAGGGCACCACTCACTAATGCGATTCTCTCTCTCTCTCTCTCTCTCTCTCTCTCTCAAATTTTCCATCCAGTCTTTTGTCTCGAATAACCCATCCCATAGTCAGTCTCTGCTGATGACAAACACATTTTTCTTCTCTATTCTGCCCGTCTCTCTCTCTCTCTCTCTCTCTCTCTCTCTCTCTCTCTCTCTCTCTCTCTCTCTCTCATTTGTCCTTATATCTCTGATAACATATTAAAGTCAATCTCTGTACTTAACAATAAATTCTTTCCCTAATCCGCTTCCCCCCCTCTCTCTCTCTCTCTCTCTCCCTCCCTTTCTCTCTCTCTCTTTCTTATTTTTTCATATTCTATTCATTTCAGTTTTCATTCACATGTTCTTTACTTTTTATTCTTCTCTCCCTCTTCCCGTAAATCTTTCGTTTTCTTCTCTTAACTTTTTTCTGCCATTCTTTAATTCCACGCTTCATTACTAATGCATAATCAATACC
Source organism: Coenobita brevimanus (assembly GCF_032717465.1). Classification (NCBI taxonomy): domain Eukaryota; kingdom Metazoa; phylum Arthropoda; class Malacostraca; order Decapoda; family Coenobitidae; genus Coenobita; species Coenobita brevimanus. Next base: position 47,161,069 of record NC_137023.1, on the reverse strand, counting down.
TTCTTTCTTTACAGGACCTTCTTTGCTTTCCTTAATTCTGTTCTCAATTACTGCCTTTCCATCTCTTCTTTTCCTTCTTTAACCCATTTCTTAGGCATCTCCTTCTTATTTTACTACTTTATTTTCGCTTTCTTTACTTCCTCAACCTAACAATTCTGCTTCATTTTTCCTCCTCCTTTATTTTCTTTTCCATAACCTCCATTCTCCTCTGCCTGATCTCCCGCTGCCACAACCTTTTAGCTCTGACCTCGCCTATCACTTTAAGCTTGTCTTCAGCTATTCCCAATCCCAATCCCCACTACTGCACACCACAATACACCTCACCATATCACACCGCAACATACCACAACCAATTCTTACAATATCACACCACACCACATCATGCCACACCCCACACCACATCACAACACCCCACCCTTACCATATCACACCACACCACATCACAACATACCACACCTAGTTCTTACCATATCACACCACACCACACCACACCACACCATGTCCTTACAATATCATACCACACCCCAAAACATCACACCATACCCCACACCACACTCTAAACCACACCACACCACACCACACCACACAACACCATATCCAGTCCTTTTCACATCACACGTCACCACACCTAATCTTTAGCCTATATCATTCTACAACACATCCAGTTTACGTTAATATAATACACAACAAAAAACTCCTTACCTTACCACGTCCAATTCCGTCAACACACTACACACCACCATGCCATACCACGCCGTACCAGGCCATACCATACTACACCATACCACACCACACCACACCACACCACACCACTTCCTGCCACCTCAGAATCCCCCTATCCACCCTTACTGAGCTCTGAAAATCCCTACCGAGAGTTTTATGACCCACCTACCAACCTACACACACACACACACACACACACACACACACACACACACACTAATCCCACCTAACACCCACACCAGTCCTACCCAAACAAACGCCCACATTATCATCCGCAACCACACTCACACGTTAATTCCATTCCAAGACCCACCATCCACACCCACATCCACACCCACGACTGAACCTTACCAGTCACCAAAAGCTACACCATCATCTCACCCACACCCAAATCCACAACCTCACCTTGACCCACACTCACGTTCTTATCTCAACCTCATCCAGATCCTCACCTTCATTCACACTCACTCATACACAATCACTCAGCTGCACCCACTCATTCACTTATAATCAAACCCTCACTTACATTCTCATTTGAATCCACACCTACACCCATACCTACAGTACACTCTAAGCCACACTCACATCCTCGTCACACCCACACCCTCACGAACAACCCACACCAACATCCACAGACTCATCATCACCTTCACCGGTACACACCCACATCCACACCCATGCCCGCAGATACACCCACATCACATTCACACCCACATCTACACCTTTGCCTACACCAACACCAACACCCACACTCACAACCACACTCACCGATACCGACTTTGGCACCCACACAGTCATCTCACCTCACTTCCCACACACAACCACAGCCTCTACCCACAATCACACTCTCCCACACCCACACTCACACTCAAACCCACGGCCAACCAACTAATGCTTCGGGTAACACAAAGCTATTCCCCCTCTCAGAAAATAATAAATGAATACCCTGACATTACGAGGAATTAAGTTTTACCATCCAACTCGGAAGAAAGTACACGCATACATGAATACGAGAATGTCCAACTTTGGAGCGAAAATTAAAATAACACCCTAACTTTACACCGAGATACATATTCCGGACTCCAGACGCTCGCGATAATTTCACATTCATATTTTTAGCTGTGTGTATACGACTTTCAAAAAATATATATTAAACAAAAGCCACCAGAGACGGGGCTTGACAATAACTTTTAGAGGACGGTTACAGACAATGCAGTCTTGCGAACGTTTGGGCGTAGGGACACGAGGCTGGGCTATCAGAGTCCTTAACAATGAAGGGTATGAGTACGGCCATCCTGCACGCCTGGTGGCATAACTATCACCCTGTTCTTTAACGACATATCAGGAATGTAAGGGGTCGAGGCTTGTCTACTTAGTCCAAATACTGTTGACAATAGTGACCAAATACTCAGCCCTAAGCAGCATCATGTGAAGCAATAAACCCTAACCGTCCCACGGGTGTTCTCCATTATGATCTACATCTGGTTTGAGCGCCCTAACCCACAACAACACCAGACGTCCGTTTACTGGTTATCATTATGGCAATCACCCAATGCAATATATGGTCTCCTGCAGTATAGGAAACCATTTGACTTGTCACTCAGTGTAGCATCACCCATATACAGCATTACATCAAGTGGGCAGAAGGTAGTGTACATAACCTTACTGCGCCCCAGCTGGTATTACACGAAAAAAAAAAAAAAAAAAAAAAAAACGAAACAATCAGCCACCTCCTGGACCTTTAAACCCATGCGCAGGTGAAACAGAAAAAGAAAGAAAAAGAAAAAAAAAAGATAGGACCATCCAAGCACAAGCAACCACAGTAATACCGGTAGCACCCGTGAGACAGAGGCCGGGAATAGTCGCACTGTCTTACCTCCACCGTGCAGAAAGAAAAAAAAACGAAAGTAATAAAAAACGTGATATATATACGTATCTTATTTCTGGCCGGGCCTCTACGGTACGGGAGCTTATGGTTCGTATTTTCTTGAGGAGTAAAAGTAGAGTGTGTTTATGCCCCGCCTCCTACCCAAGCCTTTATGACGCGGAGAAAGGAGGAGGAGGGGGGGTGACGAGGAGGGAGAAACCGGGTAGAAGGGAATGGGGGGTGGGGAAGAGAGAGGGGGGGGATATGAGGACGGGAGAGGAAGAGGGGGGGAGAGGAGAGAGAAAGACGAGAAGGAAGAGACAGGGAGGGAAAAGGGGGAAAGGGCAGAGGGATGGGAATGACATGCAGTGGTGCTGGGGGGAAGGTGGTAAGGGATGAGCATGAGGAAATGAGATGAGGAGGGGCAGGAAGAGAGAGAGGAGGAAGAAAAAGGGAGGACGAGGATGGGGAGGAGAGGGACAGGGATAAGGACTGAGGAGCATAAATAAAGTACATATCTCTTCTCCTCACGCCCATATGAAGTTGAGGGGGATGAGGAAGAGAAAGAGGAGAATAAGAAAGATAGGGAATTAAGGAGTGAGGGTGTGCAATGGAAAAGCCAGCGAGGTGAAAGAGGAAGTGCAAACGGAAAAAGAAAAGAAAAATAGAGACGACGACGACGACAACGAGGAAGAAGGAAAATAAGGTGGAAAGAAAACGAACAGAAAATGGCACAGGAGGGGGCTTTGTTTTCCTTGTCTTATTTTTTTCCTATCGTCCCCCGTCTCTTTGTGTTCATTTTAGTAATTTTCTTTTTCTTTTCTCTATTTCCTCATTATTCGAGCATGTTCTTTTAACTGTTTTTTCGTACCTATATCTCGCTTCTTTATCCTTTTTTTATATAGTAACGTATTTTTAATTTTATTCTCGCTACTGCTAGATAAACACTGTAAATTTAACTGAAGGGAGATATCTAGTAGTGAAGAGGCTAATAGAGACAGTATTATCTAACCCCCAAGTCTACAAATTTTGGGAACGATATAGCAGATCATTAATATAAATGAAAGATAAAACTACTTAGTCACAGCAGAGTTTATTTTCATTCATTTTCAAGGAGACATCTCGTAGCGAAAAGACTAATCTGTTCTTCCTATTTATTACACTATACTGATCCTCTTCATTTATCACCCATTTATCGGCTACACATTTCCACATTTCAGTCGCTATTTCTTTTTTCCAATTTCCCTTCTCGTTCTCGCCTCATTCTCCTCTTAATTATCCCCCCCCCCTTCCTCTTGGCTTCATTTACCTCCTCCTAGTTTTTCTTCGTCTTCTTCCTCTTCCTGTTCTTTCTGTTCTCTTAATTTTTTTGCTCTTTCATCCTTATTTCGGTTAATCTCTCACTTTCTTGTTTCTTGTTTTTCTTTTCTTCTGATAGGCCTTTTCTACTTACCCTCTCTATTTATAACTCTATTTTTGCCTCCTCCTCCTCCTCTCTCACTTCCCCCTCACTTTTCCTCCTCCTCCTGCTCTTTCTCCCACCCTCTCTTTGTTTAGACAGCATGGTCGTGTCCTGTTACTCTGACGCCGACACTCTGGCTTAATGGAAATGGCTTGTGTCTGTATGTATGTGGGCTGTCCGTGGTCTGCCGTCTCGTCCCCCTGTTTCTGGTGGCTCTCCTAGTCTGTCTCTTTCTGGTCATCTCCCAGTCTGTCTGTTATGTGGAGTTTGCCCTCTGGCCTGTCTGTCCTTATGTCTGCTCTGCCTGTGGTCTGTTCCCTCGTCTGTCTGGGATGAGATTCCTCTTTGTCTATATAATCTCGTCGATCTCCCAGCAGTCTTTTAACTGTCAATAGGCTAACTTATGCCTGACTGTCTCTAGAATGCCGTGACTGATCTCTGTCGTTCTGTGGTTTAAGTCTGTGGTCAGTTCTTGTCTCCATGCCTGTCTTTTTAAATATTTATGATCTACCTCCAGTCTCTGAGTCTTTAGTTCTGTGGCCAAAACCTAGGAAGTTTTATTAATGGAAATGGATTATGTCTTTGCATTTGGTCTTTTTATCATTTTCTCGAGCTGCTGTCTGTAACTCTATATATTGGAACTCTGTCAGTGTTATGTCATGTTTGTGTGTGTGTCTGTCTGCATCATTTTATGGTTTGGCTCACTGTTTATTTGCCTTTGACTGGCTGTTTGCTGTTGCGTCCCTTGTTTCAGTCTGTGTATCTTCCAAATCTAACTGTAGAGGAGTTTGTCTGTCTGCTTGAATTTGACTGTACCGAGTCTATGTCTGTTCTGGCTAACCCTCACATGATCGGAACAACTCTAGTGCTCTATTCCATCTAACGCGCCCGACGACTTTATTCAACTGAAAGCAGGCAAAAGAGTCTCACAGAACTATCCCTCTTGTGTTGTTAAAATCTACAGTGTGCCATTCAAGCTAACGTCAGGCGATTTTATTCATTGTGAGTCACAGGATTCTGAGAAAGTTTAAAATCCTCTGAGAAACTTTGCCCACTCCACCTGTTCGCTCCACTCTGTGAGATAAACATGACATTACTCTCTCCTTCCCTCCCTAACCTCACCCAGTTAGCGGAGTTTGTTGACTCTCTCTCTCTCTCTCTCTCTCTCTCTCACACACACACACACACACACACACACACACACACACACACACACACACATACATACATATAGTGATAGATACAAATATACAGACAGACAGACAGACAGACAGACAGACTGACAGATACAGATCACAACTTATGGACTAACCATTAATAAATTCTTCTACAAATTTTATACCACCTTTCATTGTGGTATCATAATTTCCTATATTCTTGCGACCTCCAGACGACTTCAAGCAACCTAGGAAGGACCTCTTACATAGAAATCTATATGTAAACTCTCCCGTTCGAAAATTTCCCTTACACAGAGTAAAATCGTATGGAGGTGGCAAAAACTGAATTCAAAGACGTTCCTAGTCTGAAAGAGATAACAGATAACTTTCCCACGATATTACCTAGATATACACACATGCATTATTCTATTCACCTGTGCATCGTTAAGTTTTGTATGCCACGTCCTAAAATACGGCAATATTCCGTTACTGGGTGAGACAAGCTTTAAACGTCTATGCTTATGCCCACCTAGTTTTTTTTTTCTTTTCTTTTTTTTACGGCGCCATCCACGCGACAACACCCCCCCCCTTAAAAAAAAAAAAAAAATCTTCCATTCTTCAGTTAGTTCGATACGTTTCTAAATTGCGACTCAAAAGTTTAGCATGTTCCATCAATCGAGTGGAATATGCCTTCAAATCGAATATTAATAAATATGTCTATTTTCGCTAATTTTACAGTACCATCCAAACATTACCTGACAGAAGTTCCTCACTTTAACGAATTTAATCTTAAGTTTTATAAACCACGGCCAAAAAAATTTGAGCATATTTTAACCAATAGGATAGAACACAGTGTTATTTTCTGTGTTTATGTCTAAATGTAACATCACTTATTTTACAATACCTTAAAAAAAATTCAAACAAAATCTTCGATTCCTCCCCCAAGCCAACCTTAACACTAGTAAAATCCTCAAACCTTAGAGTATTTCATCAGTGGATTAGAATATACATTCAAAATTCTGTATGTCTTACATAGCCTACAGCACCATCCAGACTAAACCCGGTAGGAATCCCTCTCTACTCCTACCAACAGAACTTTAACTTTCTGTAAACCACATTCTACATACACACATTTTCCCTGGAATCGGAAGGGACTCTGTAAAATTCATAGTCTCTTCGAATGTAGGGGTACGTCGTCCTGTATTCTTTTTACTTCCAGACTTTTTAATTAACGTTGGAGTGTGCCCTGGCAATGAAAGGCTATTGCTGGACATATCAAACCCCTGCCAGTTCAGTGAGTTTACCCTAAGGTGAATAAAGATGTATAGGGATAGTGGAAAAAAAAAAAATGTTACCACATTTTAAGAATAACCCCCGAGACTCAGACGACTCCATTTTTTTCTTGCTATCTCCAGACGATTTTTTAAATCTTAAGAGAGACCTTTCGAACTGAAGGGACTAGATATAGATGTCATGAATCCTTTCACTATTAGGATAATTTTTCTCTTAACCTTTTCAAGACGGTGATTTTATTTATTTATTCATTTTTTTTACTGTGGTTGCTTCGAAACGATTTTGTTAACCTTTGAAAAGACTTCCTGCAATGAAGGGGTTCATGAAGGCTACATGAACCTCTCCAGTTCGAAAAATCGGTCCTACGCTGAATTAAATGACCCGATGATCGCAAGAATAAAACATAAAAGATGTGAGCATATATCGAAAGTAGGAGTTAATGCCTGAGGTCCCCCACCCCTCCTCCATGACTTATTCACCTCCACCGACTATATATCAACGTAGTTCCAGTGGTACCCTGAATGAGTGAAAAGGTTGAGCATGAAAAGTTGTATATGTAAAAGGAGAGAGCTCTGTGGTTTGTCGTGATGGGCTAGACCACAGATTAAGGAAGCAAGGAAGAAGAAATGTTAGTGGGAGAGATGAACACTCTCAGGCTCCTCTGGTTCACCCTCGGGTGAATAATATAGACTGGTATTAGCTGGATCTGAAGGCTAGTCTTCCCCCAGTCATGAAAGAATATAGGAAGGAAGACCGAGGAAATGTCAGCGGAATAGAGAATGCGGTGTAAATCTTGGAGGAATTTTATGTAACCTAGTAGTTGTCAGTTCCATTATATTCATTTCGATAACGTTGTTTTACTACACTTTAACTTTTTATATTTAGCTTAATATAAGTAAATGAATTGGAGGGGATGGATAAACCCCTAATTAACACTCTCAGCTTCCTATACTCACTCTCAATTGATGAAAATTGTATGGTTTAAGCTGGAATGAAATATCAGAAGACACGACAAGGAGAGAAAAAGGAGGAGCAGGAAAAGAGAAGAATGGAAAGTACAAGAGAATAAGAAAGGGAGAGGCAGATAGAGAACAGGAGATTGAAGTTGAACAAAGAGGTAGGAGGAATAAAAAAAAAAACACTTTCAGACTCCTATGCCTCACTCTCCGCTGACTACAATCGCTTGATATTAAGCGGAATAACATACTACAAGCTGACGTGACCATTAGATGATTAAGGAAGAAAAGAGGAGGAAATGTAAGGGGCTGGAGTATAAAAGCTGCATAAATCCTGAGGAATATTTATGTACATTCAAATAATAAAGTTCGTTCGCATTTTTATTTATTTTTTTGTTGGATCCATAGACGCTTGAATATGATGTAGTGGATTAAGAAATATATCACCATTCATCAGTGGGCAATAATATACACCCCAGTCCATTACGTCTCAGTGAGGCATCCATGAATCCAGCCAAGCGAAAGAGGCAGGAGAGGTGGACAGACTCCTGTATATGACTGTAGCTAGGTAAATCTGCTTTATATTACACCCCTTCACAGAGAGGACATATTTCTTTTTTATCGCAACAACCACGTGACGATTCACTTCAGTTCAGGAGAATATCCTGGTGATGAAAGGCTTAACGAATGCTACAATAAACGTACCAAAAAAAAAAAAAAAAAAAAAAAAAGAAGTCCTGCACCAAGTAAAACCAAGGCACGAATAAAATACAAATATGGTACAGGTAGTGAAGGAGTTACCCCCTGATGTATATAGGGGCCCGGGCTGGGTTGATGTGTAAATCCTGGAAGGAATTACACAAGCAGGCACCAGTCACTTCTATATAACCTGTTGCAAGGCGCAGGGAACCTTGGCCAGGCTAACGCAGTCCACAACACTATATACCTTCAATTCGATGACGTATTCACTTTGTTCTTGTTGTTTTCAGACGATTTTACTATATTCCCCTTAGCAAAGACTTTTCGAACTAGATGAGATAGTTATAACCCCCGTTATCTCTTTCATCCAACAGCGCTCCCAGACTAATAAAATCATCTGGGGGAGGCAAGAATGGCCTATGTATTATTTTGTTTTTTTCTATCTCCAGACCATCGTATTCACCTCATGATAGACTTTTTAAACTGAAGAGGTCACTTACAGCATTAGTTGACCACTTCACTAAAGGACGATTCTCGAAAGCTAAACAAAATCATCTAGTAGTATGAAGAATGAAAAAAAAAAAAAAAAAAACGGCTGAGTTAAATGGGAAATGGGTAGTTGACCAGGCTACGACCCTGGTGGCGAAATATTAGCTTACAGTACATCAATATTATACGGTATTCAGCTGCAGACGAAGAAATAAAGGCAAACATCGAAATAAAGGAAACAGCTGAAAGGCAGAATAATAAAAATGGCTGGAAAAAGGGCGAGAAAAATAGAAAATAAAAAACGACTTGTAAACATGCAAGCGAAAAATGTGTGAGGTATTGGACAGGTTCATGAATGAGGGTCTGTGTAGTCTGCTGCCTCTCATTCTCGTTTCTCCTTTTTTCCTTTTCTGCTTCTCCTCTCATTCCCCTATTCTTTCTCTTTTCCCTCTCCTCTTTCTTTCCTTCTGTGTTCCTCTTCTTTCTTCTTCTTTCCTTCACCGTTTCTTTTTTTCCTCCTACCTCTCTCTTCAACTTCAATCTCCTGTTCTCTATCTGCCTCTCCCTTTCTTATTCTCTTGTACTCTCCCTTCTTCTCTTTTCCTGCTCCTCCTTTTTCTTCCTTTCCCCTCCCCTTCTCCTCTGCTTCTCTCTTCTCTTTTTCTTGTGCGTCTCCCCCTCTTCGTCTCACTCCTCTACTCACCTTCTCCCCTTTTTCTACTCGATTCCTGTTTGCTCTACCCGTTTCCTTCTCCTTCTCCTCTTGTCCTCTTCCTTTTCGTTCTCCTCTGCTCCTATCCTTCTCCCTCTCTTTCTCTAACTCTTTCTCTGCCTTCTCATTCATCCTTTCTTCCTCCTCTTGCAGCTCTATTCCTCGCTTTCTCCCTTCTTCTGTTCCACTCCTCTTCTTCCCTCCCCTTTCTCCCTCTCTCTCTCTCTCTCTCTCTCTCTCTCTCTCCTTCCCTGCATTCTCACACCTCTTTCCTATCTTTCTCTTTCTTCATTTTTTCCTTTTCCCCCCACTCAGACCTCTCGTCATTTTTCTCACTCCTTCCTTCCTCCCTCATTTCCGTTTTCTCTCTCTCCCTGTATCCTCCAACACTCCTTTGTTATTTTCTTTTTCACAGTTCTCTCTTGATTCCACTCCTCTCACATACTTTATATTTCTTTTCTTCTCTTGCTTTTCATTATATATATATATATATATATATATATATATATATATATATATATATATATATATATATAGATATAGATAGATAGATAGATAGATATAGATATATATATATATACATAGATAGATAGATAGGATAGACAAATAGATAGATATAGATAAATGGATATATAGATAGATTTAGACATATATATATATATATATATATATATATATATATATATATATATATATATATATATATATATATATATATATGGAAGTACAGTGGTAAAGTGTGCGTTCTCATACACTGAAGAAAGAGCGTTCGCGCCCCGCCAGGGTAATAAACTTTGGAAGCGTTCTTCCGGCCATGTACTGCTTTGACGGACATAAGGGGTGCTGTGGTTGAACAATTTTCGCATACTATAAAGTATGGTTGCACCCAATCGGCTTGCGCTGGCAGATTACACTTGGTTCACAGACTACATTCACATCCAAAGCCACTCCAACACTACAATCACACTTTCAAGCACTTCTCACCCTAGGCAGAATCTCTACCAGACAGCCTAAGCCACTTGGTAGGGACACATAGGCTGTATCGTCCTCACTTCTGTCGGGATAGGCCGGTCCTGCAGTGAGCACTCAAACGGCTGATGAATATATCTATCTATCTATCTATCTATCTATATATATATATATATATATATATATATATATATATATATATATATATATATATATATTTAACGAAATATATATATTTATCTTCGTTACTCTGTCCCTCGCTTGGTAGTCTTACCATCTCATACTTTCCTTTCGTCCTTCCTTTCTTTTATGCTTTATTTTTTCCTTACTCTTAGCAATATTGCTTCTCTCCTTCTATAATCTTAATTCATTTCGCCTCCTTAGTCTCTCTTATTTCTTGCTCTCCGGCTTCCCTTACTGCCTCCCATACATTTTTTTTTTTTTTTTTTTCTCCTCCCAATCCATGTTCCATTATTTCACTTCTGCCTTTCACCGTTTCTTACCCGCTTCGTTTCTTCTTTTTTTTCTTTCTTTTCCCTGCTTTTAGCATTTGTCCTCATATTTTCCTAGGTCCCTTCTCTCTCTCGTCCTCTCTCCTTCGCTTCACACCTTTCTTCATGTCTCTTTTTCCTCCCAGGATCTTGTCAACCTTCTCTCATAGTTGTCCCTTTCTTTTCCCCTCTTCTTCTTTCCTTACCTTTTCAGTCTTCCATCCCTTTCCTCACTCTTTCACTCCCTTATTCTTCATCTCTTCTATACATACCCTTTCAAATCTCTGTTTCGTAGCAGGATTATCTCAACCTCCTCTCATCAGTTTCCCTTTTCCCTCTCTCTTTATTTCCTTACTTTATCTCACCTTCCTCCCTCCTTCCTTTCTCTCCCTTCTTTACCCTCTTCGTCTTTAAATTTTACCCTCAAATATCTCTAGTTTTATTGCTTCCCACTTCCTCATCTTCTTCCTATGTATACCCACTCACACTTCCTCCCTCCCTCCTCTTTTTTTTTTTTTCCCTCACTCTTTCCTCTCCTCTTATCGTCTCACAGTTTAACTTTATGTCCCTCAAAAACTTGTCTTTCCACTTCCTCTTTCTCTCACTTTTCTTGCTTTCCTTCTCACTCCTTCCTCTTTGCTTTGTTTTCTTTCTTCTTTCCCCACTTTGTCCTTTTTTTCTTCCCTTCGTCCTTCCTCCTCCTTCAAACTCACAACTACTGTCCTTCCTTCCCCTCTCTATCCACTCTCTTTCGTTCTTCTCCTCCCTCCCCCCTCCCCCCCTCTCTCTCTCTTTCCCCCTCTCCCCTCCTCTCTCTCTCTCTCTTTCTCTCTCCCTCCCCCCCCTCTCTCTCTCTCTCTCTCTCAACTCCTTCCTTCCCTTCTCTTTTCTTCTTCTTTCCTTAGATACACTTTCTGGTAACAATCAACCTACAAAGGACCATCAGGTTTGCTTATTTTATACTCTTCCCCTTTGTACTTCCCTTTCTTCCTCGCTCCCTTAATTTTTCCTTCCATTTCTCTTCCTCGCCTCCTTTTACTGTATCCCTTTGTACTTCTTTCTCTTCCTCTCTCCCCGTCTTCCTTCCCTAATTTTCTTCCTCTCTTCCTTTTCCTTATGTTTCTTTTGTGCGTTGTTGGCCAGTATACCTTTTTCTCTCTTCCTCTCTCCTTTCCTGGCTCCTTCTTCTCTCTCTCTCTTCCTTCCTTCCTCTCTTCCTTCTGCTCTTCCTCGTTTTCTTTTTCCCTGTGTTTCTTGTGTGCAGTGTTGGCCATAATTCAGGGGTGTGGGAGGAAAGGTGAGGTAACTGAGCAGGACAGCGGGTCGCAACACAGCCACCCCACCCCCACCATGTATAACCAAGTGCGAGGGGAGAAGCAGGGTACATAGGAAAGGAGAGATAGCTAGATATATAATAGAGAGAGAGAGAGAGAGAGAGAGAGAGAGAGAGAGAATTTAATTAGGCCAAGGACAGAATTTTCTAATTCGCTATTGGAGGGGTTGTGTTAAGGTTAGTAAAATCGTCCAGTAGCACCAAGAATAATCAAAGAAACACGTCATCGTAGTGAAGGGATCAGTAACAGGTTAGCTATCAAGAATTACCAAGAACACTGATACAAACGCATCGAACGTAGAAGTAACAGTGGCAGCAGAAGTAACAGTAAAAATAATGTAAGAGTAATAATGCTTCTTTTGTTGACCGCAGATGTAGCAATAGCATAACGGTGTTAAAAAAATTGAGGAGTGGGAGGAGGGATGGGTGGGATATAAAAATGTGAAAGAGGAAGCGTGAGGGGAAAGAAGAAAAAGGAGAATGGATGAGAGAGAAGAAAGGATGTATGGGAAAGAAGAAAAAAGGGGAAGGGATGAGAGGGAAGAAAGGATGGGTTTTAAGAGGGATGCAAAAGAGACGGTGGATGGAAGGGGAAGGGGATGGGAAAGGTAGAAAGGAAAAGACTGAATGAGAAGGGATAGGTAAAGATGATGAGAGGAGGCGGATTTGAGAGGGTGGCGACAGAAAATGGAAGGGTTGGAGAAAACAGAGGAATGCAAAGGAACGGAAAGAGAATAGGCAGAGAAAAGAATGAGCTGGGACATGAAGGGGAGGAGTAAGAGGTATACAGAGCAGAAGACCGATAGATAAAGTGGCTTGAAAATAATATGTGAAAAAGAAACAAATAGACATTTTGACCTTTTGCATATTCTGTCACCATAGCAACAAGAAAGGTCACCCAGCCAGAGAAGAGACCAGAGGCTTCGTGGAGGATCTGAAGGGCCATTTCTAAACGGCGGACCACTCTATCACCATGACAACAGCACGCCACTCACCCAGCAAGCTATCAGCCAGACATCAGGGTGCTTAACCCCTTCATCATGGTGACGTCCTTTTCATTTTGATCAAGCCATCATGAGAAGATTTTATTCAACGATTTTTTATGACTCTAATACAGATGGGGTTAATTTAAGCCGTATCTAAACCCTCCAGTTCAAAGACTCACCTCTGAAGTGAATTAACATAGTTTCGATAAAGGGAGAATAAGACAGAAAGAACGTTCCCAGCTTCAAAGGGTGAAATGTGATTATTCGATGGCCCCACTCTATTACTCTAGCAACCACGGGCCGATCACCCAACCAGCCACTAGCCAGACATCAGGGAGCTTCAAGGGATTACACGACAGGACATTCACTCTCCCACCATGACAACAACGAGCGAGTTGCCTATCATACTACCAGTCCAGTAAACACTTCACTTCTATTATCGTGTCAACAGCTGGCCGGTTCCGAACACAGCCACAAGCCAAACACCAGGAAGCTTCCAGTGAGTTTGTGATGGGTCATTCTTTCCCCATGGCAACAGTATCGCAATCATTCCTCCAACCAGTGGCGTGATATCAGGGTGCTTCAAAGGCCCACGTTATAAACGTGATAAGTCAGTCACCCATCCAGCCACTGGCCAGATATCACGGTGTTTTGAATGATTATAACTTGTCTCTTCAGTACGATAACTTATTTCATTCTTGCTACTGCCATACGATTCAATTTAGGACTGTCGTTCACAAAGATGTCTGTTCTCTTTTATGCTTCGTTACTATTCGACAGTCATATACAGCTTTGGAATTAAGGTATTACTAAAGAACCACTACAAAACCCAGGCGAATGTAAGATGGAATTGTGAATGTGGTGAAGAATTAATAATATAGGACGAAATATAATACCGATCTCAACAGGTCCGGCAAAGGACGTCTTTTTTTTTATTACTTATTTTAGTTAACGTCATACCTTATTAATCAGAGAGAGAGAGAGAGAGAGAGAGAGAGAGAATCTGAAGGAAGTGGCAAGACACAATCATCACCATTAATAAGGGGACTGTTTCCAACCAAGAGATGTTTCCCATAACTTAAACAGAATCACATAATAATAAGAAAAAATAACAAAAAAATAAAAAACTGAAAGTAATTTAGAGAGCAGACCCTAAAACTGTCATTACATTCTTCAGTTCACCCCCAAGGGATACACCTATACCTACAGTAAATGGTCTAGTGACACGAATCAAGCTTCCCACCTCCCTCTCTCTCCGTCTCTCTCACTCACTCTCTTCATCCGTCATTCTCCTTCATGCATCTGGGCAAACAGGCCAGGCTGTTTACCTGGGAGCTCCTCATCCTTTGATACCCGTGCCTGCCTGTTTGCCTTTCTCCCTGTTTACCCCTCCTTGTTTGCTTCTATGCTGGATTACGTTTGTTCTTGCTTCGTATGTCTGCGTGTTTGCCTTTCTGCATGGTGTGACTTCTTATGATTCTCTCTCTCTCTCTCTCTCTCTCTCTCTCTCTCTCTCTCTCTGCGCAGACTTCTTACTTGCCTATCAACTGTGTTCCCGACCTACTCATTTATTCTCTCTTTCTCTCTCTCTCTCTCTCTCTCTCTCTCGTATCAGACACTCTCACCTTAATACCCTAGCAAAATAGCCATATATACCTGTAATTCAACGTTACCTGGACGTCGACTCTGAAGAAGGACGTCGCTTTGCTAATGAAAGGATTGTGTGGGAGAAAATATCGGATTATCAACTTCACCATTCTTATCTTCATTATCAGTATCACAACAACCATCATCATCATCATCATCATCATCATCGTCTCCTACACTGTAATTAGAAGCCTTCATAATTAAAGTAGAGACTATTTCATATCCCTCCTTCATTACGGCAGGTCTCTCCAAAGATCAATATTTTCATCTATTATTTTTTAGGCAAGGAAGAAAGAACCAAATGCTACAAGCTCCCAAAAGTGTTCCTTCCAAGAAAAAAAAAAAACGAATTAAATATCATTTCATTTCGAAACATATTGCCTTTAAAAGACTGGAGGTCATAGGCGGACGGAAATACTGGCAGAGGTACTAAAGAAGAAATGAAAAAGGAATGAAAAAATAATATTCATTCTCGTTGAAGGGAGTCAAAAATTTATTGGGGGACGTCCGTGGTTGACAATCTATAAAACTCTAGAACTGGACGATATATTTCTGAATGACAGCAGCAGCAGCTTCGTATCAATGTTATAAAAGAAGGTGACACCTAATTTGCTCGTTCATGTGCCCATTCTCAAAGTCCGGAAATGGTCGTGGCGCCGATGGGAATAGAGATAATGCAACCTGTCACCGCCTCGACTTGGAAAACGAGAGTTAAACTTTTATTTCCTTCAATTAACTTTTTTGCTAAGTCTCTCTCTCTCTCTCTCTCTCTCTCTCTCTCTCTCTCTCTCTCTCTCATTACTTACTTCTCAGTCCAGTCCCTCTTTCGTCTCTCCTGCTTATTAACCCACCCTCCTCCTCCCTCCCCCTTCCATCCTCTATCCTCCCCTGGTCCTCATTTTTCCCTCCTCCTCCCCAGTTCATCATTCCTTCCCCCCATCCTTCCACCGTCCCCATCCACCTTTCCTCTTTTGACAGTCAAGAGTGGATTTTAAAGTTTCAGAACTCACCCAGAGACGCGGGGGGGAGAGGGGTTTTGTCCTACTACTCACTCTCTCTCTCTCTCTCTCACCAAACTGCTCTTTCTTTCGCTGTTACTCATCCAATCATCTCAAATTTCTCTCCTTGCTCTTTTTATTTCGCCATTTCTCTCTCACGCCTTCCAGTCAGATCTCTTCCTTTTACTCCTTGTCTTCATTCGTCTTTTATACAGAGTTCTCATCCCAGAATGCTTGGTCGTCTCGCACTTTTATTCTACCTCATAAATTTTTACTCTCTCTCTCTCTCTCTTACAGCTTTCTTCGTATCGTACTTCTCCTTCGCTGCTTACTTCTCCTTTAATCTATGCTTTCTCTGTGTTTCTTGTTAGGTACTCTGATCACTGTTCACTTACATCCCATTCGGCTTTCTTTTGGTCTTTTTTTTTTTTCATTCTCTTTACTAGCAAACGATTTTGTTCTGGTCTGTTTATTGCCCTCTTGGGTTAGTGCTTTTCTTCTGTCTTTGGATCCCACCTTATTCAGGAGTGGGAGACAGGGATGGGATGGGATGGGATGGGATGGGATGAGACGATGACTATGGTGATGGTTATGTTCGTGGTGATGGTGACGATGATGTTAAATTAGATGTTTATGATGGTAATGATGATGATAAAAATAATGATGATAATTAAGAATTTTGTCGAACTTCACTATTGCCCCACTGTCTCTTGCATGTCCCTTCGTCTCCTGTACCAAAAACTCCAATAGAGTTTCAATGTTTACTTTTTCCTTACTGTCTGCCCATTTCTCTTCCCCATTTGCATTACCATTCGCTTCTTTTCTTTAACTCTTGTGTGTGTGTGTGTGTGTGTGTGTGTGTGTGTGTGTGTGTGTGTGTGTGTGTGTGTGTGTGTGTGTGTGTGTGTGTGTGTGTGTGTGTGTGTGTGTGTGTGTGTGTGTGTGTGTGTGTGTGTGTGTGTGTGTGTGTGTGTGTGTGTGTGTGTGTGTGTGTGTGTGTGTGTGTGTGTGTGTGTGTGTGTGTGTGTGTGTGTGTGCGCGTGTAGCGCGCGCTCACGTCAGTCAAGTAACGGCGTAGTCCCCAAGTTCATGTCAAATTCAACATATTTCTCTCTCTCTCTCAAGTGTCAAAGGAGGTGTACGATTTATGGAAGCACAACTGACCCTTATAACCTGACCCCAAGTGCAGAGTGGAGGGACAGAAGCTCCATCAAAACACCTGTCAATTGGAGTGATCCGTATCTGCTGTCAAAATCCCCAGCTCCATTTCTGTTTTATTCTGCCTTTACCTGACAGTTTCATCCAGCTTAGCCAAGACTGGAGAGGTTATAAATAGCTTTCATTATCCATTCTGCACGGGGGAATTATTTTGTGTAGGGTTCTTGCTCCCATCTTACGACTTAGCTCAGCTTAGGGGAGACATTTCGAGCTGGAGAAGTAATATATAGCATTCATAAACCCTTCCAATTCGAGGGTGCCATTTTTACGGCTCTGATGCTCTACTTCCCTTAAAAAAAAAAAAAAAAAAAAAAATAAAAAAAAAAAAAAAAGGTCAACTTCTTGATTAAGATGTCGATTTTTTCTTCATTTCTGCTACTTATACTGTAGGGTACTTCATTTAGGCTGAGATTATTTTTTTCAACTACAGACCTTAGATATTGCTTTAATGATGCCTTTCTCTCTTATAAATCCTTCCACAGTTTAACAAAAATCGTCTGGCTGTAACGAAAAAATATCATCAGAAAACATTTATCAATTGCACTGGACTGATCAACGTGTATCTGTAAATTAAAGAACTAATTATCTGATACTGTATTCTAGGTAAGCGATAGCAATACGTGCTAAAGCCCTTCACCACAACGACGCAACTAGTATTTTGTTCCGGCTTTCTCCTGACAATTTTACTTAGTTTAGGGGTGACTTTTCCATAAGAGGAGGCTGAACATTACCCTAGTAACTCATTCAATATTAAAGCTAAAAAAAAAAATCGCTGAACAAAATCGTCTGGCGGCAGTTTGATTAAAATGAAAAACTCCATCGTAGTGAAATGGGAAGAATCCTCAAACTTTATGAAATGGTGAATAGCAAAGTTATTAACAAGCTCAGATTCGTAACTACTTTCAGGTGATGTAATTCAGCTTAAGAAAAGCTTACGGATGTTAAGGATGTCCATTAATCACTGTAGTGCCACGCGATTTTTTATTTAAAGTTCTGTAATTGCGAGATATATCAATTCAGCTTTGGGCAGACTTCAAGTAGTATAGGACAAATTCT
>NC_137023.1:47115513-47138013 GCF_032717465.1 Coenobita brevimanus | reverse complement strand
TGGTTGGCAGGGGACGATGATCAGTAAGAGGCAAAATGGCGTGACAAGGGTTACCTGTATATTAAAGGAGTCTAGCTGTGGATTATTTAAACCTTGCTTTGGTCTAGATCGTTACATACGAGTAAGACGGCCGAAAGACAGAATCTGAGCAATAAATCTGCGGGATCTAGTTTTGGATGATTTAAATTTTCAGTGGTGTAGACAAAACAAAAAGTAGTTGAGAATTAAATGTGAAGGAGGTGTCATTTTCCCCGTTCTTGCGGCCCCTCCCGCCCTCGAGTCAGGAAACAGGGAGTACGTCTAATATCAACGCGAATATACATCACAAAATTCATATAAGCAATTCTGATATTCACATCAGGCGTTTCAGATGAGCACGCAGCCCTGATCATCCTCCAGCAACATCCTTTAACACCTCGCCTTAACGAAGAGACGCCAAGCCAATCAGGGACGCCCCTCGCAAGCGAATCATCCAATCAGCACGATGGGAACTGGCACGGAAACACCAATCACGTATCTCCTCCACCAGTCGGCACCCGCTTAACCAAAAAAGGGGAGGCTGCTCATATCTGGCAATTAAAATACAGGCTTTGAGGGAGATTAAACGAGGAGAGAGGACGGGGGAGGGAGAGACTGAGAGGGACGGAGGAAGGAAAGGTGGGAAAGGAGGGAACGCTGGTGAAAGAGAGAGGGAGAGGGGGACGGAAGGAGCGATAATTGTTGAGAGGAAAGGTGAGAGAGTGGAAGGGATAAAAGAGGGAAGAAGGAATTGAAAGACGGAAGGAGGAAGGGAAGGAGATGACTGATGAAAGAGAGAGCTTGAGAGAGGGACGAAGGGAAGGAATGAGGGAGAAACAGACAGAGGGAGGAAGGTTTGGCGAGAAGAAGGGAGAAGGAGAGGGAAGAAGGGAGGGACTGAGAGACAGACGAAAGAAGAGAAGGAGGAAGGATCTCAGAGAGGGATGGAGAGTAATTAAGACAGGAAAAGAGGAAGAGAGGGATAATCAGTGAGGGAACGAGAGAGAACCTAGAAAATGAAGGAAAAGGAACCGACTGACGGAAGGAAGGAAGAATGGAGAGAGGACTGCAAGAATATTGAGAGCAAAAGCGAGGGAGGGAGGAAGGGAGATGGGAATAGAGAAGGGGGGAACTGAGGGAGGGGGAGACAGAGACGGAGGGATGGAGTAATGGAGAGGACAGAGGAGGCACAGATAATGAAAGGGTGGACAGAGTGAGAGAATGACTGAGTGAAGGACGGAATAAGAGACAAACGGAAGAGCGAAAAGGGAAAACTCCAAGGGAAAGGAAGGAAGGACAGTGAGTAGATGGTGAAGCATGGAGAGATGAAGACAGACAACAGAAGAATAGAAGGATGGATGGAGAGAAGGCGAGAGCAAAGATGAGATAAGGGAGACGAAAGGAAAGAAAATACAGAAAAAAAGGAAAAGGCAGAGAGGAAACAAAAGGTAAAGGTGGAAGAAGGGAAATATAGAGAGGAGGAGAAAAAAACGAGAAAAATGTTGATAGATGGATAAGCAACCACTGACAGAGAAAGAGAATTACTAATATTATATTTTTAATCCTCTATGCACTATTTTATATATAATTCTTGCCTTCTCTCTCTCTCTCTCTCCAGTTTTTCTTTCGCCTTTTTCGTCTCCCCGCATAAACCTTTCCCTTCATCGCTCTCATTTCCTCCCCTATAAATATCACCGTTTCTTTCCCCTCCCCCGCCCCTCTCTCTCTCTCTCTCTCTCGCTGCATCACAAATTTGCGAATTCCTCACTTATTAAATTGTATTCCCGGTTGCGAGAGAGAGAGAGAGAGAGAGAGAGAGGGAAATGGAGAATGAATTCCCCCAGCTAGGCAACTAAGGCCATATAGCCCCGCTGGGTTACAGGAGGGCGCTACCCCTCCCGGCAACGGTAGCCCGGGCGAGGCTCGAACTTGCGACCTCCCGATCACAAGCTCAGCGCACTACCGCTGTGCTACCGCGCCCCCAGAGAGAGAGAGAGAGAGAGAGAGGGGGGGGGGGAAATGGAGAATGAATTCCCCCAGCTAGGCAACTAAGGCCATCTAGCCCCGCTGGGTTACAGGAGGGCGCTACCCCTCCCGGCAACGGTAGCCCGGGCGAGGCTCGAACTTGCGACCTCCCGATCACAAGCTCAGCGCGCTACCGCTGTGCTACCGCGCCCCCAGAGAGAGAGAGAGAGAGAGAGAGAGAGAATTTGCGTATGACAGCTACAAACAACGGGATGAGAGGGGAGAGAATTAATGGTAATGAATGTAAAGAGGATAACAATGCCTTTGAGGGGATCATAACGCAATCATGTCCCTTGTGTTGAAGAAAAAAATATAATAGAGAATAATAAAATATGAGTATTGTCTTCGTCGTCGTCATTGTCCTCGCTTTCATCAGCATTATCACCATCATCATTAGCATCATTATCATCAACACCAGTCATCGTTTACCACCACCATGGATATCATCACCACCATTATAATCATTTGCCACTTATCAGTCGCTATTATCATCACCAATACCATCATCATCATTATCATCATCATCAGCAGCAGCAGCAGCAGCAGCAGTAGCAGCACGCCAACTCTTGTTCCCATTTAAATGCATGTTAAAACTTAAAAATGCATAATACTTTGAATGTTCAAATTAAAAATAATAAGTACAGAACATCTTCTCATATTAAGCATATTCAGATCGCGAAATTAAATATTATAGAGAAAATAAATGGTTCTTACGGATATATTGTTTTGAGGGAAGGGAAAACGGAGTGGTCTACGAGTATACCGTACGGTACGGTATAGGAAAATGCTTCATCTGGTCTTCAGAGTGTCAAGTACGATTAATGCGGCGCCACTCTTTATAATGACTGTACAGCTATATCCTGTGCAGATGAAACCATTATAACAATCATCTACAACAACGTTGACAAATGTAGCTCGAGCCTTCAAGTACAGAAAAATACCCACCAGGCAACATTTTACATGATACTATTCAATGCTTCACACCACTACACACAATTTAACACACGAGGTCTGTTCAGAAAGTATCCGACCTTGGGCTCTAAAAAAATAAAGAGCTAAATTGTTGAGCTCGGACACTAATCCCCCTCAAAGTAGGCCCCTTCTGACTTGACACACGTAGCCTAGCGTTCTTTCCACGGCCTAAAACATTTTTCAGAGTCGGTTTTCGGCATCTCCTGCAGGTGCTTCGTCGCAATCGTCATGATCTCTTCTTTTGTCTCAAATCAGGATCCCTTCAGCAGAGTTTTGAGCTTGGGGAATAACCAAAAGTTGCACGGAGTCATGTCTGGTGAGTAGAGAGCCTGCCGGACCCGTGGGACGCTGTGCTTGGCCGAAAATTCCTGAATCAGTTGAGAAGAATGGACAGGGGAGTTGTCATGGTGCAGCCTCCAACTTGCCGCTATTCAAAGACCTGGTCTCTTCCGCCGAACTGCGTCACGAAGACGACGGATAACGTCAACGCTGTTGACAGTCTGACCTTTTGGTGCGTATCCATGATGCACAACACCACGGTAGTCGGAAAAAAAAAAAAAAAACTGTCAACATACATTTCACTTTGCTGCGGAGCTGTCGTGTTTTTTTTGGCTTAGGAGACTCAGCATGCTTCCACTGGGACGACTGTGCTTTGGTTTCTGGGTCGTACCCATACACCCAAGTCTCACCTCCTGTGATAACAGTCTTCAGAAAGTCTGGATCACGATTTGCGCACTCCAACCTGCCTTGAGCAACATTCATCTGCAGAGCTTGTTGTGCAAGTGAAAGGAGCTTTGAAACGAACTTGGCGGCAACTCCTCGTATGTCCACATCATCCGTTAATATTTTGTGTGCAGATCCACCCATGATTCCAATTTTATTAGGAATTTTTCTGACAGTCAACCAACGATTTCCCATGACCAAATTGCAGATTTCTTCACATTTTCACTACTCCTGCTTGTTGATGGCCTCCACAGACGTGGGTCGCTCTCGACTGACATTCCGTCATTTTACAAGTGACTGTACCACTTTTTTTTTTTGCACTGTCCCCGTGGTTTCATTCACAAAATCATGCTGGATCTTCCTGTTCGTTTTAACTTGGGTATCACCTTGTTTTCTGCAAAATCTGATGCAGTAACGTTGTTCGACTCTTTCGGTCATTGTGACAAGCGCGGGAACACGACGAACCTAAGGTGCACGACCATGAACACAGGCTGACTGACAGCCACTGAGTCATTCGTGACAGCTGGCATTAATCACGCATGCACACGATGGTCCTGTACTGCGCTACACAAAATCCCGCCCCTATTCTCTAACTATTTGGTGACGAAAAAAAAAAAAAAAAAAAGAGGTCGGACACTTTCTGAACAGACCTCGTATGTACTATAAGTAACATAACACATTAACATCATCAACTGAATATACACAAGACATAAAGAACAGGAGCACTCCCAGACTCAACGCTCTTAGATCCGTCACACATATTAGCCTGAGGCACAACAAAGAAGATGCATCTCAGTTAAATAAACACAACATAAGGGGTCGAATTTATACAGGAGTCTGCACCCACATATACCATATCCTAACTGATACACAAGATAAACAGGTGTCTACAGCATTAAATTACTATCAGGTATCATAAATTATCTATCTATCTATCTATCTATATACCTAGGCTGCTTCCCCCAAGGAAAGGGAGGTAGCCGAGACAGGATGACTCACTCTCCATTTACTCATCCATTCAAACACATTCATTCGCATCTTAGCCCCAAAGGGGAGAACGGACAGATCCTCACCGCACCACACCGCACAAGGGTCAACTGGGCAATGCAATCAGTGACATCCGCAGCAGGGCCCGACAGCAGAACTGGTTTACCCCTGCCACATCATAACAGACCCATCCCCTTACCCGCACCTGACCTGACTAGCTGATCAGACCAAATGCGGGAGAATATCCCCTCAGGGCTGCGTCATCACTTATTCATTCACAATTTCTCTCCATTTATTTCTGTCACGCACAGCCACTCTTCCTTGCTCAACAGACATCCCTCTCGCATCCAGCGCTCTCTTCACACTGTCCATCCATCCTATTCGTGGTCTTCCTCTCAGCCTTACACCTCTCACATCAGATCTAGTTATCTTTTTCACCAATCGCTCATTATCCATTCTCTCCATATGCCCAAACCATTGCAACACCCTCTGCTCAACTCTGCCAGCCATCTCCCGAACAACTCCAGTTCTCCTTCGCACTTCATCATTTCGCACCCGATCCATACGCGTCCTCACACATACTCCTCAGACATCTCATCTCCATTACATTCAAACTTTTCCTCTCTGCTACACCCATATTCCATGTTTCAGCCCCATATAATGCAGTCGGTACCACAACACCCTCATACAGCCTTCTCTTTACATCCATTCTAAGCGAACGACATTTAAACACTTTTTTCATTCCTCCCAGCACCTTTCCTACTTCATTTATTCTAAACTTCACTTCTGCATCTATTCTTCCATCCACAGCAACATGTGACCCTAGATATTTAAAACAATCTACCTCCTCAAGCAACTCACCATTCAAAACTATATTCATCCCCCTACCATCTATCAACCTCGTACACTTCATCACTTTACTCTTATTCTCATTTACTTTCAATTTCCTCCTTTCACACACCCTTCCAAACTCCTCTACCAACTGTCTCAATCTCTCCTCTGAATCAGTCACCAGTGCAGTATCATCTGCAAACAGCAGCTGCTTCAGATTCCACTCTCCTCCATCAACATTTACCAGACTCAGACCACCTAAAACTCTTTGCATTCACCTCCCTTACAACACCATCCATGTAAATATTAAACAACCAAGGCGACATCACACATCCCTGTCGCAGCCCCACTCCCCCAAACCAATCACTCACAGCATTTCCCACTCTTACACACGCTCTACTATTTACATAAAAACTTTTCACCCCTTTTAGTAACCTACCATCAAGTCCATACAATCTTAAAACAGTCCACAAAGCCTCCCTATCAATTCTATCATACGCTTTCTCTAAATCCATAAATGCCCAAAACACATCCTTGCCTTTCGCTAAATACTTTTCACACACTTGTCTCACAGCAAACACCTGATCAACGCATCCCCTCACTCTCCTAAAGCCACACTGCTCATCACTAATCACTCCCTCTGTACCCTCTCTAACTCTCATAATTAACACTCTACCATACACCTTACCTACAACACTCAACAGACTTATACCCCTAAAGCTAGTACATTCATACTTATCACCCTTGCCTTTATACAACAGGACCACACAAGCACTTGCCCAGTCAATTGGCACCATACCTTTCTCAAAGCACACATTCAACAATCTTACTAACCAGTCAACAATAGTCACTCCACCACCCTTCAGGCATTCCACAGCACACCCATCCATACCTGCAGCTTTCCCTGTTTTCATCTCCTTTACTGCCTTCTCCACTTCCTCCTTCGTGATCAAGGAATCATTCAACTCTCCCAACACATTTATACCTTGCACCCTTCCATCCACCACAATCTCAGCCACCCTTTCCTCCTCTACATTTAACAATCTTTCAAAATACTCTGCCCATCTCTTCCTTACTGCATCCATCTCAATTAACATCCTTCCATCCTCTGATTTTACTCGTTCTTCCTTCCCAGACTCTCCCTTTCGCACCCTTTTCACCTCCTTCCAAAACATTTTCTTATTCTGCTGAAAATTCTCTGTCAGCCGCCTACCCCACCTCTCATCTGCTGCCACTTTAGCATCACGCACAGCCCTTCTCGCTCTATTCCTCTTCTCCTTATACCTTTCATATGACATCTCATCCTTCCTCTGCAGCCACACTTCATATGCACGTCTCTTCTCAGCCACAGCCATACTTACTTCCTCGCACCACCATTCACTTCCTTTTCTTACACCACCACCCACACGTCTCACACCACACACCTCTTCTGCATGCCCCACCACAGCACTCTTAAACAACTGCCATTCCTCCTCCACGCTGCCATTTTCCCGATCTTTCACTGCGTTCCACTCATCTTTCAATTTCTCCTGATACTCTATCTTTTTCTCTCTTTTATCCAACTCACTCACTTTCAAAACCTCCCTGCCACACCTAACCCTCCTAGCTCTCATCCATCTCTTTCCTACTTTTAACTTTCCCTCCACCAGGTAGTGGTCAGACATACCTCCACCCTCCCCCTCTCAGAACTCTCACATCCAACAATCTTCCTATTACATTCCTAGACACAACCACATAGTCCATCAAGGCTCTATCAACAACCCTTCCACCCTCCTGTCTCACCCATGTATACTTATAAATATCTTTCTTCTCAAACAGCGTATTCCCAATCACCATCTCTCGCTCAACACACATCGCTATCATTCGTTCCCCATTTTCATTTCTTCCAGGCACACCATGCATACCAACTACACCTTCAACTGCTACATTTCCCACTCTAGCATTCAGATCTCCCATCATTACCACATTCACATTCGCTTCAAAACTCTGCAGACACTCATCAACATCATTCCAGAAAGACTCCCTCTCTTGTTCATCCCTTTCACTACCAGGCCCATATGCACTCACAAACACCCACAACTCACGTTCAGAATTTCGCTTTCACCCACATCAGTCTCGATGACACCTCCTTCCATTCAATCACACATTGCTGAACTTCCGGACTCACTAACAAGGCCACACCTTCTCTTGCCCTTCCTCTATCAACACCTGACAATCTTCCATTCACACTTCCAAACATAGATTCCCCCTTCCCTTTCATCTTCGTTTCACTCAAAGCTAACACATCCAACTTTCTTCTCACAAACATTCTCCCAATCTCCTCCCTTTTAGCCTCAATCGTACTACATCCACGCACATTCATAGACCCAATCTTCAGGGTACGAGGATAACTCCATCCCCCATCCCTTTCTCTGGCCTGTCTCTTTTTAGGAACTACAAAACAGAGGAGGGGGTCCCTAGTCCCCTCACCCCGCCCCTTTTAGTCGCCTTTTACGACACGCAGGGAATACGGTGGCAGTATTCTTCCTAACACAACCTGGCCGCAGAGTAGTAGTACCACCCCATAGTGCGGCCAGGTTTGGTGGCCGTGTACGTGAAGGCAAGCGTCTGTACATGGAATCTTAAATACATCTTAATCTTAAGGGAATTTATAAATACGGCAAAATGTTAATAGCAGACTACTTCGGATCTGCATCAGCACCCGGGTGTTGACCACACAACACAATACTCTGCACACAGCACCGAATAAGGTGATCCAATTCATAACACCCATAAACAAATATTCCATGAGTCAAGGAAAATCTATAGGTTATGTAAGAGAAATAGCTAAAGGACTCAGCACCATCAATCCCCAACACCCATGTCAATGTTATGCAAATAATACAGTCACGCCCAGACAAGAAATACTCCACCAAGTTACAGAATCTACACAACATTTCACAGCAATCATATGAAAGCATATAAAAACAACAGAACTTCCCTTAAATGATAGACCATGAGGTTAACATCCCAACATAGTAGAGACTTCATTGTTATTTCATTCTAGCTACCGCTAGACGATATTATCCAGCTAAGACTGAGTGAAAATGCTGGTGCCATTAATCCTTTCATCGTCTTGTGTCGCGTCTACAGCATTATAGTCCACCTAGCACCAGACTTATTTCATTCGGTACAGTGAGTCACAGAAGCATGAAAATGTTAACCCTAGCTCCAGCTCGAAGCAAAACTCCGTCCTTAAACAAATCTTTTACACAGCCAAAAAATGCTACACAGAATGAGCCTACCTAACCTGCACCGTGGACACCAACCATCCGTCGTTTCATACATGGACTAATAACTTTATAGACACCACATGAACACAGAGCAACAATTTGTTCCACACTATACGGCACATGACCTCGCACTGTCAGACATCAACACACCGGAGACACATCTCGTAAGTGTGGCGGATATGGGTTCAACTCTTCGAAGGAGGTGGCGGTGAGTCATCTTCTCCACCGACACCAATAATACGGCCACACACACAAAAAAATTAATTAAATAAAAATGCTTCCACCATCACCACACACACAAAAAAAGTAAAAACACGACACAGCCACCATAACCAATACCAAAACTCCAAAAATGAAGAAAAAACACCAATACTGCCTCCACTACCACCACAACCAGCACCACCACCACTACCACCACCACCACCACCACGAACAACGACAACAATAACAACAACCCACCCACATCTTCCCCCCTCCCCCAACATACATACAAGGCAATGCAATACTCCCGGGGATCACAATAAGAAATAAAAGCCGGCAATCAAATAGAGGCAATCGCACGACAAACAAATAAAGCAGGAGGTCATAGCACAGAAAATATTACCGGTGCATCACGAGAAAAAGAGAGAGAGAGAGAGAGAGAGAGAGAGCGCAAATGCAGAGGCAGTAGAGGCAGCAGGCAGGCCCCATCAGCCGCCATAAAGCCTCACAACTGCACTTTATACGTCCCTCTCGCGACAAATGGCCACACTTTGCTGCCACTCACTCCCCCACCTCAATCTCCCCCTCGCTCTCCCCCCCCCGCTTTCCCTCCCACCTATGTACCTATTCCCCCTAGTCGACCCCCTCTATCCCCCCCTCCCACCTACCTACTCTCCCTATTCCCCCCACTAAATCATCTTCATCCCCCCACCTAACCACATACCTATTTACTCTCCCTATTCCCCACCCAATCCACTCCTATCCCCCCTCCCACCTCCCCATCTCCACATTTCTCCCACGTTCCTACTGTACCTCCCTACCTACTCTTTCTAATCCCCCCTTCTCAACCCATTCCGTTCCCCCCTCCCACCTACCTGTCTCCCCACTCCTCTTCTTTCCTTCCCCTTTTACTCATCCACCCACCTCCCTACCTACCTACCAACTCCCTATTCTCCGCTCAGCCTCTTCCACTACCCTTCCCTCTTACCAATTTCCCCATTTTCCCTTCCACCTGTCTATCCACCTTTCCTCCCCATTTCCGACAACATCCCCTCCAACTTCCCACCCCCCTGCTTACCTACAGACTCTTGCCACTCCCCACTCCCTCCTCATCCAAAAGCCTCTCCCCCTCCCCCACCCTGGCTTCCTGTTCCACCTATCGATATTCTAACCTCAAAACCGACCCGCTCCCCCCATCCCTGCCACTCCCTCTCATCCTTGTACCTCCCAACTCCCCACATTCCACTCACTCACTTTCATCCTAACCTCTCCCTACTCCCCACCTTCCATCTCCCCACCTAGCCTATACCTTCTTATCTCACCACTTCCCAATTCTCCACCTCTCAACTACCCCCCCTTCATTCCAGCAGCTCCCTTTCTCTACACCTTCCTTTCCCATCTTTCCATTTGCCATATTCTCCTCTTCTTCATCCTGCTAGTACTCTAATCACCCCTTCTCCCTCTTCAACTTACTCTTCCTCACACTAGAATATGGCATGCAAATTATCATCCGGTATACTCACGACACCGAACTCCATAACAAACGACCTCGAAAGAACCAATACTTCGGTGTTGTTTACCTTCCTTTGTACTCCTTTGTGTACTTGAGGCTAATCCATTTTTCCTTGTCCATTCACACTGCTTGCACCTAACCTCGCAATGCTTCTGCTTCTCACTAGCATGTTGTCAACGATAAAATTCCGCTTAATATTTCAATTCTGCTTTTCGCATTCCTTTGCCGCTAGCCCATATCCTTAAACTGAGAAAGGACTGGTATGTTTTTCAACCCGCAGATGATGATGCTCTTTGATGCGTCGCGGGGGGTGGGGGGGTACCGGACATGCCCTAAGTGTGACGTAGAAGCAGTGGAAAAGTAGGCCAATTTTTGTCCCAGATAGAATGCACACTACCTCCCCAGTTGCTCTCCTCTTTCCTGCCAAATTGTCTCCTTTCATTTATCCTTATTACTTCTTGTATCTCTGTTGACTATATATATATTCTTTTTACGATTATTTCTTTCTCTGCATTTTTTCTCCTACGGCCAGTGTTTTCTAGCTACTATTTTTACACCAATACTTTGATTTCTTCAGTCCCGTACCCTTGCTCCTTTTCACTCAGATCATCATATTTCTCTCTCTCTCTCTCTCTCTCTCTCTCTCTCTCCCCGACTTTTCCATCCACTTCTCCTCAGCGCTTCCACAATTCCATTACCCTCCTCCTCCCGCAATCATATTCCTCGTTACCCCCTACCTACCTACCTCATCTCAGTCTCTCTCCCCTCCCCTCCCCTCTCTCTCTTACTCTCTCTCTCGCTCCCACAATCTTTCCTTCCATCGCCCCTCCCTCTGGCTTATTACTGCGCTCGCTTCCAACCCCCTTCCCCTGAAATCGTCCCTCATCTCAACCCGCCTTTGCCCAACGTCAAACAAAATCTCAGCTATACAACCTCATCATGTCTTTCCTCCATTCCACGCTCACCCCATATTTCCCTCAACGTCCCCTCCCACCAGATTCTCTTCTCCCATCTCCCTTCCCCTGCTTCCTCCTCTCATTTTCTCAACTCCCTTTCCTGCTTTCTCATCCCTTCCTTTTCTGCTTTCTTTTTCTCCCCTCTACCCTCTCGGTTTCTCACCCCGTCCTTTCATTCCCCTCCCCACTCCCTTCATACCCTCACCCACTTTCTCCCCTTCCCGTCTCACTACTTCCCAAGCAAATTAATTCCCCTTCCCTTAATTTCTCTCCCTCTAAACTTTCCCCCCTTCGTTTCCTCTCCCACATCCTCTCCTTCCTTCTTTTTCTCCCCTTCTCCTCCCTCCCTTCGCTTTATCCAATTCTCCTCCCTCCCCTCGTGGTTTCTCCTCTCCTCTCTCCCCTCGTTTTCTCTCCTCTCTCCTCCTCTCCCCACCCCACTACCCCCACCAAGCTCATTTTTAATACCCCATCACGGAGGCAAATTTCAGCGAGGCGAGACTTGGCAGGACGCGGTGATGGTGTTATTACTGTGGCCCGAAATGAGGTCAGGGGGGTAACGGTGGCACTGGGAAGGTCACGGAAGGTCACAGTGGCTTTCAGGTCACAGTAGGTCACGACTGCTCTCTGAGAGTCACGGTGGCTCCGAGAAGTTTAAAACGGTTCATACAGGCTCACAGTAGGTCATAGTAGCTCTTAGGTCACAACAGGTTACAATGGACTCGGGAAGGTCACAGCAGGTCACAGTGACTCTCAAAAAACCACAGCAAGTCAAAATAGCTCTTACGGGGTCCCAGCATCTTATAGTGGCTCTTAAGAGGTCATAGCAGCTCACAATGGTTCCTGGGAGGTCACAACAGGTTATAGTGGCTCTCAGAAGGTTACAGCAAATTACAGTGGTTTTAAGAAAGACATTACAGGTCATAGTCGCTCTGGGATGGTTATAGCAGGTAACATTTGTTTCGAGAAGGTAATGACACACTACAGTGACCCATAGAAGGTCATGGAAGGTCAAGGAGACATTACAGTGACTCTTACGAAAACTGCAGTTGCCTAAAATATGGGATGAACACCCGGGAGACGTCACGAGAAATACCAAACAACTTCTTTCTTTTAAGGTGTTATATTTCAACACTGGGTGAAACTTCCAGGTCAAACTGGCCAGGATAATGCTACAGAAGGCCAAAGAAGAAACTGAATGGCATTTGGGAAAATTCCGGTAGCCTAAAAGGCAACTGAAACCGAAGAGAGGTTTACTGCAGCTACCTTGCTCTGCGTGATATTTTATTTCCTCAGATCATCACAGTCGCTCGGAAGTCATAGAAAGTCATGGAGACATTAACCCATTGGATCCCAGAGTTCCTGGGTAAGACATTGCACTGGGAGAGTACTAAGCGTACTGCCCTCTGCCTATCGGCTCATAGTCGTGAAGCTCATAGGTCCCTACCTGGGGGTTCCCTACTTTATTAAGTTTTGAAAATTCCCAATTCTGTCCAATATTGAGGACACTGGGCTCAAATGGGTTAAAGTAACGCCTGGAGAAAATAGTGTGGCCTGGAATGCGACATGCAAATCCAAGAGAGGTCACTGAAAACATTTGGCAATCTTTTTCTTACAATGTACTTCACTTCATTACTGGGTGAAACATCAAGGTCACCGAAGGAGGTCAGAACAAGACAAGGAGACATTATAGCGACGCTTGGAAAAAAAACTGTAGTGGCCTGAATGAGACATGAAAACCCTGTGAGGTCAAAGAAAATGCTCTCTCCAGTTCTCCTTTCTTACGAGGTACGATATTTCATTATTGAGTGAAACTTCCTACTCAGACCAGACATAAGGGTAATTCGGGCAAACTTATACCCGTCCGTGACCTGAGCACCGTGGTTACGACCTGTTAAGCCTGTTATTTGGTTCCTTGTGTGACTGGATGTGGGTGAGGTGAGAGCTGTGAAACTTTAAGCTGCAATAATTCGAGAAATATGGACTTGGGACAATGCAGAAGAAACTCCTGCCCCCCCCCCTCTCTTTCTCTCTCTCTCTCTCTCTCTCTCTCTCTCTCTCACACACA
Source organism: Coenobita brevimanus (assembly GCF_032717465.1). NCBI lineage: Eukaryota > Metazoa > Arthropoda > Malacostraca > Decapoda > Coenobitidae > Coenobita > Coenobita brevimanus. Next base: position 47,124,447 of record NC_137023.1, on the reverse strand, counting down.
CACACACACACACACACACACACAATTAATCTGACTTTGATAAACCGAAACTTTAAAAAAAATGAACAACAGACAGCACCCTTCCACGAATTATTTAGGAAGCATCTGACTATTAACACCACTTTGCTACCTTTTTATATGTAGTACACAAATGATGATGATGATGATGATAAACAATAGACTGAACTTTGTCAATATGCGTCCTAAATATACGATGTGTGGTAATTCAGCTTGCCATTATTTACTGCTTTCGCTGTAGAATGAAAGTGTATTTGCGTGGCTTGTTTCATCAGTGATAAAGTGACCTGGTTTTCTGTGTCACATTCATTGGCTAGTATTCTCGCCTGTTAATAGAGCTCACTAACACTTCTTCCCCAGCGATTAATTTTTGGATATGGGTGGTTAATATCCGTCTGTACGTTGTTTACACTAGGTATGGTGATACTGGAAGGATTTATGTAACACAGAAGAGGACAGCAAGGAGCAGTAGCCAAAAGCAAAATCAATCTCTTAGGAAAAGGTGTTAGGGAGCTTTTTCAGCCGACGAAAATACGGGCTATTGTGACATACCCGGAAGAGTGAGTAGGAGAACTATCAGCAGAGCATCCGACGAAATGGATCGCACAACCATTTGCACGAATTCATGCCCTAAAACTGATAGATATTAATCCCTATATCCAGATGACTTTTAAAATTTACTCTATTTCAAAACGACTTTATTCATCTCAAAATGCGTATGGAACTGGAATGGTTATATATAGCTTTCACTTGCCCCCTCACTACTTGAGATCCTTCCTAAGTTAAATATACAGTACCTGTACAGTGGGACTAAGAATTAAAGCCACCACCAGATATAAGGCGTTAAAGTAATGAGAAAGATGAAATGTATTGTGAGAACTGTCATTACGAAGCCCAGCGAAAATGGGTCAAGTCACTGATTCGACATTCCTTCCTTCCATATTCCCACTGCTACACGTGTGGTAGGTCATCATCATCATCATCATCATCATGAAGACCTTATTTCCCACTTAAGGATAGGGTGAGCTTGGGTTGAGAGAGTAAGAAAAAATAAATTATAGAAATATGTATAATCCTGAAATATGGAGCAAGGGAGATGATATAACAGAACTATGACCATCATGCCTAACAAAATTGGGACACTCCTCCATCAGTAGACACACCCTTGAAGCCATCCATTATCATATGTTGGGATGTGTAGAATCGAGGATATATTGAAAGACTACGCGTTCTCGTGATAACAAAGACAATACCGATCGGTCCCGCTGCCCATTTATACTAACATCCCTCAACTCCCTTTCTATTTTTCAAAGAAGGAGGATGAACAAGAAGTGGAGGGCAACTTCTTCCACGAGTCCCCAGAGTTCATGGTCAGGTGATTTTCGATCTGCAACTACTACTACTGCTACTACTCCTACTACTACTACTGCTGCTGCTGCTACTACTACTACTACCACCAAGACGACCACCACCACCACTACTACAACCACTACTTCTAGGATCAAGTGAAAAGGAAAATCACGCAAAAGCACAGCAATGATCACAGTGAGACACAACAAGTCAAAGGCACCTTTCAATCCTTTGATATTCCACAATAATGCATGGGCTGGGTAGGATCCAGGAGAAGGACGGACACAAAGGCAGGATGATCAGGGCGCCACATCTCACTTCACACACACGCGGCTGAAGGCTTAGAAATCCAGACAGAGCCACACCGAGTAATCGCTATATTCACACAAGAAGACAGGGCCGGGTTCCAGTGTTCAAGAGACCAGAAGGTTCAAAGAAATATACACAGACGCCATTTACACCAAAGCACACACACACACACACACACACACACACACACACACACACACACACAGCGTACCAAAGCCTGAAAGGGATATCGGTATACTGAAGTAGAGAAGAGGGACACAAGGACTAAAATAAACACTCACACACACACACACACACACACACACAATCCCAAATCCCCCCCCTCCCCTCTCTCTCTCTCTCTGCTCTGGTATTGCTGGCGTGCTCTGGAGGTGTCGCCAGTGTTGCCAGTTACGTCGGCTGGAGTGTAAAATGCGAGCGGGTTCTGGCAACACTGAGCCCAGCCTGCCGTGGCGTTGTAATGGCACTTTGTGTGTGTGTGTGTGTGTGTGTGTGTGTGTGTGTGTGTGTGTGTGTGTGTGTGTGTGTGTGTGTGTGTGTGTGTGTGTGTGTGTGTGTGTGTGTGTGTGTGTGTGTGAGAGAGAGAGAGAGAGAGAGAGAGAGAGAGAGATGAAACTGATGAAAGCTAGGAGGAAAGAGAAAATATGAAAGAGAGCAAGGAAGATGAAAGACAGATGGACAAAGATACCTGAGAGGGCAGATGAAGCCAAGAGGAAGGAAACGGATGAAGGAGAGACAGATAAAAAAAAAAATGAAAAGCTAAGGCAAGAAGGAAGAAAGGAAGGGAGGAACAGGCAGGAGATAAAAGGGAAAATATGGGGGAAATTCAATGGAAGACATATGGAAAAAGCAAAACGTGAGACGACAGAACTAAACAAGAGGCAGACCACTATGAAGACGAAAGGTAGAAAAAGATAAGAAACTGTGCATAGTGATGGAAAAGACGAAGATGAGAAAGAAGGATGGATAAAATATAAGAAATGAGAGAAAAGGTAGAGATTAAAAACGATGTAAAAATAAAAATGAAAGAATGCACGAAGGAGAAAGAGGATAACAGCAAGAGGGAAAAGGATGACCATAAAATGAGCAGGTTTATTGAGGATAAGACGGAGAAAGAACAGGGATAAAAGACGAGAGAGATGAAAGACAGGTCAATGAGAGATGCAAGAAGGGATGCTGCAAGCAGGGCACATAAAGAGGATGAAGAAATGAGGTAAGTGAGTGATTAGGAAATGTACACACTGACAAAGGAAAAAGCAAGGGAGGGGCAAGGGGGTATATACAAGAGATGAAAAAGATCGGTCAATGAGATATGTGAAAAAAAAAAGAAAAAAATAAGACAAGCATAAAAAGAAAAAGGATGGTGAAGGTAATGTGGTGATAACAAGGAATAGTTCAAGGTGATAGAGGACAGGAAGAAGAGAAGGGATAAAAGAAGTCAAGATAGATGAAAGACATATCAATGAAACGTAAAAAGACAGATGAAAGAAAAACGGAGAAAGGAGAAGGAAGACCGAAAGGTGTATAAATAGTGTTGTAAAAATAAAGCATGAGATTATATAAGATATATATATATATATATATATATATATATATATATATATATATATATATATATATATATATATATATACACCTTATCATAGTGGTCGTATGGCAGTTTGTTTGAGCAGTGTTAACAGTTCTCCTACGTCTGTATTTCTGGTTTTCATGTCACTAGTTCATACCCAAGCATTCAGGAGAATAAGACACAGGATCAAGCTGCTGCTGATGATGATGATTATGCTGATGATGATGATGTATGAATTGTGGAGTAACTCGAAGGAGGGAGAGAGAGAGAGAGAGAGAGAGACAGACAGACAGACAGACAGACAGACAGACAGACAGACAGACACAGACAGACAGACACAGACAGACAGAGATAGACAGATAGACAGACAGACAGAGTGCGTAAGTGAGTGAGAGTTTGAAAGTAAGAGAGACTTTCAAAGGACAGATGGGGCAGGAGGAAACTGCAGCAATGAAGCAAAATGAGACTAAGAGGGATTAAACAAAAAAAAAAGAGATAAAGGGAGGAGGTCGTCAAAAGTTAAAGCTGAGAGAGAGAGAGAGAGAGAGAGAGAGAGAGAGAGAAATGCCTACGAAATAAAGTATTGTAATATCCTTTTAAATAGTAGACAAATTGGAAAAATTGATATAAATGAAGAAAACAAACATAGAAAAGATCCAGACAAAGAAAAGCATTAGGTGGTACTGTGATCGGAAAACAAAGCCGTGTGAAGTACAAGAAATATGAGAGTTGTGGAAAGAGAAAGTTCTTAAGGAAAAATATTACTTATGAAGAATGAGAAGAACAAAATACAGATCCTGATCCGTTTATTCCAATGACTTGTTTACCTTAATCTGGCTGATAAATGATGATTATACGGTAATTCATTTTCCACTATGACCTATTGTCCATGAATGTGGTCCTGCAGTGGAGTGATGATGATGATGATGATGATGATGAAGATGATATGAAATTAGGAAGAGATCTAGTAAGTTGATGGGACTTTGAAATCGATATCATTTACCCCATTATAAAAGAAATGCCCCTTTACTTTAATCCACTTATGTTCGACATGAAAGGCCCAAACAAAAACAAAAAGAAAATAGGGAATGAAGTGTTATCTAACGCAATGGAGACAAATACAGTGCTAGGGAAAGAAGAATCAACGGAACTGGAAAAGAAAATATAGAATTCAGTATGTTCGCTCAAAATTTCTTCGCTCCTTCCATCCTTTCTTCCCTAGTCGCCGGGAGTTTCTTCACAACACAATAGCAGAAAGAAAGGAGAAAAAAAAAATAGCAGAGATTTAAGCATGCCCCTCTTAGTTCTTTTTGCCTTCCTCATGCACTCATTTACCTCTTCCTTCTTTCATTTTTTAAATAATTCATTTCGTTCTCTGGCCACAACAAAAACGAAACAATCAACAGACGCTGACTGCATTCCCTTCCAAAAGCATTTCTTCCTTCTTTCCTTCATTTCTTCCTTCTCAAAGTGCAGTTAGTTCCTTCACGACACAACAACACTATTAATTATGGAACTTTGGCACCAACTTTCACACTCCCTCCTCCCAGTCCGACCCCTAGCTGCTCCCATGTTATGTACAGTCACAGTCAATAATTCTTTTTCATTTCTTGGATTCCGAACTACTGGAGCCATGTGATAACAATTCGAACCTGCCTGAACACTACTTGTTAGTTAGCTGGCTCTTTTTTTATTGTGACACAATTCCTCGACAGTGTAAAAGAATTATCGGCCGCACCAGTACGAGATTAAATCAATGGTTCCCAGACTTTTTCGTTCTGTGACCCCGTGGACGAAATACGATAATCTCCATGACCTTAGTCTCCGTATTTCACTGCATAAACAAAATGAACCTGCTGGATATGAGATCGTAACAGCTAATGTAACTGAAATTAGTGGTGGGGTACATACACGTAAGAAAGCACTCAAAAAGTGAATAGTAAAACTCAGTGCCTAGAATGAAACTTCACTTTGTTAACCATTCGGGTACCTGTGGCTGAGTCTTTCATGTTGATCAAATTACGTTGCTTTGATTTAGTGTTCAGAGTGGCAGGAGTACACACAGCCTTTTTTTTTTTTTTTTTTTTTTTTTTTTTATAAAGAATTGCGTTGCAACATGTTCTCCTTAAAACATCCGTGAAGCTCCTCTCTCAGAATGTGTCTGTCGAAAGACTCTTAAATTTCCGGGAAATAATCTTACTCCGGAACAAGAAATATTCTCCACAGAAGGACTGACAGAAAAGCTTACCCTATACCCTCACAAAGAAATACACCATGGTCTCCCAGTTGTAAACCTGCTCTCTAAATAATACACCTCTCGGTGATAATTTCGAGCCATTCCTGCTTGTTCGTCACTTTCTACACAATTACGGAGGCTTTCTCATCATATCTTTCACGCTCCCCCATAGCCAAACTTTCCTAGCTGTTCCTGTGTCTTGGATCACTCTCTTTTGTGTATACTAAACTTTCCGAGATAATTACCAGCGCTTCCTGTTTACTAGCGTCTTTCTAGACATTATCATCATCATCATCATCCCAACCCCACAAAAAGATGGAGAGAGACAGGATCCAAAAACGAAGAAAGAGAAGCATAAATGTGGGAGATATGTCAAATAGTGTGCCCGGTGAAATGAGTCAAGACGTCGTTGAAAAAAACATTAAAAACTTCAGAATCCTGAGAAAACCTTACAAGCAAAGCAACTTGCATATATATATATATATATATATATATATATATATATATATATATGAGAAAAAAAATGAGAAATAAACTGAAATTCCATAAAATCTGTCATATAATCAAATGAACAAATATTAAAGCACTATTACGAGATATATATCGATAATTTGATTGATAAAAATACCATTTGAATAATTTATTGGTGAACAAATGTCACGAAACTTTTAATTAAACAGTATCAATAACTCGAAGCAGAAGCCAATGCCATTTCTTGGGTTAGAAGGCGTACCGAACTTCTCCGAATGCTGAATAGGTTGCAGCTCTGCCGTATTATATATTATTCCGGTATTACTTTCATTCAATAAGCTTCCAATTTTATGTTGCAAATATAAAATCCGCATGCACTTTAAAGTAATAATGTATAGTACAGCGTGCTAATATAGTTCGTTAATCTGATGAAAATCTGGAAATAATATTTCCTATTTTGATAAATTCCGACAAAGTGCAAAGAGTAAGCACGCTGGTCTAGGTTCCCAGGGACACAAGCACCTCAATTTTGAGTGAATTGATGCTTGTTTAACCGATATTATCCTATGATTAAACCTTGCGGTGCAACGCTGATTTCGATTAGGTTAGGTAAACTTGGCCCTCAGACGATGAACAAAACTGAAGTTTGGCGCTTGGGAAGGATTGAGTTTGGCATCACTGACGTATATATATATATATATATATATATATATATATATATATATATATATATATATATATATATATATATATATATAATCCTACATTTGCTAACATATACCTATCCTAGTCCATCCATCAGCAATCGAGAGGGGGAGGGGTAAAAAAAAATGCCAAACCCCTGTCATGCTCTCTGTACCTACTTCATTGATTCACTTCGACCCTTTGTTGATTTCTTAGTTTCCTCATTTTCAGTGCCTCAGTTTCTCAAAAAACTCATTTACCCTAAACATCATTTTTCCCTTTTAGATTTCCAGGCTACATCTCACTTTCAGACTCACTAACATATACTGTATTCACTTCCCAGGCTACACTTACTCTTTCTGAAGGATATCTCTTATTATTGGTATACTTTCTTACTTCTCATCATTCACAGATTTTTTACTTATCTTGTTAACAAACATTACTGAACAATCCCATGTCTCTTGATATTACTCTTGACTTTGCTCATTCATTTCACCCCTGTGCGCCGGTTGATGTGTATAGCCGTCACGATTTTGGGCGCGGAGGAACGCCAGTTGACATGTATAGCCACAGTGTCTTCCCGCCACCCTTTGAACTTTAACTTATCCTTACTCATCGACGGGACCACCTGGAGATGTGGGGATACTTTCATTTGAAAGAGTTGGTGAATGTTATGTATCTTTATTTCCCTAGCTGTTATAATTTGGTAGATATTAGGGTTTGAAGTAAGGGTATTTTTTCCAAAATCACGGAAATCCCCCGTGGGGAGGAGGGTGCGGAATCGGAAACCCCCCGGCATGCAGGGGTTAAGTCCCACAACCGTATGCTACTGTATTGTGGGCACTAACATGCATTCATCTTGCAGCCTCCTTATTTATAGCCTACCTCCATTTCCTGTCGAGGTCTTGATAGTTCTGGCCACCTTTCATTGTCTCAACCATTTCCCTCTTAGCATTCTTTATAAATTTGTCTCTCTTCTTTTTATTACGGCATTATCTCACCCACTTTTATTTCTATTACAGCACCAAGGTATCAAAACCCATTCATCAATTTAAATCGGTCCTTGCAATATGTGTTTTTTTTTTTTTTCTATCCGCCTCATGCCCGAGTTTTAATTTCTATTTCTCAAATCTTTCATAACCAGAGAATTCTTGTAAGATAATTACAATCGTTTGGTATTAACAGGGCTAAAATATGAAACAAGGCACCAGAGCTCTGATGGTGTTAACACAGAATGTTTCTAACCCCCTCAGTACTAAAAATCTCTCCTAGGCTGAATAAGAAATATCACAAATAATACAAGACTTCTTCGTGATAAACGGGTTTTACCCTTGAAGTAAGAGGGACCTTTATGAAGCTGAATAAATTTTTTTAATGAAAGCAAAAATGAAGAAAGAAGACATTCCATGAAACTGAAGCAATATGTGAAGGTTATGTCTGATCATTTTTTTGTCTGAAGTTTTTTTTTTCCTAGAACTAAAAGTAAATTCGTCGGGGAGTACTAAGAATAAAATAATGAAGACGTCATACAACTGAAGCAGTAAATATTTCTAGGTGATTACGAACTATTTCTGTTCGTCGCTTTCAAAACAGTGATGTTATATATATATATATATATATTTTTCGTACCCGTCTCTTTTACCAGGTTCCATTTATATTTGACTGCTACTCTTACAAAGGCTGACGAAATATCAAATACAAATGTGATTTTTTTTTTTTTTTTTTTTTTGGGGGGGGGCTTCTAACGTTTACTAGGTGCACATAACTAAGCTTCATAATAAACACCAGTGACGGAAAGCTTGCGGAGGCTTCGAGGCTTCGAGGAACGAGTGGACAGAGATGAGTTAGTAGAAAGTTCATAATATGTATTGTTGCGAGTGGTGAAGTATAATGGTGAAATACGTCTCTGTGTGAGTGTATGACGCTCTCGCCCAGCTCACCACGCGTCAGAGAGCATGTTTGCTTGTTCAGTAATGAGTTGTTTCGAAACCTTTTCGCCCCTGCATGAATCGTACATTGAATTTAGTGTTCACTGGATGTTCTTATTATACACTCCCGTGTAGTTTTTGTGTATTACTGTAGTTTATGTAGTATTTCCAATTATTACACCATGTTATGTTTCCCTTTGACCACCCTAAACCATTTCATTTTCTAATAGCTTAGTATTTCTAATAGTTACACCATTATGCGTCACCCCCTCGCCCGAATAACCCGTCAGAAAGTGCGTGGCAAGTTAATCCCCCCACTGCTCCTGATTGAGACCAGACATTCCGTCCTGTCCCTCTGCCCCCACCCA
>NC_137023.1:47048013-47113013 GCF_032717465.1 Coenobita brevimanus | reverse complement strand
ACTGTCTTATTTAGATTAGTCTGTGTGGTGCTTTTTCATCAGTTGTGTCAGTCTGCCCATTACACCTTACATTTTTCTTCCTTGCGTACTTTCCTCACTGTCAGGGTGATTATGTAAGCTAGCGTTTCCAATACTGTTTTCTTCTTCTGCCAGATAATTTTATGTTTTTCATCCACGTGTGTCGGCCTTTCCATTACAGTTCCATCGTTTCTTCTTCCCAGTGCGTCTTTCTCACTGTCAGGTGTATTCAAACCCCTTCAGAATGATGATCTGTGTTATTCTATTGCTAGCATCAAACAACTCTCAAAAGTATTGTGTGTGATAGGTTTTCTCTTTTATTGTATATACTGGCTTTGCTATTCCTCCTTTAACCTCTTCGTTCGTACTCTTAACTTTTTCATTACGTTTTTATATATAGAATCTTGTTTCTTCCAGACGATTATACTTAGCTAACAGTGAGTCTGTGGAATGTTTTTTTTACCCATGTGTTGGCCTTTCCACTACTACTCCTTCCTTTCTTCTCGCTTGTGTACCCTCCTCATTCTCAGATGTACTCCCAGCTCTCACTTCTGCCTTTGTTACCTGCCTCGTGAGACGTTAGATATACTGTACATGAACGGCGTGAGCTTATTATTACTTTTTTTCTTTCTTTTCAGGGAGGGTGTTTTGTAATGAGCCATCGTCACGCCCATACCAGCCAACCTACTGTATAGTCATCCAGTGATAAGGATTATATATATATATATATATATATATATATATATATATATATATATATATATATATATATATATATATATAAAGACGTCACAGTACTGAAGGATAAAAATTCTATACTGAACTCGTGCATAAATCAATACGAAAAAAAAAATAAAGTTCAGAAAATCTTCAGATCTGTGACGCAAGCAGCTCTCTTCGTCCACTTGAGCTCTCTCTCTTCGTCCATTTGTGCTCCCCCTCTCTCTCTCTCTCTCTCTCTCCCTCTCATCTGCCATCTTTACCATTGCACAGGTCTTTCACAGGTATCTTATATTTCTGGTCTCCTGTGACTTTTTTTATTAGCCTTTTTTTTTTTTTACTCGGTGTGCCTCGTCCCCTTGCAGTATTGTTAATTATTTCCCTTCATTTTTCATTTCTCTTCTGATCCTCTTTTTTTTTTTTTTTTAATATACGTATATGTTTATAATGGCATTTTAGTGTTCTCTAATTTCTCACTCTTTATCAAACTTAATGTGTTCGCTGTTTCATTTATTCATTTTTCATTATCTCTTCTCTTTTATCTTTCTCTACTGCACTATTAACTGCTCTTCGTCACATGCTTTCTATCACCTTTGTGCTGTGTCGTATGCTAATTCTATTTTCCTCTTTCTTTCACTTCCATCCCTTTGTCTACAGTTCATCTTATTCTTCTCTTTTACATTTCTCTCCCTCGTTCACGTCTCTTTTGTTACCTCAAGTTTTCTGTATTTCCTCAATGTCATGCTGCTTATGAATCTTATCCTACACATACTTTAATGGAATAGGCTACCGGTTCCCCTATTGTTCCATTTCCCCCTTATATCTCTTCTTCCCCCTATATAGTTTCATGCCCTTTTGGTTCTACTGTTTTTTTTCCCTGTTACATATATCCTAGCCTCCCTCTCTCTTCAAGCCTTGTAAGACTTTTCTGTTTTAGTTTCGCATAATTTCTCTTCCTCTTTGCCATCTTAGTTTTCTGTTGTTTCACCTTGTAGTTCTTGTAGTATTTTTTATTACACGTCTCCCCACTATTTTCATTAACTCTCTGGCCCGTAGTTCTTTTTTTTTTTCCAAAGGTCTCTTTTGCTGTGCCTTTACTGCCTTGTGTTAGTCTTTCCCTCACTTTTAATATCAAAATCTGTTGTCAGCACAGTGGCCTTTTCTTCTCTCTCTCTCTCTCTCTCTCTCACTATTTCCCAATGTCCCTTGTTCGTCCTTTTTCACTAATTATTAATAATAATCTGTTCCCTGTTTGCTTCATTTTCGGTATTTTCTGCTTACGTACCCTAGCTTTCTCAGCGCACACACACACACACACACACACACACACACACACACACACACACACACACACACACACACACACACACACACACGCACGCGCGCGCGCGCGCGCGCAGCACATCTATTCAGTATAACATTATCCAGAATGCCGCCTCGGAACAAACCACTGCATTTCGGCCCGGCTTCAAATCCTCCGACCCGCACAGCATCCGAACACCTTCCGCCTGTACCGGATCCGATTAAGGGAACTTGATTATTCGGGGGTGTGATTATACGCCCATTCGGATGTCAAAGACAGGAGGATGGAAGGGCGGTGACGTGGAGGTGAGGAACAAAGCCAAGACGCCATTGTTCTTGTTGCCCAAATTGCAAGGTTGGAACTGCGATGAGAGTTGTGTGCGGAAGGGTGTTGTCTCGTGGAAGGAGCAGGAGGAGGAGGAGGACGAGGTGGTACTCATTAGGGAGAAGGATGCTGAACCGCTTCACTTTAACAGTGTTTATTATATTCACTTTTCCTCTTTCCTTCACTTCTATCCCTCTGTCTACGCTTCTTTCTCCTTCTAATTCTTTTTCTTCTTCATCTTCTTCTTTTTCTTCTTCTTTCATCTTCTTCTTCTTCCTCTGTTAATAATGTTTATTATCAACAATGTTTATTATATTTTATTCTTGTTACATTCTAAATTACTTATTTTGCATTGGAGATACATTTCGAAATGAGGAGATTACAGACAGACTTCACCAGTGGCGCAGTCTAGGGGGATTTTAGTCCATTTCAGCCAGTCCCTTGTTCCCTCCCCTCCTCCCACTAGTCCTTCTGAAATATCAAACTGTTTAGTGTGGGTTCGCCGCGCAACAGTGAGTACCCCTCTTCTACGAAGACATGGTTGCGCCACTGACCTTCATAAATCCCTTTAGTACATGGGCTCTTTCCTTTGCTGGACACAATCGTTTGGTAGCGACAAGATTATAATGCAGAATACGTCAGCAGGTTGAAGTGGATAAGAGGAAGTGTTGTGGGGTACGAGGTCAAGAGAAAAGTTGTTAATTAGGGACAGGAAAGCCTGAGAGTGCACGAGGAAAGGAGTTGCGTCGCGGGAGGAGAACGAGTCGTTATACATTAACCCTTGATTATCTCTCACACTCACGAAGAACACAAGTGTGCAGTATGAGAGATGTAATGCCGTGGAAGAAGGTCGTGATTATTTCATTAAGGAGAAGGATGCCTAGGAGTATAAGAGGAAAGGTATATGTCGTGGGAAGTGGGGTCATGCAAAAATGTCTGAGAGTGTATGCGGATGGGTGCTGTGCCGTAGGAGGAAGGAAGGGATTGTTATTCATTAGGGACAAATATATATACAAGAATACCTGGATGTATGAGTACAGGTGTTGTACCATGGTAAGCTAAGGGGAGGGGGAAGTTGTGCATTAGGGACAGGTATACATGAATGCTTGGGAGTGTATGAGGAAGGATGCTGTGCCTTGGGAGGAGGGGTGTTATTCACTAGGGAGAGGTATACAAGAATACATGAATGCGTGAGAAAGGGTGATGTGCCATGGGGCGAGGAAGAGGAGGGTTAGGCACAGCTTTCATTAATTTCAATAACAGATGTCTTTCCTATGTTGCATACAATCATCCGTAAGTAGCAAGAACAAAGCGATAAATTACTTTATCTAAAGCAAACGTTTAGGAGTGTGCGACGAAGGGTGTTCTGTGCATATTGGTCGTTAATCATTAGGGACAAGAATGCTTTAATGTGTATAAGGAAAGGTGTTGGGCCGTTGGAAAGAGCGACGTTAGGTGGACGAGAGTACTAAAATTGTATCAGCTAGAATAGGGCTAATAGATTAACTCTCTCAGGATCCTATGACTTACTCTCTGATGAGTTAAAAAGATTAGTCGGGGGTTACCAAGAATAAAATACGAAAGTGTTCCGACCAGCAGAGTTTAGATGTAATATCCAAAGTAAATTACACACAAGCAGGTGCTATGAAATCTCCAATGCCATAAAAGCAATGCAGCAATGTCATCTCTTACGGATTCCACAGGCAACTTAGGCTCATCAGGCGTCTGGCAACTTCATCACCGCTGATTATGGTAATCTAAATTGGCAAAACTTCGGAGTCGCCATTCTCGATTGTTTGGAGGAGCCAGGTAATTTATATTTTTTCCAATCGTTCGCCAAAACTATCGGCAAGAATCGGGGAGGGCGGCTCGACATGACTCAAACTATTGGACTGTGAATACCGTGCTTTGCCTGTGTCACCTGGGAAGCTTATCACTTATTGACTATTAGAAAATTAAGATGTGATCAAAAGGAAAGGGGAGGGTGACGGAGAATGAGGAGTGACAGATTTAAGACGGAGGGGAGGAAGGAGTGGGGAGGGTAGATGGATGAAGAAGAATGAACGGGAAGAGGGAGAGGAAGGGCAAAAAGAGAGAGGTGTGCTGGGGAATAATGAGGAAGGGTAGAGAAGGATGAGGATGAGTGAAAATGGATAAGGACTGGTAAAAAGGATGGGGATTAGTGGGGAACAGTGTGGATGGACGGGGAAAGATGTAAAGGATGGAGAAGGATGTGGGTCTGTGAAGAAGGATGAGAATGTGCGGGAAATGATGTGGATTGGCGGGGAGGGGTGAAGGTACGTGGAAGTGGGTAGAGAAGCACGAAAGAAAAGGGGTGGCAGTGAGAGGGAATTCGGGGAGGGGGGAGGGAATGAAGGGAGGATCTTTGAAATGTAGATGGACGTTAAGGAGGAGATGGAGGAGGGGGGGAGGGCTGCCTTTCTGAAACGGCGGAAAAGGAGACAGGACGGGAGTAAGGAATGGAGGGAGGTGTTTTGAAAGGGAGAAATGCAAGTGGAGGGAAGGGAAGATAGGAACAGAGGGCAGAGTAGAGCAGTAAGAAAGGCGGATCTGATCACAAGCATCAGAGTTAGGATGATGATGGATGTTGACGATTGAACACTGACGACAACGACGATGATAATGATGATGATATAAGGTCTGGAAAGGAAGTGAATAAGGTCTGGAAAGGGAGTGAAACAAGTATTTTGAACGAGAGGTATTTAAAATGGATGAAAAAGGACGGATGTTTGGGGGAAGTTTTAGAGAAGGGGGATTAAGGTAGGAGTGGGAGAGAGGGAGGATTTCTGAAAGGGAAGGATAAAGGAAGAAAGGGGAAGAGAGGGGAAGAGAAAGGCTTGGTGAGTGAAGGGTGATCGATGGGATAGAGGGTAGTGAAGGGACGATTTTGAGATACTCATAGGCAAAAAAAAAAAAAAATGTCTGACTGTACCCCCTTGGCAACTTATTTTGATGATTCTAGAGTCCTCCTTAGGCAGCTGGGACGGCACATTCACCTATTGTAATTCTCATTTTTCTTTTTTTACAAAGAAGAAAGAACAAAGGGCTAGAAGCCTACTAATACCCATGACCTGCAAGGTACTGTACTTTTGAAAACAATATATCAGAAGTAAGGGTAAAACATTTTCCCGTAAAACAAGAAAACCTTACATTGTAAGATAATTTGTCTTACTGGATCATCAAATGCTTTTATTACAACATGAGCTCAGGTATATGTACATTATACTGAAATTAAAGAAAACATTCATTTGATGCGAGTACACACCAAATTAAATTTTTTATTTATTATTCTTTTTTTACAGCTTTTTCTTTTGTACGGCCATCAGGAAAAGTTCACCGACACTTCCCTGCTAGTTGTAGTATTATGAAGTATCACATGAACTATTTTCATGTGACACCAATACCTAGCATACAGCAAAACGGTCTGTTAAGGACGAATACCCTATCGATTGATGAGAAATATGAAAAACTGAAGACAGGGCACAATGATGGTTGATGATTGTCGGCGACCTTTGCAAATGAATGTCCATAAAACTTATTTTTTTTTTTTTTTTTTTAAATGAAAGGGAAGGCGAAAGGTAGGAAGGGGACGGGAGAAGGGTGTTTCTTTAACGATGGATAAAAATAGAAGGAGGGAAGAGAGAAGAGAGAGGGAAGGTAAGGTAAAGGGATAGGGGAGGGGAAGAAGGAAATGGAAGGATATAAAGGAAGAGGCCATTTGGAAAAGAAAGAACAAAGAGAAAAGGAGGAGGAGGGGAGCTGAAGGAGCGATATGGGCAGGTAAATGGGAGGAGAGGAAGAGATGGGCCAGTAAGAGGAGATGGGATTGACAGGGTAGATTAGGTGAAAGGAGAAAGTGGAAGAGGTAAAGAAAGGCCAGAAGAGGTGAAATGACAGAGTAAAAGAAATGACGAGCCGATTCGATTTCGATGGAGAAGAAAAAAAGAAAGAAGAGAGGGGAGACGAGGAAGGAGGAGGGTTCCTCAAAAGTTCCCAGACCCACTATCTTACGAACCTCTATTTTTCCTTCCTCTTCCACTTCCTCAGTCTCCCTCCTCTGTCTCTCTCTTTCTCTCTCCCGATCAGGTAAATTATTCTCGTCAGCGCCCACCCAATCAACTAATCAGCTGAGTCTCTGGGTGGGCGTGATTCGGAGGACTGATTAACTGTGTTCGAATTAGCGCGGTTGGTCTTGAGCGTTTGAAGCTTGGGCGGGACGTGCATGATGCTTGATGTGGGTGCGCATGGTGATCTGGTGATGGGAATGCATGGTACTTGATGTAGGCGTGCACCGAACTTGAGATGGGTGTGCTTGGTGTTTTATGCGAGCGTAAATAATGCTCGATCTGGGCGTACATAGTGCTTGATGTGGGCATGTATGATCCTTGATGTGGGCCTGCTTGGTGCTTGGGTGACGATGTGGAAATGTATGGTTTATGAAGCTGGCGTGAATGGTGTTTTGGTGACTGAATGTGGGCGTGCAAGGAGTTCTGGTGACTTGATTTGGGTGTGTGAGGGGTTTGGTGCTTGATGTGATCATGCATGTGTTTGATGTGAACCACTGCCGCTTTAACAGATCTCTCTGCAGACCTCAGTGAACACTTTTAAAAATGCATAACTGACGTAGATGGGGTGTGCATATCTGAAATTAACTCTTCCAATGACATTCAACACGATGACGTTCACCTACTGTATTAATGACAACGAGAGACAGATATATTAAACTTGGCTTCCTGTGTTAATGAAAGGATAAAAATATTATTAGCCTCCCAATTACGATCCGTCTTATATATATCTAAAACACGATTTCTCTCATATCAGTAAAGATATCCCGCACTGAAATGGATAGTAAGGTTGAGCAACTAAAATATGAATGGAAACAACATCAAAATTAAAAAAGTCAAGTTTTTAAAAAAATATCTGAACACAGCGCCAACTCTACGGAAAAACCGGGAACCAAACTTTTACACACATACAAAAAATAAAAGTTTAATCCTGTGGCAGCCCCTGCAACCTCGAGAGCCAGGAGAGCATCAAAGGGCGGCCTTACTGGGCTTATCAGAGGGCGGGCTGCAGGTGTCAGATGGGAGGCCAGCCAGTCACTATTCCACGCCACACAGGTAATGAGGTCACCTGTTCCATTACCTCCATCATAGTCTGCCTTCTGAGCCAGCGCTGTCTGCTATTGAAAGGATCATATCATTGAGATACTTGTAATTATAATGTAAATACTTCTTTGTGATGCCTCTCACTAAAGTGTGACTGGCTACGAAAGAAAACTGTTGTTCGACTTACCGCCAAGTCGAAACGAAGAGGGAAGGCAGAGGTAGAAGAATATGGCAATTAGCAGGTGAATTTCAGGGAATGGATCAAGTGCTGGGTTTAACCCAAAGTGCGTGGGCAGTATTTTGTGGGTATGGGACTACCACTAGCTGACATTAGTAATGTAGTATGTTGAAAAACATTCTCATTTTATAGAGTAAACATTATAGTAATATACCGATACTCTGACTGGCATTTTAATGTGTTACATAAAATAACATTTCCATTTTGTGGAACAAACATTTAAATTATATGCCATACACTTGTAACCTTTTGAGAAATTCTTAAGAATCTTTCTTCTGGTTACCGCCAGACAAATATATTTAGCTAGCCAAGAAAATGATCCCACAACCCTCTTTGATCCAGACACTGCGATGCAACAAGAAGGATCAGGAATCTCGACTTGTATTCTTCTGTTATCAAACTAACTGGAAACCTAAGATACGTCTGGACATCAACTTCTGTGTACAGTCATTCCTCTCTCAGTTAGAGCTTCCCCTCTGCTTTATCTCCCTACTTTAAACCCTCCCAGCGTCTTCCCTGCCTTCCAGTATGATAATGAGGGAGAAAGGGAGATTTAGGAAAGCAGGGAGAGGGAGGAGTAGACAGGATGAGAGGGCTGGTGGGATTGAAGAGAAGCGCTTGGAGTCGTGAGAGGAACATGAATTTTAAACAATGGCAAAGGAAAGGGAAGGATTCATGGGGAGGGAGGAGAAAAGAGCATAACAATGAAGGAAAAGAAGGATAAGAGGGAAGTGAAGAGAAAGGAGGGGAGAGGAAGGAATGGAGTGTTGCTATCACAAAGGGAGAAATTACAGACAAGAAGAGGAAGAAGACAAAGAGCTAGGGATCTAACTATGGGAGAAAGAAGGAGAAGAGAGAGCATTATAAACACGAAGTGAGAGGCATGGCTATAACAGTGACAATGAGAAGGGGAAAGAGAGAGGAATAAAAACAAGAGGAAGGAAAATATAAGGATGTGACAGGACAAACAGAAAGGAAGAGAGAGAGAGTGGAACTGTAAGAAGATGAAAGAGAAAGTAAAGTAACAAAAGCAGGAAAGGAAAAAAAATACTAAATGCTAAACTTTGTGCATGTTGGAAAGTGAAACTAGAGAGAGAGAGAGAAAGAGAGAGAGAGAGAGAGAGAGAGAGAGAGAGAGAGAGAGAGAGAGAGAGAGAAACAGGGAAAAATGTAATAAGAAATAAAACCAAGAACAGAAAATAAATGCGAGGAGGATACAGAGAGAAGAAGAAGAGAAGAGTGGAGAGACGGAAAGGACCAAAGGGGAGACAGAAAGAGAGAGAAGGCTGAGAGGAAGGAGAGGAGACCCAAGGATGGATTGTCGTGTTTAACTTTGGTTCTGGTTTTCCATTATCGATAACTGGCACTTCTCTCTCCCTCTCTCTCTCTCTCTCTCTCTCTCTCTCTCTCTCTCTCTCTCTCTCTCTCTCTCTCTCTGAATCTATTTAATTATCTTATCTACCAAATAACATACCTGTCTTCCCACATTACATCACTACGTATCCTTCAGCGCAACAAACCGTAATTTCTTATCATCCATACCCATCTCTATATTCTGTTTTGTACGCTCTCTCTCTCTCTCTCTCTCTCTCTCTCTCTCTCTCTCTCTCTCTCTCCGTCAACACAGTCCCTTCTTGTTACCAGTTATTGGCCGAGGAAGAGATTGAGGCCTGAGTGGAAAATAAGGAGGACTGTTTGGGTAAGGAGAAAAGGGAGGGAACGACGGAGAGAAAGAGGGGAGGGAGAAAGGAAAGAGAGAGGATGGGGTGGGTGGGAAAGGAAAGAGAGAGAACTGGGAGGAATGTTTTGTCAAAGAGAAAGGGAGGGAACGAAAGAAAGAGGGGAGAGCGGGAGGAAAGAGAGAGTTAAGAGGGAGGAGTACTTTGAAGGAGAAAGGGAGGGAGACAGGGGAAAAAGGAGGAAAAGAAAGGTAAGAGGGAGAGATAATTAGCGAGGAAGCGGGACAGAACTGAGAGAGAAGGAAAACAAGAAAGACAGCAGGAGAAAGGAGGAAAAAAAACAAAAAGAATGAAAAACGAAGAAAATGAAGGGGAAAGAAAGAGATAAGGGAGAAAAGAACAGGAAGAAGGAGGAGCAATATGACGAGGGACGAACGAAAGAGGCCAAGATGTGAAAGAATGCGTGAGAAAAGAAAAAGAAAGGTGGAAAAGGAAAGAAAAACAGAGAGAAAGATCAGAGAAATAATGAAAACAGAGGTGGAAGAAAGGGGAAGCAAAGGAAAAAAGGAAAGAAACTGGGAAAAGGAGGGAGAGGAATAGGGGGATAAAGGGGTAGGAGAGAAAAGGAAATGAACTAAATGTCGCAGAGAGAGAGAGAGAGAGAGAGAGAGAGAGAGTAAACTGTGATATTTTACCGTTTAACTGATATGATCTCTCCTTAGCAACGACACCATTATCTGATACAGTTACGAACCCTTTGACTGCTCGGCTCTCACACAGATTAAATAATTTCGTCTGCTGTCACCGTGAATAATATGCCTAGTTTCGTCCAGTAAAGGAAAAGCTATTAACATCTGAAGGAGGTAAAGAGATATTGTTAACCTCGTCACTTCGATAGGTCTCCTATGACTGGCTCCGTAAAACAATCTGGCTTTGGCATCAATAAACCAAATATAATATCACGCCACACTGAAAAGATTAATGGAGGGGGTTTCCAACTCCGTCAGTAAGAGAATCCTTTTCCAAGCTCGTCAAAGGTGTCTGGAGATAGCAAGACTAAATTAAAACAACACCGCAGCGAAGGAGTTAATAGTGACAGGGATAACAACTGCGATTAACGCCTTCACTACGAGGACGTCATCTCTAATATGTAATACTACCGTCAGATAATTTCATTCACTATAGCGAAGAACTCTCGTGGTGAAAGGGTCAACGAGCACAGTTTTCTTACCTCGCTTCTATGCTACGTGAGTCTAAAGCTAAATAAAATTATCTGACAGCAACAAATATTAGACATGAATTTAGTGTATTTCATCGGTACGCCTTTCATGTAAGTGGAGTCCCGTGAGCTAAATAATATAATCTGGTGGGAGCGACAGCAGATTACAAAATCAATAATTAGACTGGAAACACGGTATTATGAAAGACTGTTTCTAAAGCACACACACCGAGAATTTTATCATAAATTAGGTAAAAACGTCTGACAAACAAGAAAATGCAAAAGACGTGTCACTCAGGAGGTTAACCTGTGTATTAAGATGGCATTCTTTGCAACATTCTGGTTATCCCCAGACGATTTCATTCACCTTGAGGGATTTTTAGAACTAGAGGGGACTGATACAGCGGTCATTAGTCCCTTCAGTACGAGGCGTCTTTTCTAAACTGACTAACCTCGCCTGGAAAACAGCAAGAAACGACTAAATAATACAGTCTCGGGTTGAAAGGGTTAAGGATGAATTGTAATTGACATAACAAACAACACTGGATGAAAGATAAACAACACAGAACATCAACAGACCATGAAACAGATAAAGATGGGGGCAAAATGGTGAGAGATAACGGGGGAAAAGCGAGTCAACTGCGAAAACCAAGTACAGAAAAGAGATGTCACGGCCTGAATACTAAACTTTGTGCATGTTCGAAAGTGCATGTGCAATATATATATATATATATATATATATATATATATATATATATATAGAGAGAGAGAGAGAGAGAGAGAGAGAGAGAGAGAGAGAGAATCAAATGAAAATAATGAAAAGGAGTAAATGAAAAACGACGAGAAAAGGGGAAACAACCAACGGAGAGAGACTAGACAGAAAGAGAGATAAAGAGAGACGAGGAGAGAAGGCAGAGAGACAAGAGGGAGGAGGGGTGAGAGGAGGGAGAGAAAGTTTGTGCCGAATGTTAGTGATCAGTGCAACTCAACCGAGAGGGACAGTAATTACCAGGAAGGAAAGTTGAGAGAAAGAGAGAGAGAGAGAGAGAGAGAGAGGAGGGGGGGGGACGAGGAGGCGGGGACGAGGGGACACATAAACAGAAAATAGAAACGGAACAACACATATTAATACTGAATCCCTTTAAGTTAAATATACCGTAGACAAAGCACACTCTTTTACTTCTAGGTCAGCAAGCATGGCCTGATTCATCTATGAGACAATATTCAGTCCACTACCTTACTGCTTCCTTTCTTTCATGTTATTGAACACTGGCAATAAATCTTCTCTTCATAACACATCATTCCAATATGCTGTTTTGTACACACCTCTTACTCCCCCTGGTTGCGCAGGTCTATGTGATGCGAACTACATTAAATACCATCCTTCTGCTTCTTCCTTGATCTCCTTATTTTTCTTCCTTCCGCTGTTTTCCGTATGTATATCTTTTTTTTAATCTCTCACCACCCATCTTTCCGTACTGTATAGACCTACCAAATTAACACACTTTGGTCAGCGTAATGCTGCGTTTAAAGCATATGCCACTGAAAATTAAGGAGAAAAAAAAGTTATAAAAGTGGAGATGATGGGAGACTGGGAAGAGGAAACCAGAGACCAAGGTCAAAGGGAAAAGAGTAAACATACTCGAACGAGGAAGAGATTTGGGAGGGGAGAGAGGAATGGTTGACTCCTGAGGTATTTTTGTGGCAGTGACCTTTAATAACACTGGGGGAAAAGCGTCTGGAGACAGACAGACATACCAATCGACTGACAGACAGACAAACAAACAGACAGATAGATAAGTATATAGACAGACAGACGGACAGGGTTCTACGCCATCAAGTAATGAATACCCACTGTAGCATCAGCTAACGCACAACCACGAATGTTCTCTCAAATAATCAAGGACACTGACGAGACGACCTTATAATTCAAGTGCTACCTGCAAACCGAGAACAGCAGTCATGGCTAAGTGATGTACTGGGTGTGAATTTAGTGTCTGTGAACATCTCTCATCCACTGTAATGAACACACACACACACACACACACACACACACACACACACACACAAAGTCACAATATGAGTACATATACTGAACAAGCATTTGTTAGGGCTCTCTGAAGACTGATGTGATGAATTTAGGAGGGGGTTTTATCACAGGCCACATGCCCGTGATTTTTACGTAAGAACTGAGCAAATCTGTTTTAATATATATAAAGTATATTATTATTTTCCCGGTATCTCCAGCAGCAAAAGAGAGTCCATTCCTTTTGGGCTCAGCACTCGACCACTACCTCACCAAGAATATTCCCTTAAGAAATACTGTTTCTAGGGAGCTGATGTCTACATTACATACATAGACATTTGTTCCACCACATGATAAATACACACAAACTCTCCGTTTACTGAAGATATCTAGACACTGTTTCCTGCTCATTCTCTTACCGAAACAATTCGAGTATAATAATGCGGTTTTACGCCAAACGTTACACTCTTGAGGGGCTAAGGCGTTGCCTGTATTTCAAGAATTTTTGCTGCAGAATGTTGCATTCGCAATCGGGTGCCCTTCTGTTCTCAATCCATGTAATTAAACATAAAGTCAATTCATTCATCAGACCACAGACTAAACTCCCACACTTGATGAAACACTAGGTTTGTCTAAACATGAGTGATGCAGACATGGTAGAGAGAAGTTTAGACTACTCACATTTAGGCGGGTTGACAGTCACTCCTGACCGGTAGAGTGACTCCTCTGTGTGCCAGTCTTGGTTTCTTCTGAGGGTGCGGGCGGAGAGCAGCAGCACCACCCATATCCACCCTGTCGCCACCCACCCTCGTCCACACCACCACCCCCGCCCGCCTCGCCCTCCCCTACTACTACTACTGCTGCTGCTGCTGCTGCTCTGGTATTCCCCTGCTGTGGATGAGAAAAATGCATTACATTTAATGCGATGCACCGAGAAAATAGTCTGAGCACATAAAACTGTATATTATATGAAGTTTGCTTAGTTAAAGTTTATTTCTAGGGCATCACGGCTGACAGTTACAAGACTACTGCTAGGATACTAGTAATTCGGCTGGCAGTGAGTAAAGGTAAAATTTACTGAAACCCGAAATAATTCAACTGATACATATTTTTTCTCCGACGTAAAATGATTCAGCACCAAAATTTTTTCGTATATAAGTAGCCAGAACTGTGCAAGACTTTACTAATAACTGGATGAAACGCACGTTCACTTATGTCAAGGGAAAACTTCAGGAAATGTTCATACTGGGTGTGGAGATCCATAGCAAGGCCCTTTGATCTTACTAGGGGAATGAATTAGGGGAAGGAAGGTTCAGATGTACTTTCTTATTGCTTATAAACAGGTTAAACCTGATAAGCCATCAATGAATAATAAATATTTCGTTAATCAGGATATTAGGTGAAGATGGGTACTCATACTTTAGCTTGTCAGTTTAACATTTCGACAAAGCAGACAAGCAAATTTGTGAAATAGTTAATGTTGTGACTTACTTTGAGCTGGTACTGGGGACAGGACGCGCCAGAGGTCCTGCGAGCCGAGTGCCACTAGGAGACAGGCGCCCATGGAGGGGAGGTAGAGTACGCGCTCGGCCACCACGAAGCCCACGTAGGCGGGCAGATTGGAGGCAGGAAGGAAAGGGAGGACGAGCAGTGCCCATGCCAGCACAAGAAGGAGAGGCCGTGGGGGCCCTCTGGAGGCATACCGTAAGCTGCAGGCCGGGCAGGCGCTTTCGCCCTGCTGCACGTTGTTATTGAGCAGGTCATGGTACGCCGGGTGGTTCTGATATGTGAATTTAGAGGGAGTGGCAAGATGCACCCGCCAGCAGGCCGCAATGGCTATATATGCGAGGGCAGCGAGGCAGGCGAGGAGGGCGGCCGTCTCCATGTTTGTGGGGTCGGCCAGGCACGACACAAGTGGCACAGCGCCCTGGGACCAGTCGAAGCTCAGCGTCGACGGCCACAATAACAACCTCGCGTGCACCGCCCAAGCCCGCCCGATGCTGAGGGCGCGTGTCAGCAAGGCTGGGGCGTGGGCGGCGGGATTGTCAGCAGGTGTGAATGAGGGTGTGTGAGGGGCGATCCACAAACGTAGCCACACCAATACTAGGGCTGCTACGCCACCCGGCCATGTCTCCCGCGCCACGTTCACCAACACACTCTGTAGGCATGAGCAAGGGGGATCAGTGATTAGGAAAAACACACACACATACACACACACACACACACACACACACACACACACACACACACACACACACACACACACAGCTGTAAGTGCATGACAGAGGCTCATCACTTGCCTGCCGCACATCAAAACGAGGTGTGGCCTGGATTTCTTCCAGTGGAAAATGTGTAAAAATGCTATATGTTCTTTGAGAGTTTGGCATGAAGAAAATACTAGCTTTTCTGAACATGGTGCCTAATTGATGAACATAAAGTGCACCTTACTAATAACGTAATGACTGCATTTGCTAAGAACAAAGTAAAGCGAATCTGAAAAAGGCACTGATCACCGCGACAGTCTGAGTGAACAGAGAATCAGAATATTAAATGAATTTGTTAACCGCTCATGAATTTTAGGCCTCCTTTGAAGAATATTAAATGAATGTGTTAACTGACCTATGAATTGTACTTTCTAGGCGTATCAATCCAACAGGAAGGAAAATGAATAAAAATGAAGGTAAGTAATACAACGTAGTAGTACTGTTGAAGCATGAACTTCATAAAATGTTATGACAAAGTCGTCTACAACAGTTGACTGTATATACCACAACTATTGCATGGTAAGAAATGTTATCATATGAGATAAAATGTGTGTGTGTGTGTGTGTGTGTGTGTGTGTGTGTGTGTGTGTGTGTGTGTGTGTGTGTGTGTGTGTGTGTGTGTGTGTGTGTGTGTGTGTGTGTGTGTGTGTGTGTGTGTGTGTGTGTGTGTGTGTGTGTGTGTGTGTGTGTGTGTGTGTGTGTGTGTGTGTGTGTAGTGTCCATTACTACTTAATATTACTCTTATTTTCATTGTGCAAAAATGTGATAACTAATGACATTCTTACAACCAGTGCCTTAACTTACTTTTTTCCTGTCTGGTCTGTAATTTTAATGGACACTGGTTTTTAATACTACTGTACGTCGGACATTGTCCATGAAGGTAATAAAATTTGGCAAACCCCTTTTTTTAACAGGTATTCAGATGATATTCCAAAGCTTGAAGAATCGGAATCCATTTTTCAGGCTACCACCTCTGCTTCATGGCCGTATGCTTAAACAAAAGTCGCAAAGGCAAGTCCACATTACTAATAGCCATTTGTGAATCCAAATAAGAGAGTATAAAACGTGTTGGGCTTGTTTACACTAGCCTAGTGCTGAGTTCGTTCTGTTCCACGGCATGCACGCTAACAATGTCATATGCTCAGAACTATCCCAAAATTATCATAATCATCTATCTATCTATCTATCTATTGCCAGACGCCTCAATCCCGTTTGGGGTGGCCACAAACAAATCGCCTCCAAGTCGCCCTGTCCCCCGCCATTTCACTCCCCTGCTCCCAACTCACACCCCCCTCTCTCATATACCTCTCCACCCCATCTCTCCATCTCATCCTCGGCCTCCCCCTCCCTCTTTCCCCCTCCACCTCACTCACATACACTCTCTTCGTCAGTCTTTCACCCTCCATCCTCTCCACATGGCCAAACCACCTCAGTGTGTTCCTCATAACGCTTCCTATCACATCCACATCAACACCACAACGCTCCTTTATATCCTCATTCGTCAGCCTGTCTCTCCATGTGACTCCACAGGCTCCTCTTAAATAACTCATTTCCACGGCTCTCACTCTTGACTTGTGTCCTTCCAACAACGTCCACGCTTCACTTCCGTACGTTAGAGTTGGTATCACAATACTGTCATGTAGTAACTTTTTCACTTCCATGCTCACTTCCATGCTCACTTCCCTGTTTCTTATCACTGCTTTCAAAGAACCAGCAACCTTTCTTCC
The DNA here is from genome assembly GCF_032717465.1 of Coenobita brevimanus. Taxonomy (NCBI): domain Eukaryota; kingdom Metazoa; phylum Arthropoda; class Malacostraca; order Decapoda; family Coenobitidae; genus Coenobita; species Coenobita brevimanus. The sequence goes on along the minus strand of NC_137023.1, from coordinate 47,096,366 downwards.
CTGCTGTACCCTTTCAAGCACTTCACCCTCCAAACCTCCATCCTTACTCATCACACTACCCAAATACTTAAACGTACTCACATTTTCCAATTCCTCACCATCCAACCTCGCTGTACATTCACTGACTTCACCTCTCTCAAAGAACATCACTTTACTCTTCCCTACATTCACCTTTAGATTCCGTTTCCTACACACTCTCTCAAACTCATCCACCAAGCCTTGCAGCTCTCCTTCGTCTTCATTCAACAACACGGTATCATCTGCAAACAACAGTACAGGGAGTTTCCAAACACTATCCTCTCTCACCAGGGCCACTCCAACATCCACTACCCTACCTTGTACCTCTTTTATTACCCCATCCATGTACAGATTGAACAACCATGGAGACATGACACATCCCTGTTTCAACCCAACTTTCAAAGAGAAAAATTCACTTAGTTCACCATCCACACGCACTGCAGCCTTCGCACCATCGTACATACTCTTCACAGCATTCAACAACTTCCCATCTATTCCATATATTCTTAACACTTTCCACAATCCTAGTCTATCCACCCTGTCATATGCTTTCTCCAAATCCATGAAAGCCGCATACAACTTCTTTCCCTTCTCTAGAAACTTTTCCACTAAAGATCTGAGAATGAATATCTGATCTACACAACCTCTTCCCTTCCTAAAGCCTCCCTGTTCTTCTCCAACTAATTTCTCTGTTCTTTCTCTAACTCTGTCAATAAGTATCCTACCATACACTTTTCCTATTATACTAAGAAGACAAATGCCCCTATGATTACCACACACTTCTTTTTCCCCTTTTCCTTTGTACCATTATTTCAACTCAATAAATGTGTAAATGGCTGTCAAGAACTGGAACATATAAGATCTTATGGTTAAAACTGAAATCATGAATGAAAAATTAAGTTCCTTTTCTTTAACGATAATTTCTGAAGAATGTGACAAAGAATGTGTCTAACTTTTATATATATTTGAAAACTGAACTCTGTAATGTAGGATGTAAGCTAAACCAATCTCATAACCAATAGCTTTCCGTATATGTCCGTTAGATATAAGGGGACACAGCTTTGCTCCCTCAGTAACAATCCTCACCTTGTTCCTAGGAGTGGTGGTGACGACTGCAGCGGCGTGTAATACAAGACCAACGGCTAACGCTGTCACGCCTTGCTCTTTACACGCCATACCCACTCCCGCGCCCGCCATGCTCAACCCCAACCACGCCCACGATGGCAGGCTCCGACCCCAGCCATCCTTGCCACCCCAGAGGAATGATGGGTACGGGAGAGGGCGGTGGGTGCTGTGCGTGTCCTCAAAACAAACATACCCATGTCCACACCCACTCCCACGCCGTCCCCACGCCCTCCCCGCCGCACGTCCGCGAAGATAGCGGGTGTAGGCGGCCAAGGCGAGGCAGAAGGCAAGGGCAGCAAGGAGTTCAGCACGCCCAACCACGCCCGCCACGGCCTCCACATGTACAGGATGAACTGCGAAGAGTGACCCGGCGCCAAGACACGGCCAGGACCCAACGCCAACCCCTCGTAGCACACCCACATATGCGGCTGTGACCGAGGCATGCAGGATGACGTTGATGGCATGGAAGGAGGATGCTGAGAAAGTTGCGTGGAGGGAAGGGGTGACGGAAGGCACGGCGGAGCTAGGCAGGGGTGAAGGGGGTGGTGGGGGTACGGCAGTGGCGCCCCCGTCACTACCACCACCAAGGTCGTACTCGGGACTGAGGGCGCGGGCTGCTGCCGCGTTTATCCTGGAAAGAGTGAAGTAGGTTAGTGCCCTGCAACATGTGATGGGTGGGATAATCACATTGATAAAGGAGGGAAGTCTACCTGCCTAGGTTAAAATAAACAGGTGGGTTATAAAGAATCTGACAAGGAAACAGTAACATAAAAATCTTTGTAATATATAAATGACCCATCAATATCAAAACTGTCATCGTATAAATAACAGTCTTATTACTAACTGGTTCGCTTTTACCAAATTCGTAGCTGTCGAAACCTTTATTTTAACACTATTTTCTTGCAGTAATCTGTTTAAGGAGGATCCAGAAACATGAGAATGGTAAACTCAACCGGAGAACTATCACACCGCCCAGGGACGCTGAACAGGCATGATTATTGAAATTCTCCACTTCTTCCCGGAACTTCGTATCTGAATGATGAATGGATGGATGATTCACTATATCATTAACCCCTTCAGAACGATGACATCTTTATACTCAAGCTAGTATCACGTCATTTAGGAAGGAACTCTAGTAGTGAAGGAGTTAAATTAGTCAAGGTTTAACCACTTCAGTTCCAAAACCTCTTCCCCTCCAAGCTTAATAACATCGTCTGGTGGTAGCAAGGACACACCAAAAAGGACGACGTTATGGGGTGGAAAGAGCTGACTAAACTCTCTGAATTCTTGCATGATCATCATCTTCCAGATCTCTTTTTCTACCTTTGTACTTTTCTCATCCGAGCAAAATCGTGTGGTGGGAGTCTGGACAGAATACAGTACCTGCTTGTGTCCATGGCCGTGAAAGGACAAAACTTTACCCTCTGACAGTTAAAAGTCCACTCAAGTGAATGCAGTCATCTAATGTTACCCTGAATAAAACAGAGTACCAAAGTGTAGCAACGGCAGTGAGAGGGATAAAAAAAATATATATGGGGAGAAATTTGTAAGTGTAGGTTTATTTTCTTTTTTTTTCTCTCCAGCAGAATAACAACTTAATTAGCTGGAACGCTTTTCTCAGACGAAGGCGGCCATCAACCCTAATACACATCATCCTTGGTAAGACCCACTCCTCACACCAACAACCCACTTCCACATTAAGGTACATTTGTTCTATCCTGACAAAGATCCTTAACCCCTTTCTGGGCGGCTGATGGCCAAGTGTAGTCAGATTGGAGGGTCGATTTCGCTGGTAGGCAAGGAGACTCTTTCCTATATCCTAACAAAGACTCATCAAATTTAATACAACCATGACTTAAAATTTAAGTTGCGGGAATGGCCCGGTTCCGTCAGGTGGGGGAAAAAAATAAAGACTAACGACTAACGACCCAGTTTTCTCTTCATAATACAAACCGTCCTTCATAACAGTTCATTCTCGCTCCCCCTGCAGAAACGGTCGTACCCTCTCCTTCGTAACAACCCCATTTGCCCTCCTTAACCACCCTTCATTTATCAGACCCCTCCCTGTCTCGCTCTCTCCTTGCTAATAAATGACATGGCACCATTTTTATAATCTCTCAAAGCTCAAGCTGTATATAAGATTGTTTTTATATTTTCATTTCCAGTGATGCATCCACTGAACATTTCCCAGTAATAAACCAGAGTGAAAAATATCAAAATAATTCAAAACAAAAAGTAATATTTCATGGATACCAATCTTTCTTTACAAAAAAAATAAAATAAAAAGCGATGGTTAGGAATCTCTGTAAATACCACTCCATGTTCTTTTTTTTCTCATTACTCCATTTTTTGTCCCTCCTCGGACAAATAAAGAGGGCGGAGGGATGAGGGGTAGGACGGGTAGTTTATGTGAGTCCTGAGTGGCTGTAATTGTGGGTCGTCATTGCCAAGGGGGCCAGGACCTTTATGCTGTGGGCGAAGATGAGTTTATGGGGGCTACTGTAGCTGGGTTATGAGTAGGGCGGGGTCCGAGGAGAGGAGAGAAGAGGAGAGGAGAGGAGAGAAGAGAAGAGGACACGAGAGGAGAGGAGAGGAGACAGACAAAGGAGGATGAGAGAGAAGAGAGAAAGACAGAAAAAGAGATAGGAAGACAAAGTGAGAGAGGCGAGAGGTGGGGCAACAAGAAAGACTGGACTGGGAATGAGACTTCGAGGACTGACTGTGCAATTGCAAGGACTCGGGACCCCAATTCCTTTGCAATGTTTACAATAGAAAGGCGATGAAGCAAGAACGTAGAAAAAAAAAAAAGCCACCTGGAAGGAATTGGTGTAAAAACGTAGGAAAAGTGTAGCTGAATAATACTGGAGTAATGGCGTGGCAAAAAAAAAAAAGGTGACGAGAACTGTGAGCAAAAACAAAACGAGCTAAAGTAAGAAAGTATAAGAAGGAGCTGAAAGGAAATGAAGAAAGAACACTGGACAAGTGGAATTGGGTACAACTGATGTAACCATGTACAGAAAAGAAACTGAAAGGAACTGAAGCAAGAATATATGAAAAGGATCTGAAAAGAACTTGGGGCAAAATGAAGAAGCTCAAAAGAGATTGAGCAACAGCACAGAAAAAAGAAGGCCCTAAATAGAAGGGCGAAAAACGTAAACAGGAACTGGGGCAAGAGTGAAGGAGCACTGACAGGGCATGAAGCAGAACGTTAGCAGTTAGAGTATGAATGTATGACACAGAGCAAGATGGCAGGTGACTAGAGCGAGAATGTGAAGTTACTGGAGCAAGAACGTGCGGAACTGAAGCAAGAATGTAAGGAACTGGAACTAAAGCGTGGGGATCAAGAGAAAGAAGTAAGGAACTGTAGGAAAAACCCAAGGAATGGGAACAAGAACGTAGGAAACTGAAGCACGAAAGTACAAAGTAGAAAGAACTGGAGCAGCAGATACTGAAAATAAAAGCAAGCAGGTAAAAGAAAGTTCTGAAAATATCGGCAGCGGGCATGTACGAAAAAGAGAACACTAAAGATTGAAAGCAGGATGATTATATGTGTGTGTGTGTGTGTGTGTGTGTGTGTGTGTGTGTGTGTGTGTGTGTGTGTGTGTGTGTGTGTGTGTGTGTGTGTGTGTGTGTGTGTGTGTGTGTGTGTGTGTGTGTGTGTGTGTGTGTGTACTTATGTACTGATAGCAAGTGGAAAACTGAATAAAAGACGATAAGTATTGAATAGGCGGAAATTATTGTGGACCGAATTATTAAAATTGAGAGCCCGAAGATGTGAACAAACCCTCATTGTTTCTCGATATTTTCTGGAGCAAAAGATGACAATACAACAAGTCTGATCTTTTCATATCGTTGCTGACTACTCCCAGTACGGTTGGGTGCAGGCTCATCATCTGACAATTAATTGTTTTCCATTAATGACGGTCAAGACTGAGGTGTTTGCTTATACCTTCACTCACGCAACTTTACTAAATGGTCGGGTGCTTTGGCTGGACAACACTCAGTACGTCAGTTACCGTTTCATTACGAATAATCCTTCTTGCGACCGTCAGACAATTTTAGCCACTTTACAGGAATCAAAAGAAGCCTATCTTTAAGACGATTTCCCTAAGCTGCACAAGACTGCCCAAAGATGGCAAATTCATATTAAAAATACGACATCGGAGTGAAGTGTTTAACCCTCTTATGATCGGAACAACTGTAGAATTTTATTAAATCTAACAACAGACGATTTCCTTCAGCTGAGAATGAGCCATAGAAGCTTCATTGTTAACACCGACAGTGCCTGGTAGTGATGGCGTGCTGTAAGGGCGTGGCGAGTTCTCTGCGGTATACTGCCCACCATAAAGGGGGACGCCGCACCACCCTCTCACGGCGGATGGTTGGGGGGGGGGCTAATATCTGGTTGGTTCAGGGATAGGTCCGAATATAATTATCCTTGCTAGAATCATGAAATAATTTAGAGTTACAATCATCGTTTGCTAGAATCATTATGTAAGTTATTAAAATTATCTTTTGGTAGATTTATTATATATCTTCCGATTATAATTATCTTTTGCTAATATTCACTAAGTGCCTTCAGAATATAAGTATAAAAGTTTGGCAGGGCTAGTGTCACAAAACGATTCTCAGTTATAATTAAATTATCCTAGGTAGATCAGAACGTTGTATTCTCTCTCTCTCTCTCTCTCTCTCTCTCTCTCTCTCTCTCTCTCTCTCTCTCTCTCTCTCACACACACACACACACACACACACACACACACACACACACACACACATACACACACACACACACACCTCCCTCATTCCACCCCATCCCGGCACTGCACTATCCAACGACCCCTTCGGGACAGTCGTGTCAAGCCCTCCATTATTCTCCCGGCAACACGGCAGGGAAGGGGAGCTGTTAATTAATATATTCCCCAAGGGCATCCCGTGCCTGTAGTAGCATCAGCAGCAGCACCAGTAGTCAGGTGGTCAGGGGGGGAGGTGCATGAGGCGAGAACGTGATCGGGTTTAGAGAGGACGAGAAATATCTTTAGTATATTTTTTATCCCGTATTACATTATATCCCTTGGCATTTAACAGCTACTGTGATGGTTAAATGAACTAATATTAACACAAAATCTATTTCTCTTGTTGGACTGCAGTAACAATGGACTTCAAACTGTTTCACTTCTACTAACTACGAATGCTGAAGTAATATGTAGTACTCGAAGATAATATACTGTTTTCTGGTCAAGAACATGGGCAGATTTGGAGTAACAGTAGTGACTTTAAAGCATTTTTCCTTAATATAACTGTCGCAGTTAAAGACACGCAGTATTATGACAAAGAATCTACTAATGGCCAAGGAGAAGACTAATATCCTAATAACATTCCGCCTCCGATAACTCTAGTTAAAAGGGAGTTATTTGGATAAATCTGTCAAATGGACAGAATGAGAACAGGGCATGATATAGAATATGGAAAATAAACATAAATATCCCACCTCTACTGACTATAATGGTAAAGCTAGCCCAGCACTAGAACAAAAATAAACTGTTTTGGACAGAGGTAGGGGACAACATGAGTGTACGAGAAGCAAACCCAAAATATTCCAATCTCTGGACATTATGATGATAAAACTAATGACTCGGAAAGGAAATGAGCAAAAAAGCTAATCTGCTTCCCTTCATTATCTTGAATTTTTTTCTCCTTCCGTTTTTTTTTTTTTTATTATGAATATCTTGCACAAGTCTATTACGGCTTCATCTCTACCTTACCTATTCTTTTCTCTTTCCTTTGCTTTGGTATTCTTTATTCTCCTTCTCTCCTCTTTTATTTCTTTTAATTTCTCCTTCCTTGTATCTCGCTCTTTAAAATTCCCTCTTCATCTTATTCTGTACTCTTCTTCCTTCATTCTTCCCCACTTCCTTCACTCACGTCCCTTTTTCCAATCCCTTTTTCCTACCAGTACTTTTCTATAATATCTTCTTTTTTCTCAATCAGTTTAATCCGAGGACTCTTTTTCTTTTTCTTGCTCATTTCAGACGATTTTATGCAGGTTAGGAGAGTGTGTTCGAACTTAAGGGGATGCATACAACCTTCATTAACTCTTCCCAAACTATGGAGTACTCCATCCATCCATCCACCATCCAATTCTACGTTGCCCCATGAGGAGCGTGGGAGCCCGGGGCTAGGCAGTTGGTCCTGACATTTAAGATGACAGTGACCAGCCTCATTCATCCCTGAGTGGCATTACGTGAACAATAAACCCCAACCACCCCTTGGATATAAACCTCCACCAGCTCAATCCGATTGGAGCACAATAATTACGCACTAAACCAACAGGCGCCAAAATTTGCTTATATGGTTACCACCCAGCGTAGTACATGGTTTCCTGGTGTACAGGAAACCATTTGGCTTGTCACTCAGTGTAGAGTCACCCACAGGCAGAAGGATGAGGAAAGAATGAAGGAACGAAAGACAGAAGAGGGAGTGTAAAGTCATCCGTAGGCAGAAGGACGAGGAAAGACTGAAGGAGAGAAAGACGGAAGAGGATGGAAGGAAAGAAGGATGGAGGAGAGAAAAGGGCAGACACCCGAGAGCAGCACTACATCAAGTGAGTGGATGGTGAGTGCCCCCACCTACCACAACCTAGATGAAAAAAATCGTCGGGTGGCAGCAGGAATAAAACAAAATTACATCCTCGAGCTGAGAAGGTTAGTCTTCCTTCTCCCTTCCTACTCATGTTCCCCCTCTTCTTTCTTTTCTCCCTGTTCATTCATCTTCCTTCTCCCTCACCCTCCTCATTCTCCTTCTCCTCCTCTTTTTATTCCTCCTCCTCCTCCACATCATCATCATCATCATCATCATATCATCATCATCATCTTGACGGTCATGGGCAAGGTCATAATCATCGTCGTCATCCTTCTCTCGTTTCTTTCTCCTCCTTGCCTCTTCCCCCCGCCCCCTCCTCCTCCATCATATCTTCATCCCCATTCTTCTGTTCCTTAATCTTCCCCCTCCTCTTTTTTAATCAAGCTCAAACTCCTTCTCCTCTTCCTCCTCCTCCTCTTTCTCCTAGCTTCTCTCACTTTTATTCCCCCTCTTCTTTTCATCTCGTTTTCTCTACCTCCTCTTATTCTTCCTTCCTCTCCTCCTCTTCCTCTTCTGCTTCTACTTCCTCTTCCTCTTCCATTTAGTCCTCCTACCGCTCCTCTTCATCGTCATCATCATCATCATCATCATCATTCTCCCTCTTCTTTCTTCCCTCTTCTTCCTCCTCCATCTCCCTCCTCTTTCCTTCGTCCTTGCTGCCCCTCTCCTCTGCGCCCCATAATTACCTAAACAAGATTAATGAGGCACCATAAATCAATTACATAAAAAGGCCGATTATAATAACGAGGCCGCCAAGTACACACACACACACACACACACACACACACACACACACACACACACACACACACACACACACACATAAATAAATACCTAGAGACACTGATCTTTACGAACACACCCTCTCTATTGTATACACACACACACACACACACACACACACATAAATAAATACATAGAGACACTGATCTTTAGGAATACACCTTCTCTATTGTACACACACACACACACACACACACACACACACACACACACACACACACACACACACACACACACACACACACACACACACACACACACAGTTGTTGGGGCTGAACTCCGAATGCCTCTGATATGGAAATGCTCTCCAACATATACACGTCAGACTGTGGCACTGGCGATTCACTGCACTCCACCACATCACTCTGTCCTGCATGATACACTGCACTCCACCACATCACTCTGTCCTGCATGATACACTGCACTCCACCACATCACTCTGTCCTGCATGATACGCTGCACTCCACCACATCACTCTGTCCTGCATGATACACTGCACTCCACCACATCACTCTGTCCTGCATGATACACTGCACTCCACCACATCACTCTGTCCTGCATGATACACTGCACTCCACCACATCACTCTGTCCTGCATGATACACTACATCACTCTATCCTGCATGATACACTGCACTCCACTACATCACTCTATCCTGCATGATACACTGCACTCCACTACATCACTCTATCCTGCATGGTACACTGCACTCCACTACATCACTCTGTTCTACATGGTACACTGCACTCTACCACATCACTCTGTCCTGCATGATACACTACATCACTCTATCCTGCATGATACACTGCACTCCACTACATCACTTTATCCAGCATGATACACTGCACTCCACTACATCACTATCTTGCATGATATACTGAATTACACTACGTCAATCTAACTCATATAACGCACTTCACAAAGCTGCAATGGTATACCACACCACACTACACTACATCCGTCTATCTTGCATAATACACTATACGGCAAAAACGTCATATTGCAGCACACTGCATTGCAATACTCTATCCTACGTACACAGCATCTTACACCACACTCCACTACATTTCGGCACTATCCTGGGTGGTGCAGCATATCATACACTGCACTTGGTCCTACATGTTGTACCACACCACAATACACTAAATAATGTAGCAAAGCACTACCTTTCTTGTTACAATACACAACACGCCACCATGTTCATACTACTTGATGGTGCAGTAAACTCATCGCTTCATCCTACGTCACATTAGTAGGTTATATCACACTACATAACACTATCCTAAATGTTGCGGTGCATCATACTGCCGGGCATCACACTACTCCACATTATCTTACACACCATAACACGCTACACTACACTACTTTTCAATGCATCACACTACACTAGCCCACACTAAACTACGCTGTCCTACAAGCTTCACTGCATCAAATTAAACCACAATTTCCTACATGATGTACTGCACCACACATCACCATGGTATACTACACCAAACTACACCACACTAGTATACAACACTACATCACACTACACCGCACTACTACACTACATCACACTACACCATACTGCACTAAACCATACCACACTACACCACACTGTATCACACTACAGCACATTATCATGCATGGTATACAAACACAGCTAACTACATCGCACAACACTAAACGACAGAGTATGATAATCGTGTGTTGTACAAAATTACTTTGCACTAACTCCCTCCATCACACTAACATCACCGTATCTGTTTGCTTTAGAATAACACAGTACAAGATAACACACCACATTACACTATCATACATACTACTATGCACTGTACCTCAGTACATAACACTACATCACACTGCTTACCGTGCTATACTACATGCAACTCTACATCACGACATCACACTCCTACACACTTCAGCACCACACTATATCACAAGGCAATCCACCTCATCACATCATTTTACTACGTATTAAATTCTGCGTTACCGTAAGCAAAACCACACTACCTCATACTGTACAACGTCACACTGCATCACACTACAATAAACACTACGGAAAGTGGCAGCGTATCCAACTGCACAAAAGCACCCAACGGAGCGATGTGTTAAGATCATGGTATATGCTACATTAGATCACATCACACTATCTTAGCAGCACTTCACCACACACACACACACACACACACACACACACACACACACACACACACACACACACACACACACACTGCAGTAGATCATATTATAAAGAACTACTCTCGGACTGTTAAGCATTGAGTTTAGGTCACACTGCACTACCTCACAAATACAAACTACACAGTACCACACCACACTCTCTCATACCACACAATACCACATTAAACCACACCCCCACATTACATCTAACACTACATCACATCACACACCACAATACTAAAACTCCCACTAAAGCACACTACCACACACACAGCAGTACATCACGTTATTCCACATTACACCCACACTGCACAGCAATACATGTAGATCACACACACACACACACACACACACACACACACACACACACACACACACACACACACACACACACACACACACACTGCACCACTTCTCATCAAGTTAAACTGCCACATTATGCAGGAACAGACAGACACCACGCCACGCCACACTACCCCCGCCACTCCACAAAACATCGCCATATTCCGCTACGCTACACAGCACCGCAGTGCAATCCACCACCAACCGCTCTGCAACATCTCAATATTGACCATAATGCAATTTAGCCCGGCGAATAGCGCTTTATTGTATATACCCTAAAGCTGCCACTCCAAATTAAACCACTCCATATTAAACTGGTCTTTCATAAAATTACGAATTCATGTTTTTTTAATACTAGGTCATTCTCCAGGTTCATGCTATATCGAGGATGACAAAATCTAGGTCACTGCTGCGTACAGGGCATACTTTTACAGGAAATTGAAAAAAATCAGTGTGTAGTATAAGACACTTCCAATCTTCACACACACACACACACACACACACACACACACACACACACACACACACACACACACACTCATACAACATTCAATAAGACCTGTAAGACCGACGCTCCTCACCACACATCACTGAACTGCATCTCACACCATTATCATTCTAACCCAATTTCCCGCTTTATCAGTGAGGTGCGTAGAACCCAGAAAACATCAAGAAGTTCAAATCAAGCGTAGAATATTATTATCTTAGCGTCTTACGAAAATGAGCTGCCCCTTCACTTAGCTCAGAAGTCGTCGGAATCCTAATACCAGACACATTCACCACGTCTGCTCCACACCGCAATATAATTATTTCCTTCCACATTTTACATATGTCTTCTTGGGTCCTTCTCTTACTTCTCATTCCTGTCACTGCACGACTCGTTGTAGTCACGCCACACGGTCCTCCACAACACTTTCTCACACAACACTAATCACGTCACGCTCTGTCCGTAAGTTGTGGTATTAATTAACATCACGTCCAGGCGCTCCCATGCACTATTACGCAATTAATCATTTCGAAATTAACACTAGTTCCACTTAGAATGCATCCAATTTCCCCCAGACAGCACCACAACCACCTCACTAAATCACCATCCCCCAACACTATACATACAGTACGACAATTCATCCCATTCTGCACATCTAATTCATAATTTCACATCGCATCCAACTTCTTTCTTCTGCGTCTCCCGGAATCACATCAATATAAACACTGGTTTCATTCACACCGCATTTTTTCTCAACCAACTCCAAACTGTCTCTCAGCACCACCATCCACCACTATAGAGCGTACCACAACATTTCAAATCCGCTCGAGTGACTCTCTATAAGTTTATAACACATCCAACCTCTCCCTCATTCTGCCCCTCTGCACCTCACACAATTATCATCTCCATTCCCAGCACATTGAATTTCTCTCTAACAATCTTACAACACCGTCAAGGCACCACAATCCTCAACCACCAACACAGACCAGAATATAGTTAATCACATTCTGCAAGGTTACATTAAACTCAACCATTCTCTCCATACCATACAGGAACGCATCAGAGTTAACACCAACTCCATTTTCAGCATATTCATCCTTCTCAGTTTTCATCACACAGTTTAAAAGTAATCTAATTAAATCATCTTCCAACACAATACTTCTATGACATTAAAAATTCCTATCTCCTCTCCTTTCTGCTGTGCAGAATCACATCAGAATCAAAACCGTCTCCATTCTCAGCCCAATACATTTCCCACAGACAACTCCGCACCAGTCTCTCTCTCTCTCTCTCTCTCTCTCTCACACACACACACACACACACACACACACACACACACAATCTCATTACATTAAACCTCTTCTCCCCTGTGCACATGTCAACATCACATCAGAATCAACGTCAGATACACACACAATCTCATCACATTAAACCTCTTCTCCCCTGTGCACATGTCGACATCACATCAGAATCAACGGCAGATCCAATTTCACCACATCCAGTTCCCCTCTAACATCCTTCTCCAATACACCGCATACTGTAAGGCACTACATCCAAACTCTGCCTCCCACGCAATCACATCAGAATCAGAATCACCTCAATTCCCAGCTCATTCAGTTGACCTCTAACAGTCTCAGGGAACTACCAACATCCTCTTGATCCCCCCTCCCCCCTATACACAATATCACATTACATCTAACTTCCTCCTCCCTCTTCACTAAACGAAATTACATTAGAATTAACACCAGGTCCAATTCTAGTACATTTAGTTTCCCTTTGGAGTATAGTACCGCCATGCCTCCTCCACTACAACACACTCACACACAAACACACACACACACACACACACACACTCACTACATCCCCATCTCGACCCTTCCACGACCCCATTCCACCTCCCTCCCCACCAAACCCATCCAGGCAGCACCAGACTAATGCATATAGCCCAAAGCCGTGGTCATAATCATTCATCGGAATATTGACTAAGGCGCCTCCACACACACACACACACACACACACACACACACACACACACACACACACACACACACACACACACACACACGATGCTAACCCTAGATTAACATTTCAAAAGAACCTTCGTGGTGAAAGAGGGGTCCGTTCAGTTATACATTAGTGTCCCCACAGAAGTATCAAGGACGCCACCCAGTATTACATCAAAGACAATATTAACAATGAAAATATATTCAGCCTCATGATTAAATTCCACCTCATTCGTAAGTTCTGCTCCCCCGAAAGAGCCACAGAATATCTATCTATGTATAGCCAGACGCCTTAATCCCATAAGGGGTGGCTACAAATAAATCACTTCCATGTCGCCCTGTCCCCCTCCATTTCGTTGCCCTCCCCCCCGCTCACATCCCCTTATATCATACACCTCTCCACTCCATCCTTTCATCTCATCCTCGGTCTCCCCCTTCCTCTCCCCTCTTCCACCCTCCTCGTTAGTCTTTCGCTCTCCACTTTCTCCACATGGCCAAACCACCTCAATGTATTTTTTCTAACGCTTTCTGTCACATCCACATCCACAGCACACCGCTCCTTCACTTCCTCATTTGTCAGTCTGTCTATGTAACTCTCCACAGGATAACCTAGAAAAGAAAAAATCCTTTCGTAACTAATGACCAAATAATTAAATGGTTCTGGTTATATGGGAACTGCAAAATCCAACGAAGTATGGAACTGAACGCTAACTTCAAAGAGGGCTTTGATGGCTGTGTAATTTTTCCAGCTTATCCAAACTTTTCATTTCATTTCTTACATTTGTGAAGTCTCAAACGCGTTGTTTAGCCCTATGACTGTAAGACTTATTTTTGTAGGCGGGCCACGAGATATGGGAATATTCTGTCCTCTCCTTTGATGCCCATCCTTCAAAATCTAATCCAAGTTATGAAAGGAAAATTGTTATAAGTTAACTGGGAATCATCGTCTCCCCTCACTTCTTGATTGGAACGATATGTTATGGTCGTTGTTCTCTATCCTGAACCCCTTCAGTTAGGATGCCTATTTTGTACTTCACATCTTCCTACCTACAAGCAATTCCGTTCTGAATGAAAAACTCTAGCACAGGGTAGGTTAATGAAAGCTACTTCCAACCCCTCTTGATGTCTCCTAAGCTATATAAGATCGTTGAAAGTCAAGAAAAAATATATATATTGCCTATGTCATCGGCGTGAAAGAGTGAAAGCGCCGTCCTACTTTGATCATCAGCACAAATGCATTATACAAGCTTTCATCATTCTGAACCTCCCGTCCTCGTTTTCAGATACAAAATTTGCGAAACTTCGTGATGAGGTTTATAAAATCGCATGAGTTATGAGTCTGCCGTCACAAACTCCAGTGTTACGGAAACGTGTGCTGGAGCCACACCAAAGCAACTTCATGTTTAATTTTACGTGTAGATTTAGCTTCAACTGACAATCCTCCATTTTACCCTTTTACTGTGTCTCAAAAACGAGCCAAAATATCATATAAGCGGAAGTTTCTGGCGTCCGAAAACGATAACTGGATACACATGATTTTTTCTGGTATTACTGGCAATCCATCTCTCTATCTATCTATCTATCTATAGCCAGACGCCATACTCCAATGAGGGGTGGCCGTTTGTCTTTGAGTTAGTTGTTTTAGGGGACGGGGCACTAACCCTCCGCCAACCCACTTGCTGACACGTAGGGAACACGTATGGGTTGGTTATATGGTTACCACCCAGCAGTGCAAATCGTTTCCTGGGCTAAAGGAAACAATTAGGCATGTCACTGAATGTAAAGTCGCCTGAAAAGGAAAGAAGAGTAATAAAAAGTGACGGGAAAGATGGGAGAAATAGGAAGAGCACTAGCATTATCAACTTTGGTGGCCAAGTGGTAGGGTGGACTGTTGACTAAGAGGAAGTGAGATGGCGCTGGTGTAGGGAGCAGTTTGGGGATCTTCCTTCCATTTCCCCGTAACGAATAATAATAATTATAACATAAAAAATTCATGTGTATTTTGGTGAACGTAAAAAATTCACGTGTATTTTGGTTGCAATGTGTGTGAATGAGGACAATGAAATACCCTCAGATGCTCGCAGCAGCCACTGCATAAGTCATTACCATTGCCCTAATTTGATTTCGATAACGACTTGGATAATAATTTTGTGAAAAATATGGTAGAACAACAATAAATGTGTGTACAAGTGCAGTGAATAAAATATGCAAGTGTTCAAAGCGGAGAAATGGTTTAATCATGAAGATCAAGCTCATCAGATTGCCCATAATACATAGAAAAGGACAATACCAGAGGATGAACATGTGCACTAAAAAACGGGAATGTTTATAGACGAAAAATGGCTATTCATTAACATCATCATAACCTTACATCCCAACTTCCCTTGTTCAATAAGTACAACCTAGTGTTTACAGCGTCCTACATCCGATTCCTCTAAATAAATGAAGCTAAGGAAAATAACACCAATAATTGATAGGCTAACAGTTAGTGTATGAGGAGTGCATTACAAGCCGCGAGGGTGCGGGTGGCGGCGTTGTGGTGGTGGTGGCCGGGGTATCGTTTTACAAGACACAAGTTAGATCAGTTTCCAAAGTTTTGCAGAAGGAGGCTACGTCCTTAGATAGCTCGCTGTAAAGGCTGGTTGCTGGTGGAGGGGCAGGGGTGAGAGTGTATGAGGGTGGGGGAATGGTTGAGACCTGGCGGGAGAGGAAAGAAGGGAAAGTAGGCGATGAAGAAAATCTGAGAGATGAGGGGATATTAGTGAGGATGGAGAGGTCGTGCCAGGTGTAGAGGGGAAGGAAGAGGAGAAGAAACAGGAAGGTAAGGAGCCTGAGACGAATGGATGAGAGCTGGAAGAATAGGGAACAGGAAAATAGGAATAAAGGTACAAGGAGGATAAAGAGAGAACGTGGAGGAGAAGCAGGGAAAGAAGAGGGAGCAGTAAAAACGGGAGGAGAACTTAGGGAAGCGTTGGAGACAGATGGTTGGAAAGTATGAGAGTGGAAGGGAGAGTATAGGTGTGGAGGGGGAAGGGAGTGTAGTGGGGTAGGAGTTAGAAGTATGCAGTGGCAGTGAGAGTACGAGTGGGGGTAAAAGTAATGAGGTGGAACAGAGTAGGGGAAGTGCGAGGGCAGGAGAGATTAGTGGGGATGGGGTTAAAGGGAGAGGAGTCGAAGGGGTGGAGGGGCAGGGAAGATTAGAGGGATGGGAGTGAACGTTGAGGGTGAGAGGAAGAGGCTGGAAAAGTCTAGGCAGTGGGGAGTAAAGGGATGTATGGAGTCGGAGGATGAGACCAGGGGTACTTAATAACTGTATGACGAGTAGAGGAAGGGAGGGAGATCGAGAAGGAGGGAGAAATAGAAAAGAATGAGATGGAGAGGTGTGTTTCTGAGGGAGGGGAAGTATAAGGGAGAATCAGATGGAGAAATATAAAGATTAAAGAAATACAAAGAAGAGGCAGATCGAGGGAGACGGGAAGACAGAACAGGAATAAGGGAATTTTTATAGGGTAGTATAAGGGTGGAAGAGAGTTGGGCGGAAATGGAGTAAAAAATGAGAGAGAAGGAGGGAAGTCGAGGTGACTAAACTGAGAGGAAATACAGGTGGAATGGTATACTAAACTGAGAGGAGAGAAAGGTGGAGTGGTATACTAAACTGAGAGGAGAAAAAGGTGGAGTGGTATACTAAACTGATAGGAAAGACAGGTGGAGAAGTATACTACATTGAGGGAAGAGACAGGTGGAGTGGTAAACTAAACTTAGAGAAGAGACAGGTGGAGTGGTATACTAAATTTAGAGGAGAAATAGGTGGAGTAGTATACTAAATTAAACGGAAAGACAGAGTACTATAAAGGTGGGGACACACCTGAAAGGAAGAGTACCGTGTAGGTGGCAGGGAAAGAGACTGACCTGGAAGAATGGGTGGGGGGGGGGGGAAGAATGGAGGGAAGAAGTAAGGAACTGAAAACAGCTGGCTGGAACAACAGGGGAGAGAAGAGTAGGGAAGAGAGATATGGGAAGCGGAGTAGAAAGTTAACCCAGTGTACAAACAGATGACAAAAGGTTTGGGGTCGGAAGGTTGGGAGTAGGAAGGAGGCAAATGGATAAACTGATCAAGACAGTTGGGTGAAGCAGGGGGAGAGGGAGAGACGACTTGGAAGGAAACTTAAACTGGAGGGAAGGGGAGAACTGAGAGGACGAGTAAGGGAATGGAGTGAGAGTTGACAGGAGGGGAGAGGCAAAATGGAATAGACCCTACTGACAAATACGATAGATGAAATGTTGAGAAGATACGGAGCTGAAATGAAATAAAAGAGTTGGAGAGCCGTAAGAAAAAATGAGGAAGTGGAGGTTTATTTTCTCTTGGGCTTCGGAAGCTTTGGAAGCACCACTTCCTTAGCGACTGACTTTGTATATTGCACATTTGTTTTTTGGTATATTCTGCACGTCTCACCTCTTCTTTGTGATTTATGTTGTATGTTTCACTATCATTCTCTTGCATATTGTCTTAACCTTGGTCATGAACATTCACTGGGTTGTATACCTCTCAGGTCTGTCAGACCCAAGCACATAAAAATGCTGTATTTGCACACACAATTCATTTAATGAATTCCTGAATTTCTTACAATTTATAAGGTCTTATCTACTATAAAACTATGGAAATAGGTTCTGAATCGCTTAACTCTACACATTTTTATTTTTATTTTTGAAAAAACATTGATAAAACAAATACAAAAAAAGAACACTATGAACCTAGCGCTTCTGTCACAGCCTGAGGAATGGTGGTCCTTCATGATGAGAAGAGTGGATCCCACACAACATAAAACGACCTGCAAACGAGGAGAACGAAATATGATGCAGTACCTCCTCAGGTACACATGGGTCTTACAGACCCGAATGCAACTTCTGAGTGACATAAAGCAAAAACAGAGTGTGAGCCGAAAGTAAACCTCCTACACCTTGTATGGGCACAAAAAGTTAAAAAGCTATAGAGAAGGATAGGGATCCCGGATATCTAGAAGTTACTGAACTAGAGCACGGACACGATCGCCAGGGTCTGTCAGACCCAGGTGTTCCTGAGCAGGGTTTTACTTCATATCGACATGGCTTGTACAAGTAACATAAATGAAAGTAATATCTCCTATAATCACATTTTCTTTTGTTTTCTTTTCCAAGTTTTAATCTTGTTATTTCTAGATGATCTGATTCTGCCATCAAGAAACTTTTCTATTACAGGGGTTAGATATAGCCTTCGTTATATCCCTGCACTACCTGGGTTCTTGGCGGAATAAAAATTCCACGGTGGCAACAGAAGAAATATAGGGAAATGGTGCCCTCGGATTTAAAAGGTTAACGTTCAATAAGCAGAAATAAATTGTTTCGGAGTGTTTGAGAGACTCCTGAGTCCACGAGATCACGGCCCATAGAGGTTAAGTCTACCCATCTATCAATCTATCTATCTATCTATCTATCTATCTACAGGGAGTAGCCATACTTACAGAAGTGGTGGCCACAAACAAATCACCTCTATGTCAAACTGTCCTCCGCCACCAGGGTGCCCTCTCTCCATCTCACACCACCCTAACTCTTATATCCTCACTCCATCCCTCCATCTCATCCTCGGTCTCGGTCTCGGTCTCCCCCTCCCCCTCTCCCCTTCCACCTCACTCATATACGCTCTCCAAGTCAATTCCTCATTCTCCATTCTCTCCACATGGCCAAGTGCAGGGGGGAGGAGGGGGGGGGGAAACTGACTGAGTGGAGGGAAAAGTGAAGGTAGATGGAAAACGGTACTGGACAGGAGAACCGGGATGTTGGTAGAAACTGAGAATCTAGGAGTTAAAAGCTGAAAGGAACGGAATGGAAATGTGAAGCTGGTCTGAGGGCTCTGAAGAGATTGGACGCAGGGGAAAAGGAGGGCAGACTTGTATTGGGAGCTTGCAAGAGATTGTAGGAAATGGGGAAGGAAGGGAGAGTTGGTCTGGGGGATTTCAAAAGAGAGAGAGAGAGAGAGAGAGAGAGAGAGAGAGAGAGAGAGAGAGAAAGAGAGAAAGAGAGAGAGAGAGAGAGAGAGAGAGAGAGAGAGAGAGAGAGAGAGAGAGAGAGCAGCTAGAGATGGAACTCTGAGTACAAGTGGGGGTGCGCAAAATGGGAGAGGGAAAAAAGGGCGGGGGAAGGAAAATGGAGAGGGGTGGGTGCATTGGAGAGGTGTGGAGAGGGGAAGGCACTTGAGGGACGGAAAAATAATTGGTTGGCTGTTGAAAGAGCTCTTCTGGGATGGCCAATGAGGAAAGTGATGGCAGGAGAGAGAGAGAGAAAGAGAGAGAGAGAGAGAGAGAGAGAGAGAGAGAGAGAGAGAGTTGGGCACCTTTTTTTTCCCCTTCCTGAGTGAAGCTTTATATCGGCCTTCGTAATTCAACTTTGGCCAAAAATTATCACCCAAGTTCCCAGTTTCACCTAGGAAAAAAAAATTGCTGTTTTGTCTACACTTTAACTTCGGCGAACTCCCTCCTCTTCCTTCCTTTGATGTCGGCAACGGTGGGGAAATGGGGCAGGAAGTGATGGGAAGTTGGGAGGGGAAGGTGAAAAAAAAAAAAGAAAAGAAAAAGGGGGGGAAATATTGTGTAATGAAGGAGAAAGGGGAGGAGGAAAGATGTTGAGAGAGAGAGAGAGAGAGTCATTTTTTGTGTGTGTGTCCTCTTAGTGGTGAAGTAGGAAATGATGGGAAGGGGGAAGGAAGGTAAAAATGAAGAAATATCGAGTAATGAAGGAGGAAGAGGAGGAAGAAGAGACGGAAAGGGAGTGGGAAAAATATCTTTATATTTTTACCTCTTTGCCTCACCACCATCATCATTTCTCACTGCCATTCTTACCCACTGCCCTCCAGATATTCTCTCTCTCTCTCTCTCTCTCTCTCTCTCTCTCTCTCTCTCTCTCCTTATTTTTTCATCAATTGTCTATATATCAAAAAGAAACTGGGAGCCTCCTTTGCCCACGAGAACACGGCCCATCGTCCTTCACACATTTCAATCCTCCTTCAATCTGTTCATCTTTTTCTTCATTTTGACTGACTCTGTTCACTCATTTTCCTTATATGCAGTGTTTTATCTGTTCATTCTTAATATTTCAGTGTTTCTCCCTTTTTTTCTTATCTCATTCAGATGGTTTTATTCGCCTGTCGTAGTGAAGAGATTAATCACGGAGAAGAAAAAAAAAAAAAAACTTACTCTGGTGCCAGTGATCTCTTAAGTCCATCAGCTAGAAGAATAGTATTTTTATTTCATTCATCCTACCGACAGACGATTTCTTTCAGCTCAGGAGAGATTTTTCGAACTGGAAGCGTTAACCTTAGCCTTCACTAATCTTTCACTTCTAAACTCCCTCCCTAGTAAACGACAATCGACAATGATAAGGTGAAAAAAGTGTCATCGTAATTTAATATTGCCACGTAGCTAGCAAAAGTGTAGCCTATCCAAAAATCACTTCTGGCCTGTACAATAGGATGGGACTATATTAGCTATATTATTGCTACCGTCAAAGGAATTTACTCAGTTTTGGGAGGAACCCCTAGTAGCAAAGGGAATTAGGATGGCGATATTTAGCTCCATAATTTGAGACGGCCCTCCTAAGGTCAAGAAAACTGTCCAATGCAAGCAAGAATACGAGTACAATAATAACGATAATATTTCGGTGTAACGCCTGGGCATGCATATAACTACTTTGAAGTGTAATGTTTGGTTTGAATTTTGCATTACTGTCCTCTTCACACTGGTATGTAGTACGTCTGTTGTCCATGACCGATACAAACACACAAAAACGTTTTATGACCAACCATGAAATACTCTTGAAAATTATATATGACACTGCTTTCATTCCGCTTACATTTTTCCTTTTACTATACTTTACTCTATGGAAATTTTTGTTTATATGGTTTGAATTTTCATACGTTTAAGCTTAACTCCTTCAGTACTATTACGTCTTTTTTTTTCCTTGCTAACTCTAGACGATCTTAGGCTCAGAATAGCAGTCTTGCAGTGGAGGGGTTAACTGAGGCTAAATAGAAAAATGTAAACTTGAGCCTTGTCATCTTAGCAGTTTTAAGGATATGGTCATGCGTGGGTCATATCAACTTTTATTTAATATTTAATTTTTTACTACCACATTCAATTTACGCCAAATAATTTAGACTGACAAAAGCAAGACTGTTTTATCCACCTCAGACAAAACCCATATAATCAAAGGGTTGAGTAACAGGAAAAAAAAAATGTTCAACCTTCTATATACCGTTACCATTTTTACTTGTTTTCCCAGTGGCAGCGGGTGGCGACCATCATCCACACACTTGATGTAGTGCAGCCTAATTCTTCCTTCACCTTAATCATTCTGCTTATGTGTTTGCCCTCCTCTTTTCGTACTTTCCCCTTTCCTTTCTCCAAGTTAGTTTTTATTACTCTCCCAGCGGCAAGTCTAAACTCTCCTTAATCGAGGAAACCATGTCCAACGCTGGGTGGTTACCATATAGCCAAATCACGTGGTGGAGTGGAGCTCACCGTGGTGCCCCTATTAACTGCGGAAGGCGCAAATGCGGCATCCACCCAGTAACCAAATCCTCACACGCCTCGTTGCGCGAGCCACTGCCCCCCGCAAGGGAACATCAGTTCACTGCTTATAACGGTCTTGCATGGTGGCAGCTTGCCTGCGGTTGCTGTGGCCAGACGAACAGAGGGTAATCAACAATTCCTTTACCTTTGCTCTCCTTTCACCTCTTACTTTTACTCTACAGGCCATTTCCTTGTTTAATATTCCTCACTATTTTCCTTTATCCTTTTCCTTTTCTTTCCTTTCCCTTCCTCTTCTCTCTTCTTTTCCTCTTCTCTCTTACCTCCCCTCTCCTCTTTTTTTCTTTCATTTCTTCTTTCCTCCCCTCTCCTCTCCTCTCATCTCCTTTCCTCGCCTCTTCTCTCCTCTCCTCTCAATTCACTTTCCTCTCCTCCTTTCCTCTTATCCACTTCACTCTCCGAGCCGCAACTACACATCTTTTTTATTTCCTCCTCCTTTCTTCCTCCCCATTCATTTTTTTGCTTTATTCCGCAATCTCTGTTCTCCTTTTCCTTCTTTAAACCTCTCGTCGCCTACTCTCTATTCTTCCTAAGTTACTTTTTTCCCTTTTCACTTACCCTGTGTTCTCCTTGTGATATCTCCTTTCCTCTCTCTCTCTCTCTCTCTCTCTCTCTCTCTCTCTCTCTCTCTCTCGTGGCCCACAACTTACAAGGGATAGCTAACTTCCCGATTTTAATGCATATCTTATCAACCCGCCCCTGCCCCACAGCCTCGAGAGATCAGGGGAGGGGCAGCCACCTCTCCACACCTGGATAAAATTGCCAGCTGGCGGGTTTAATATTTAGTGAGTAATATCAGATACATCGAACCGGTGCTTCCCTTAAAATTTAGAAATACACGGTTGATATTTCAATATTTTCTTTTTAATTGCCAACTTTATACTCGGTACAAATCGTATGAACAATCTCAGTAGTTGTTAGTTCGTGGACACTGGTCACGCGTGCTACCCAAATGTGCAGTTGTTGTTAACTCTCGAAAAAACGCAAACAGATCCATTTGTGCATTTAAATTCCATGGACATTACTTAATGATTCAAAATGAAAGAGCTCAAATAAAAGGCCTGCATGACTTGTAATTATATATATATATATATATATATATATATATATACAGTATATATGATCCCTTGCCATACATAATACTCATAAAATGGATAGAAAGCTCAGTCATTTCTGTACGGAAAAAGAATATAGTCAGGATGAATGTTATGCCACAGTACTGGAAACCATGCAGCAAGTAACATTAAAAAAAAAAAAAAAAAAAATCTTTAAACTAGGGGTTCTCAAACTGAGGCACTGATTGTACAGAATGGTGCTTCATTAACACTTAATCAGTACAGAAAGGTAACACAACAGCTGCTGTAAAATTACAAAAAAGGTGATTGCTTTGCCAAGCAAATTAGTATGAAAGGGATACAAGATGCTGTATAGTGTGTATAGCGGTGGAAGGGATCCAACCAGATGTGCAGCGTTCTTAGCTGTACATGTCATTTCCTTGGTGTTTGCAACGTACTGAGTTGAGAACAGTTGCAGTCAACAGTTCCCTAACATGTACACAGTCTGGAAACCGTATCAAACTGTGAGATGTTAATAACTATTCTCTGATTACTTTAACTTGACTTCAATTGACACATCTATACCCTGAATGCTGAGTTAAACCAGAAATTAACACAAAAACATGGTGTCGTACAGTCTTATTCTGCCACTGAGTTACGGGAAGCAATCTGCAAAAGGACGAGAATCCCCATTAAGTTATATTAAAGGACCTATCATTATACTATTTTTACCCTAACCTGGCTCAGATTCTCGTCTTTTTGCAGCTTATTTCAGGGACGGTAGTGGAAGAAAGAGATGGTACTATGGCTCTACATCTTTTCCATGGCACTTTTTCGTAACTAGCATCATATTCTGGTGTTATTCTATATTCACATTTCAGCATTCGATATATATATATATATATATATATATATATATATATATATATATATATATATATATATATATATACACAAATGGACTGCATCTCGCTTATTCGGAACCCCAAGAAGAAGACTTTTGTTGTCCATAGCATCTCCAAACAGTACAGAAAAGGTGTAAGAATGCACAGGTCTTTGCTAATCACCATCAAATGAAGTGAACTGGAATCCAGTTTCATTTTTCTGAAACCCCCAAAGTGTATAGAAATTACTAGCGGGAACTGTTTTAATTCTGTTTCACCAGTTTCCCTTATACTTTTTTAATTCTGTGTGTGTGTGTGTGTGTGTGTGTGTGTGTGTGTGTGTGTGTGTGTGTGTGTGTGTGTGTTTATTTGTCTATCTACCTACCTATCTATCTTTGTATCAGTCAATCTATCTTTAATTTCCTTACCTCATATTCACATAATTACTTTTCTTCCCGTTCATCACCATATTATACCCTCCTTCATCAGTCAGGCACATTTCCTTTGTTTGTATGTAGAACAGAGAACACTGATGTCGACGATTCTCATTATGATAAATATCGAGGGCTGAGCGATGAATTTCGAAACTCAATGGTGTGGTGGTGGCGGCCATCATCCACTCACGTGATGTGGTGATGTCTACTTCTTTCTTGACCTTTATCATTCTTTTTCTATATCTGTCCTCCTCTCTTCCTATTTCTCTCATCTTTCCTATCACTTTTTATTGCTCTCTTTTCCTTTTCAGGTGGCTTTACACTGAGTGACAAGCCAAATGGTTTCCTGTAAGCCAGGAAACCATTTACAATGCTGGTTGGTAACCATATAACCAATCCATACGTGCTCCCTGTGTGTCAACACATGGATTGGTGGAGGGCTAGTGCCACTTCCCGTAAAACAACTAACTCAAAGTCAAACGGCCACCCCTTACAGGATTATGGTGTCTGGCTATAGTTAGAGATAAACAATGCTAGAGTCTTCGGAGTCCAACTTACTTTTCAAGAATATTATGTCCATGTTTCATCTTTGTCCGACGAATTGGTGGAACGATATTTGTGTCTGCAATTCTACCAACGGTCTGTAACTCCATTCATATTCTCTCTTGCTTTCTTAGTTACCTCCTAACTTCTTTTCATTCGTGTTCATCTGTTTTCGACTACAGTACTTACTTTTTTTTTCCATTGTTCCACTCCTCTTGCTCCCCATCCATCTCCCGTTCTTCCTTCTCTCCTTCCATCTATTACCTCACCTTTATTCTCCCTTTTCATTTTTCACTCCCTCCCCATTCATTTCCATACTCTTCCTCCCTATTCACCTCTTCACTTTTCCCTCTCCATTCATGTTTACCTTCTTCCTCCTTATTCATTCCTTACTCCTTCCCAATCCATCCTCTCACTCTGTTCTCCTGTCATCACTTTCCCTACTCCTTTCTATTCGTTTTCTTACTTTCTTCCTTCTCCATCTTCTCATCGTCTTCCTGTTCATCTCTCTCATCCTCATCCTCATCATTTATCTCACTCTCTTCCTGCAAATTCACTTCCATACCCTCTTGCTCCCCATTCCTCTCCTCACTCTCTCCATTCCATCTCCTTTCTATGTTTCCCTCTAATCATTTCCTCACTTTCTTCCTCCCCTCCCATTATATCTTTCTTCCCATCCATTCTTCCCATTTAACACATCATTTTCCTCTCCCAGTCCTAGCTCTGCCTTCTTCTTATGTTTGCTCTGTCATGTTCTTTTCGATTCGTCATTTCACCTCTTTCCTCCCAGTCCTGTTACTTCCTCTCTCACTCATCATGTCACCCTGTTCTTTATCTTCCACATTACTATCCCTTTCCTCATTCTCCTCTTCCCTCCTTCATTCCTCCTCATCCACCTCACTCTTTCTTTGTTACTCTTTCAGCTGTTTCTTTAGTTGTCCCTTCAACCTTATTTCACTGTACTCATTTTCCATACCTCCTTTTCATTTCCCCTTCTCTTTCACTTCAATCCTTCGTAGTCACTCTTCAGCCCTTTCTTACTTGCTCCTTCAGGGTTTTTCTTTACTCTCACACCATTCTTTCCTTGTCTCTTCTTACTGTGCTTATCTCGTGTCTTTCAGTTCCCACTCTCCTTATTTCTAAACACACACATTTTTTGCTTCTTCTACAGTCTCCCCTTTGGTCTTTTTTTTTTTTTTGGGGGGGGGTCTCTCAGGCCCTCTCTCCATATCCCTCCCTTTCTCCTATTTTTCCCTTTTCCCTGCCCATCCCTCGTTTTCTCTATCTCTACCTTCCAACTTCCACAGCCAATCTCTCTCTCTCTCTCTCTCTCTCTCTCTCTCTCTCTCTCCTTCCCAATTCCCTCCTTCCTCCGGCAATCCTCTCTTCCCCCTTTCATGGTATCCCTGGGTGTTTAATGTTAATCTCGTCTCATTTGCATATTAATTACCTCGCCTAATGACACCTACTACCGCTGGGGAGGAAGGAGGAAGGGCGGGAGTGGGTGGGGGAGGTGGAGGGGAATGGAGAAGGAAGGAAGGATGTGTGGAATGAAGAGAAAGGTCGGAAAGGGGGAAAGGAGAGAGAGAGAGAGAGAGAGAGAGAGAGAGAGAGAGAGAGAGAGAGAGAGAGAGAGAGAGAGAGAGAGAGACAGACAGACAGACAGACACAGGAGAGAGGGAATAAAGTGAAGGAGAGAGAGATGAAGAGAGAGGAAGGAAAGGATGTGTGGGATGGAGGGGAAGGGATGGAGTGCTCGTAAAAACTGCTGGGAAAGACAGGAACAGGAGAGGGAAAGGAGGAAAGCAGGGAGGTTTGGAGAAGCGAGATGTGGGAAAGGGATGAAGAGGACGATGAAGGAAGGATGTGTGACAGGGTGAGAAAGGAAAGCAGTAAATGGTTAGGGAAGGAGAGTGAAGTAGGAGGGAAGGGAAAAGATGAGGAGGGAGAGGAAACAGGGAGAAGAATGGAGAGGGAGAGGGACTGAAGGGAGCATAAGATGAATAGGAATGGAGATACTGATGGGATAAGGAAGATGAAGGAGAGAGAGAGATGGGATAAGGAAGACGAGGGAGAGAACAGAGAGGGAAGGAAGGAAGTGTGCTATGATGAGGAAAGGAGTGAAAGAAGAGGAGAGGCAAATGAGGAGGGACGAAAAAAGGAGAAAGAAGATAGGAGAGAGGGAAGGGGGATGGAAAGGGAGAGAGGCATGGGACTATACAGGAAGAGATTGAGGGTGGGATGGGGAACGAGTGAGGCAGGGGGAAAGGAGAGGAAGAATGAGGGGAAGAGGGAAAAAAAAGCTGAGAGATACGGGCAGGGAGGAAGGGTAGGGGATGGTAGAGGGATGGAATGATGTGTGAGAAGAAAAGGACTGAGACAGGAAAAGAAAGAGATAGTAGTGAGAGGAAGAAGAATGCCTGAGGAGAAAAGGAAGGCAGAAGGAGAGGAGAAGGAGGATGCGGAATGCAGAGGAATGAGGGGGTTGGAGGAAAGGGAATGAAGAGGGGGGGGTGGAAGAGGAAGGATGAGAATGAAAAGGAAGTCAGAATTATAATGGCAAGGGGATGGTGAGGAGAGGGAGGGAAGGCTGGATGAAAAGGGAGTAAGGGTGAAGAGGAAGGTCCCTGAAATGAGAACGAAAGGGAGAGGCGTTAGCTAGAGGAAATGAGGAAAAGGGAAAGAGAAGAAAAGTGGAAGAAATGATGCCCGAGATGTAGAAATAGTACTAAAACAGGCAATTATTGTAGTGAGAAGAAGAGGCAAGATTAAGGGGAGAAGAGATGAAGATTTGACAACGAGAAGAAAGTATATTACATAGCAAAAATGATAAAAAAAAAAAAAAGAAAAAAAAAGGTGGCAGAAAAACATATAAAAAAAGAAGGCCTGAGCAGAGAAAGAGAATGAAAAAGGTACAAAAAGATCACATGGTAATGCTGATATGAGAAATGGTGAATCAGACAGGACGAACGCTGAGGGGAAGAATGGAGGGAAACAAAAATAATCATCAGGAAACTCATAGCAACACAGAGGAAGAACAAAGATCAAGAAGGAATAGATAATGATTTGAAGGATGAAGAACTTTAGGAGAGGATAGGATCACGGGGAGAAGAAAAAAAGGTCATGATAAAGTAACGGGTCATGAGAGAAAAAGGTCAGTTATAGAAGGTGCGTTTGAAGGGAAAAAAATAGAAAATAATCACAGGCAAAGGAAAAATAAGCAATACCAAGAGAAAAAGGGTCATGAGAGAAAAGAGGTAAAAAACAGAAGATGAATTTGAAGGAAAGAAAACATCAGAGGAGGAAATGATCACGGGGAGAAGTAAAACGGGTCAGGAAAGGGTCACGAGAGAAAAGAGTCACGGTAAGAGGATAAGATCTTGAGACAAATACCCGTGTTCTCGTCAGCTAAGGAGGCTCCCTGGCACCTCTTCCTTACCAGTCTATATATGTATCTGGTACGGTAATATCTACGTGGGTTATTTATGAAATTGTCCACATATATCAAAGAAATACAACAGCAGAGAGGAGTAAAATGGAAAACATACTGCCAAGAAGGATGTGCTTCAAGTCTCCGAAGTTGACTGGTATTACGTTTTATATTTTTGTAGATTATTTAATATGAGTTAATATCTAAAAACAATAAATAGCATAGAAGGAAATATGCTTGTTAAAAGAGGAAAATACATTGTCAAGGACGATGTGTTACAAAGCGTCCAAAGCTGACGAGATTACGGGCCCAAAGCGTCATGGAAATATGAAAACAGTAGGATCATGAAGAATAAGAGGGACGTATCTCATGGGGAGGAGGTAGAATGAATATAGGAATGATGAGGAGGGAACCATGAGAGAGGGAGGGAGGAAAGAGGATGAAGCAGGAGAAAGTAGGAAACAGAATAATGCAGAAGAAGGCAGGAAAGAGGAGGACAGAGGATTGAGTGAGGAGGGAGGGAGCAGAAGATGAAGGAGGCGTAAGGTACGAAGAAGGGGGATGACAAATACAGGAAGGCAGGAAATATGACGACGGAGATGGTAGTGAAGTGAAGGAAGGAAAAAGGAGAAAAGTATGAAAGAGGAAGAGGCAAAAAGGATGGATGGGGAAGGGTGAAAGGAAACAAGAGGACGAGGCAGGATAAAGGTAGGAAAGAGAAGAACAAAGCAGGGACGGAGGTAGGAAAGGGGGAATCTGAGAACACGAGGAGAGGGAGGGAAGGAAGGTGAGAGGAAGATGGGGAATGAGGGGAAAAAAGTAGAGGACGAAGAAGGATGCTGGTAAGAAAGAGAAGGACAAAGCAGGTAGGAAGGTAAAGAGAGGAGGAACTCGAAGACAAGAGAAGAGGGAGAGGGAGAAGGAAGGAAGGAAAGAAGATGGGAGAGGGATAACCAGGAGGGGAAGGGTTATAAGAGGCGAGAAGGGAGGCTAACGCTGCCATCATAATATAACTTCCTCCTTTAGTGCCGGGGAAGTTAATGCAAGTTAGTAGAGGGAATCTCATTATCGATATTACATAAAATGAGCATTGGATTACCTAACAATAACAGTACCTCCCAACAGCCAAAGTCTTGAGTATTACGAGGTTCAATAACCGGAGAACAGTTATAAAACATCGAGTCTTTAGTAAATGAAGATTAGTTATAAAATACAAAGAGTTTTAATATCTGATGAATTTAGCTTACTGAAAAACTGAAGAAATTATAACTGAAGTTAATATTAAGTAGCATGGACTTTCAGAAACTAAGAATAAGATATAAATCACCGCATTCTTAAGTAACTGGAAAGCATTAATATACAAGTAATAAATGCTGAACGATCATAAAGTAGCTTCAGTAAAACACTTATAATGTGTCGGTCTCATTAACAACTGATTATACAAGTATTCTAATACGATATAGACCTCCTATTTTTCTTCTGTTTCTTAGTTCAAAGAAATAATTGTCTTCTGGTACACAGGATCTTACTGACAGTTCCTGCCAGGCAAATTAATCCTTTTCCGGTCGATCAAATGCTTATCTTATTCTTGCTTCCTTCAACTCAGCTTAGGAAAACTCTCGTACTGAAGAGTTAATTATGGCTGTATATATTCCCTCCAGCAAAAAGATGTCCCTCCAACACTGAATAAATCTGCTTGGAGATTAAAAGGGTAAAAAAAAAAAAAAAATAGAGAAAGGGGCTAAGAATATGTCAATGAATGCTTCAATGTGACATCTGAAACGAAATTATTTCCTCCGCAAACGAAGTTAGAGGGATATTACGTATCCACCCGTGATTGTTTGTATGGCTGTGTAAAAGATATTTTATCATTTGATAACTGATTTCAATGAAAGATAATGGATGGGTGGGCAGTGGGTCAAAGAAAAACTAAATCAGATTTTGAGGTAGATCCAGATCCAGATGCAGGAACAAATAATATATTTTATTGGCGTTGGCGGAGGTACGTGCTCCCTGAAACTGTGCAGGAGGGCACAATATGACCGTAGAATTAACTGACTATGTAAAACCATAAAATAACTCGTCTGGGAGAAAAGAAGAATTAACAGCAGTAAATAAAAAATATTACCGGCGCTGGCGGAGGTATGCCTCTCTGAATGCTTTCTAGTTTGGCAGGCAGTGAATGCATAATGTATTACAATGGCTTATCTTAACCTTTTATGTTTATAACATTAAGTGCCATGAGTATAACTAATCTGTAACTGAAAAAAAAGAAAGTTTGGGGGAAGACCCGTTTCATTTACAATGCTGTTAATGAAACATGAACCACAGGTGCTTTTTTTCTTGACGGAACTGTAACACGCCGACAACCTGACTATTACCGTACATCGTGGCTGCGCGATATTCAGTGAGATAAGAAAGAGCTTCCTTGGTTACTAGTTAATTAGACCCTCCAGTCTGACTAAACCTGGCCATTAACTGGGCTGATAGGAGTTAGGGATCTTTGTCAAGTTTGGACGAAATTGATGTATTTCCCTGACGCCAGACTCTTTAATTTTTTTCTTTACACAATATAATAAAGGCATCTTAGTGAAGGGGTTGACGACGACCATCAAAAAACGTGTACAGAATGCAGGGGTAGAATGCAAAAAACATATTACTGAATAAATTTAATGCTGACCACCTAGAGAAGAGACCAGTATGCAAGAATAAAATAATGCATGATATACCTGTCTGAAGGAGAGGGTAGCTAAGAAAAAGCTAAAAAAAAATTGCGTCAGTTGTTCAGAAAAGCCTACTTTAAGGGAGAATGTAGGAAGTAAGAACAAAAATGGAGACACCAAGCAAAAAAAAAAAAAGACAACAAAAGAAGAGGCCAGTAAGTAAGTACAGTAAGTTTGCAGGAAATAATAAATAATAATAATAATAATATTACCAACAACAATAATCATAATAATAATAATAAAGTAAAAAAGTTACATAATACAAAAGTTACTATTAAAGTCTATATAATAATATATGAATGTTTACTGTGGGGACGCCATGACCTGTGAGGTAGTGTAACCTAAACAAGAATTAAAGCAAGACACCTACACATAAAGGGTGGTAAAAAAAATATATGCTTAAAATAAAACACAAAAGCAAATAAAAATGGGTGTATATAATCGTACCTGAATGACAGTGTGGTGAGGGGGCGCCAAGAGCCGTGAGAGCCCTTGCGTGCCAGAGGGGACCCCCAGAAGTCGTGGGCCCATACATCCCACAGCGGGGTGCTTCCTACCACGTCTCGGTTGCCCAGAATCGCACGGCTGTGGCGAAGGAGGGAAGGAATTTTAGTGACGGCTGTGGGGATACTGTGGGAGTCAGAAGTTGAATTACAGTATGATGCAATAAAATAATAATAATAATAATGTGGCTGTAGTCAACGCACTCATTATCACTGTTAAAGAAAATTTGCCAGTAATTTACAAGTTTGACCACACAGCGATTTGAGCATAAGCCTGTGTGTGTGTGTGTGTGTGTGTGTGTGTGTGTGTGTGTGTGTGTGTGTGTGTGTGTGTGTGTGTGTGTGTGTGTGTGTGTGTGTGTGTGTGTGTGTGTGTGTGTGTGTGTGTGTGTGTGTATGTGTGTGTGTCATTTGGTGCAATCTGTTAGAATTTCATAGGAATTTCCTTTTCAAATTATATGATTTTGGAAAACGGCCTTTATCACACTTTATACACAATTTTGACAGCGGATGGATGACAAAATATATCAACCAACAAGAACAAAAGCCATCAGAAAAGGCTTTGTTTTGATTTAAGTAACCTAAGCAAATCCTACTATAAACATTTTTTTTTTCTGGGAGGCAAGCGGGAATATGGCAGCCCTCCACATAGAATGACGTCATGTCCGATGTAAACAAACCAGGATATTATAAGACAGCTCCTGAAAATATAAAAACCTTGGGTAACTGGTGTATGGTTTCAATTGTAATAATACCCATTTGTCTCGGAGTGCTAGTATTCCAGCATCATTACGATGATATGTGTGATGACTATTATTTCACTGCAGATAAAAAATGACGTGGCTGTGGTCAGAATTTTTGCTATCTTATATTCTAGAGCTACAGAACGTTTGTCTATGAATGGTAGAATTCCAACATTTTCTAAGATTGTAAGACTGAATAAGTAAAATAGAATGAAAATATAACCTTATAATACATTTTATATAATCACATGAACCTACAAATACTGATCCGAAGAAAAAGTAAAGACACAATAAGAGAAAATCCATTCCCTTGAAGAAAATACGATGCACACTTACAATACCTGACAAATATTTAACTTTACACCAAACTCCCTAGGAAAATCAATTGTAGATCTAAGGCATTTCTGAACTGTTGTCCATTTCCGCCGGAAACGTAACAGGGGGAGGAGTCCCCCCAATCTCCCCCCACCTTTACAATTCACCTAACACTGCTCACACACTGGTCGAGACTTGAGAAGGCTGAGTTTCGAATTCAAACATCCATTTCCACCGGAACAAAGTTAACTATTAATATGACGGTATGGCGTGGGAGATGCAGTTTCCACAGTAAACACACACAAATTCCGTAAAAGGATTAAAACTGATTTCCGACGATGTTTATAAAAGAAAAACTGCTTAGCATAATACACACAAGGTAAGCCTACTGAGGGTTCCTGGCAAAAGTTTGGTTACCATCGCACAAAAAATAAAAGCTATCAAAAAAAAAAAAGTCAAAAATAAAAAGAAAAATAGTATTAAGCAAAGCCGCGCAATCGCAGTCAAGAAAGCAAGACGCCGGGTCGGTATGTGGTAGTCAATCAGCCGAAAATATCCGAAAGAAGACGGTGCTAAACTACTTCAGATGTCAGACACTTTTGTGAGTGTTAGTCAGTGTCACATTAACTAATGGCAAAGATCAGAGAGAACGACAATGGACTCGTTCATTCCTTCAACTATATCATTCCATTACACGCAAGCACGCAGAGAGAAAGAGAGAGAGAGAGAGAGAGAGGGGGGGGAGGGAAAGGGGAGGGGGCAGAGGGAGCGCCGTACCCTGCCATTATCCTACTTACCTTAAATGGATATTGTCATTATTGTAATTATCCATTTACCGGCGGGGAGGCGGCGACCAAGGCCAGCCAAGTTTGGGAAGGGAGGGAGGGAGGGGGGTGGAAAGGGGGTGAAGCACATGGGGGATAGGGGAGACAGAAGGGATGGTAAAGGACAGGGATGGGGGGGGGGGAGAAGAAGGGAAGGAGAAATATGAAAGAGTGTGAAACGAGAGATGGAAAGGTGGAGTAAGACGCACGGCAAAGATGGGAGAGAAAAGTGTGACAGAAGAAGGGAGGGTGTAAATATGAGAAGAGGGAAAAGGAATATGAGATAAGAGGGGAGAAGATGGAAGGGAAGATCATAAGAGCATCACAATGAGGATAACGGCAATATCCATACTGAGCAACTACTGTACAAAAATATGACTCAGTTACAAGGAGAAGACAAGGGCAGCAAAGAAGAAAGCCCTACCCCACTCACCAAACCCTCCTGTCGAAACTGGCAGGAAAAACGTGAGGGAATGGAGAAGGAGGAGGAAAAAGGGAGAAAAAGGTGAGAGGAGGGTTGAGAAAAATGGGTAAGGAAGGGAAAAAGGAGCTGGGAGGTGGGAGGGGACTCGAGAGGAAGAGAATGAGATGGAAGAGGGAAGGGAAGAGAAGACAGAGTAGATATGGAAGGGTTCAAAAGAGAGAAAAGAGACAGGGAAGATGAGAAGGAAAGAAACGAAGGAGGCGGAGGGGGAAGGCGAGGATGGAGAAGGAGGGAGAAGGAAGGAAGAAAGGAAAGGGAAGAAAGAATGAGAAGGAAGAAGAAAGAAGGAAAGGAGAGAGGAAAAAGAGAAAACAGAGGGGAGGAGGCGACAAAGACTAAGTTTGTGTCATGGAGGGGTTGGGCAAGAAGGGGAGGGATAGAGAAGGAGGGTAAAAGAGAGGAAGGAGAGGGTGGAGAGAGGGAAGGGAAAAAGGGGAGATGGAAGGAGGAGAATGGAAGGAGAATAATGAAAGGGGAAGGAAGAATGACGATGTGACCCTCAAATGATTGAATGAATGAAGCAGAGGGACACTAAGCGGAAAGCATCTCTCCGACAAAGGCAACGCAATTTCCAAACCACTCTTCATAATGGGTTAGGTTTTCACATCACTGATTAGGATTTCGCAAAAAGCGTTTTGCGGATCCAAAATCCGGATCGGTCCCAAAAGTTAATCGATTGTTCCCTGGGACATGGGCTATCTACCCACAAAATTTGGTCAAGATCTCTCTTTTATCTTTTGAGTAATCCTGCTAACAGACAAACAAACAAACAATCAGACAAACAGGGGTGGAAATATACTCTCCTTGTCGGAGAGAATGAAGGAATGAAGGAAGATAATTAGGGGAAAAAGGGAACTGAAGAAAGAGACGGATAGAAAAAAAAAAAAAACTAACAAGTAGGAAGCAGGTAGGAAGGCAGGATGGGTGGAAGGAAAAAAGGGAGGGAGGGAGGGAAGAAGGAAAAAGAAAAGAAGGAAGGAACCAAGGAAGGAACCAAGGAAGGAAGGAAGAAAGGCCCACGAAGAATACTCTTGCTCAGGCGACCAATACATCCATCAGGTGGCTCTTTATAGGTGACGTTGATTGCGAGGTAAGGAAAGACGGAGCGGTAATGAAAGCAAGACACAAACACACAGACAGACGGTAGATAGAAAGATAGGTGGAAAAAACAAAGAAAGGCGGAATGGAGGAGAAAGAAATGAAGAGAAATTTACAAACATAAGGAGTGATATAAACATAATAAATAAACAGGGAAGGAAGGATAATGGGTGAGGAAGGAAAT
The DNA here is from genome assembly GCF_032717465.1 of Coenobita brevimanus. NCBI lineage: Eukaryota > Metazoa > Arthropoda > Malacostraca > Decapoda > Coenobitidae > Coenobita > Coenobita brevimanus. The sequence continues at coordinate 47,060,967 of NC_137023.1, read as the reverse complement.
GAACCAGAAAAAAAAGAGGCAGGGTTGAGAAAGAAAACTACAGGAAGACAAAAAAAAAAAGTATGAAAAATGATGAAAGAGAATGAAGAGGAGTGAAAATTTAAAAAAAGGATAAAGGAAGGAAATAAGGGAAAAAATAAGATAAAGAGACGGAAGGACAACACGAAAATAAAAGAAAAATTAGAATGGATGAAAGAAAAGGAACGATAAATGAAATAAATTAAGAAGAATGAAATTAGGAGTTACAAATGGCAGAGAGAAGAAACAGGGAAACACACACAAACACGAAAGAAAAAAAACAAGAAACATAAGAGAGTATAAAGGGAGAAGAGAAGGGTAAAGAGGAACAAAAGGGATGAAGAGAAAATGGAAGGAGGAGTAAATTAAAAGGGAGAGAAGGGTAAGGTAAATGGATAAACTAATGAAATAAAGGAGGAGGGGAAAAAAAAGAGAGGGGAGGGAACACCTACGTCAGGCGATAAACACATCCATAAAGTATATCTTTACCTGAAATGTTGATTAAGAATGGAGGAAAGGAAGAGCGGAATATTAGAGACAAAAACAAAAAACGCCAAAAACGAACGCACACCAAAGGGAAGGAAAAGTTAAGATACAGTTAGGTATACAGAAAATGAGAGAAAAGGAAGGACCAAAAAGTGCATAAGAAGGAAATGAGCGGATAAGGACATAATCAGTGAAAACAAACATGAAGGATGGAAAAATGTAGAAAATAAGAAGGGAGAAAGGAAGGATGGGAACAGAAAGAAAGATGGAAAAAGTAGAAAATAGAACAGCTCGAAGATGCGAAGAAGGGTAGAAAAAAAAAATTAAAGAAGAAAAAGAGGAAAGGAGTAAAGGGAGGATGAAGTGGAAGGAAGGAAGGAAGGAAGGAAGGAAGGAAGGAAAGAAGGAAGGAAGGAAGGAAGGAAGGAAAGAAGGAAGGAAGGAAGGAAGGAAGGAAGGAGGGTGATTAATGCATTCATCACCGGACTGTTTTTATGTTTAACACTGATGAAGAGGAGAGAAGAGGCAGAGTGGACAAGAGATACAACGATAGACACGAAAAGAAGGAAATATGAAAAAATAAAGAACTAGAGAAAAACAGGAATGCCGAAGAAAAAGGAAAAACAAGACGAAAATAAAGGAAAGATGGATGAAAGGGGAAAGAATGAAAGGTGAAAAATATAAAGAAGGAGCATGAGAGAACACAAAGAAAAAGAAATACGAACAAAAAGACATGAAAAAAGAAGAAAAAAAGAAAAAATGAAAATACTGATACATGGAAGGAAGGAACGAATACAGAAGAATAACAGAATTAAATGTAATGATGATTCGAAAGATGAAATAAAATAAAAATAGAATGAGGCGTGGAGCAAAATATAGGTAGAGGAAAAAAATGAAGGAGCAAGAGACCTCCAGCTCAAGTGCTCCACACATCCGTCAGTTTGTCATTTGTAACGTTAATTGTTAGTTTTACTCATCCCCTCTCTTCACATTTCTCTTCCCCCCCCCCTCTCTGTCTGTCTGTCTGTCTGTCTCTCTCTCTCTCTCTCTCTCTCTCTCTCTCTCTCTCTCTCTAAAATTGTATCTTCTCTTCTCTTCCTCGATCTCCTACGACTCCCTTCTTCATTTCCTGTTTGTAATTCTGACCCTTCCCCTCTTTCTTCAGTGCCGTCTTTCCCTTCCTCCCTCTCTCCATTTCTCCCTTCTTTTAAATCGTATCTACTTCTCTCCCTTTCTTACCTCCGCTCTCTCCACTAGTTATCTTCTATCCCTTTATCTCTTCTCTTCCCTCTCATCTAATTTAACCTAAGCTTCTTCCCTTTCTCTTCTCTTATCATTATCTTTCTCCCTCTCATTATTCCTCTTTTCCCTCCTCCTTTTAATATCTTCACCTCTTACTCGTATCTTCCATCCTTTTTCTTTCTTTTTTGTCTCTTTCTTTCCTTCCTTCCCTCTTTCCTATTTTTATTTTTCTCGTGTCTTTATCAATCATTTTCCCCCTCCTCTGTTAATTATTCTGTGTTTGTGTCTCTCTCTTTGTGCATTATATCCACTCTATTATTAACAGGAAATATTGTAATAGTGATGATGATGATGACGATGATGATGATGACGATGATGATGACGACGATGAAGATGACGACGATGAAAGTAAAATGAAAATGAATACGATGAAATGAAGTTGAAGACGAATAAAACGACTGTGATAAAGACGATGACGAACATGCCATGAAGATTAGCGAAATGCTGAGGACAATGACAAGGGCGATGATGAGGATGAGGGGAAGGAAGATTATTATGATGATGACGACGATGAAAGTAAAGTGAAGATGAATGTGATGATGAAATAAAGTTGAAGACGAATACGAAAGACATAATGAAGATGAAAAAGATGACTACAATTCACATCATCAAGATGCTGAAGACGAAGACGATGACGGTGATAATGATGAGGAGGAAGATAATGATGCTGACGATGATGACGATGATGATGATGATGATGATGATGATGATAATGATGATGCCCACAATCTTCCTCTTCTTACAGTCTTGCTTCCCACCCTTATTTATCTTCATCCCTTCTTTTTGCCGTTTTTTACTGTTTTTCTTCCTTCTCCTTTGTTCCCTTCTAATTATATTTTTTTCTGCTTCCTCTCCCGTTTCCTCCACAGGCGAGCATCTGTTATTACATTTTCTCTCTCTCTCGCTATTCTTTTCTTGATTATTTTCCTACTCGCTCGCTCCCTCCTTCCTTCCTTCCTTTCTTTTCTCTCTCTCTCTCTCTCTCTCTCTCTCTCTCTCTCTCTCTCTCTCTCTCTCTCTCTCTCTCTCTCTCTCTCTCGTGTTTAATCTTGATCCCTTCATGGTCCAGAAAAAATATTATGTTCCAGGTAACGCTTGACTTTATTATTATTATTATTATTATTATTAGATTAAATAAAGGTGCCAGAGAGTGTTAATACCGCCACCACTTACCCTAGCATGCCGGGGTAACTCTAGTATTCCATCCCAGGTATTGCCACACGGTTTTATTTAGAATGACAGCAGTACAAAAATATTCTATCCCCTTTACTTATTATCCTTCAGCTTTGTTTATAATATTTACTGTTAATTATCCCTAATGAGGTTCTGTTTCTCTAATCATCATCATTTTCCGTTCGTTTCCTTAAAACTTTTGCTCATTCATTCAGCAACATTCGCTTTCACATTCTGGCATTTTCTTTATACCAATTTATATTATTTTTACTCATTCTTACTTGTTAATACTCTCCATTCCACGTCTCGTCTACTTAGTCCTTTTTTTTCACATTTTTAGTTGTCAGTTTCTTATACTTCGACATGTTTTCTGGCTTACATCTACTTCTTTTTGTTTTTCCTTTCGTTTTTTTTATATTATTTCTGTTTTCTGCCTCATTCTCTTTTGGGAAATCTTTTTTTTTCATAATTCTTTTTTATTATTCTTTGCTCCTTCTTCGTTTCCTCCTTCTATGTCCTTTACCTTTGACTCATTCTACAGATATAAATAAGACCAAATATCTGGGCAAACAATATGGACAAGTACTGAAGGCTTAACCTGTACGATTCTCTCTCTCTCTCTCTCTCTCTCTCTCTCTCTCTCTCTCTCTCAAATGTGTTTACAAGTGCACCCTGGCCGGTAACTCAATTTCTCTCCCTCTTCTCACTTCCCTTGGGCGGTGTTTCTCCCTCCCTCCAACAAACTATTGCTAATTCCTCCTCCTTTCTCTCCAAAATTTTTTCCTCTCCCCCTTTCCTTTAATTTTGTTCTGTCTCTCGGTTTCATTCAGCACTGTCTCTTGTCTCTCCATTTCCTTCAACTTTTCTTCTGTCTTTCCCTTCCATCCAAAAATTCTTTCCTATCTCCCACTTTCCTCCAAATATCTCTTGCGTCATTTCTTTCCATCCAAGATTCTCTCTTGTCTCTCCTTTTCCTGCAACTTTCTCTCCCGTCTCTCCATTTCCTCCAAATCTCTGGCCTGTCTCTCCTTTCCTCCAGCATTCATTTCCGTCTCTCCCTTTCCTCCAAATTCCTCTCCTGTCTCACCCTTTCCTCCAAATTTCCATTCTGCCTCTCCTTTTCCTCCAACGTTCTCTCCCTTTCCTCCAAATTTCTCTCCTGTCCCTCGGTTTCAACCAGTATTCTCTCCCGTCTCTCTCTTCTCCAAAATTTTCTCCTCTATCTGCCTTTCACCCAGCATACTCTCTTGTTTCTCTAACTTTAATTTTTCTCTCGTCTCTCACTCCCCCCATTAATCCCTATTGTCCCTCTCTCCCAGCAACAAGCTACTGCTGTTTCCTCTTCCCCTGTCTTTTTCTCTCCAAAACTTCCTACTCTCTCTCTCTCTCTCTCTCTCTCTCTCTCTCTCTCTCAAAGTCCCTTCTGATCCATCATTCCTTGTCTCTCCCCTTCTTCCAACACTGTCTCCTGTCCCGTCCTTTCCTCTGAATACCTCTGCTGTCTCTTACTTTCTTCTAACAATCTTTCATCTCCATCGTCTCTCCTTCACCCAAACTCTCTCTCTCTCTCTCTCTCTCTCTCTCTCTCTCTCTCTCTCTCTCTCTCTTTCTCCAAAACTCTGTCCTTCTCCCATTTCCCTCCTGTCTCTTTCTCCTCATCCAAAACTCTCTGTCCTCTCCCTCCCCTCACAAATCCCTCCTTTATTCCCTCCAGAACTCCCTCCTGTCTCTCTCACCCTTCAAATCACTCTCCTGCCTCTCCCCCCCTTTAAAACTACCTTTTGTCTCTCCCTCCCTCCCTACAAAGCTCTCTCATATCTTGAAATCACGCTACAAAGCTTTCTCTTGCCTCTCCTTCCCTCCGAACTCTCTTCGGCCTCTCCCTCCCTCTAGTCTCTCTCCTGTCTCATTTTCCCTCCAAATTCTCTCCTGCTTCACCTTCTTTCTATATTCTCTCCTGTCTCACCTTCCCTCCAAATTCTCTCCAGTCCCTCCTTACCTCCAGAAGTTCTTCAAGTCTCTCCATCCCTCTAAAACTCCCTTTTGCCTTTTCCTCTCCTTGAAAACTCCCTCTTATCTATTGTGTTTTTAATATACATAATTGATATAAATGAAGGTTTCATCTGAAAAATAACCAAATTTGTTGATGATGCTATAATTGGTAACACGGGAGACACATCTTTCCACAGGCAGGCAATACAGAGGGACCTTGATCGACTGTTTAATTGGGTCCAAACCTAACAGATGGATTTTAATATTAGTAAATGCAAAGTGCTAATCACTGGAAACCGAAATGGAAAAGCCAGTTTCACCATGAACAATATTCAGCTACTTATATACTGTCAGTCATGAAAAAAGGCTTAGGAATTATAAGAACAAATGATCCTATACCAAGCAAACAGTGTACGGAGGCTGTTAGGAAAGCCAACATATTAATCGGATTCATTGGCGGTGCGTTCGAATATTAATCAGATAATATCTCCCCACCTTACATAATTCTCTAGTTCGCCCACACTTAGAGTATTGCGTCCAGTTCTGGTCGCCCTATTACAAAAAAGATATAAAAGAGTTCAACGAAGGGTGACCAAAATGATACCTAGATTGAGAAACAAACCATACGAGGAGGTTTTAGAAGCCTTGAATCTTTTTACCCTACCTAAACGCAGATTACAAGATTTAATACAAGTGTTTAAAATTCAAAGGACACGACAACATGACTCTCGATTAATACTTCACAATCACTCAAATTATACTAGAGGCAATGAGCATAGAATAATTGACAAACGATTCCAGTCGCATGAAGCTAAGCATTTCTTCATTAATTGATTTGTAAATATATGGAACAAATTGCCCTCCAGTCTAGTAAACTGATACAGTACTAACCTTTAAAGTTCGCTTGGATAAGTATCTGTCTTCTAACCCCCAGTTTAATATGCTTACTCCTGAATGAAACACTTCTGTATACATAAATATCTTTCCAGAGCTCGGATGATATGACCCGGAGAACAACAGTGAAAAATACTGTTGACTTCCTTTTCAGGTAGATAGTCTAGAATAAAATTTTCTTTCCCTCTTTCCTTTGAAATTTCCATGACAGTTTTTCTATGTTGCATGGCGATCCTTCTCAGTGTTTCCTGCCGACTTCAGCTGCAGGGTCTGGTGGGTGAGGGGAAGCCTTCCTGCTTTTCTATCGTTGTCCTTACAGTAATTGGTACAATAACTTTGTTAGTTACAACCTTCCCTATATCAATCAGCCACGAAAGGACCAACAGGTCTGTTGTTGTTTGCTTTCCTTTGTACTCGTTTGTGCCTCCCTCCCTCCAAAACTCTCCCCTCTCTCTCCCTGCAAAACTCTCTCCTCTCTCTCCCTCCAACATTGACTGTACTCTTCCCTCCTTTATAATCCCTCTATTGTGACCTTCCTGCCTCCCTTCCAGTAATCTCTCTCTCTCTCTCTCTCTCTCTCTCTACAACACCTCATTACCTCCACACTGCTTGCTCCTCCCATCTTCTTTTGTCCCCTCCTCTTTTGATTGTCTCCACTGTATTTTTCCTCCCCCTTTGTTGTGATTCTCTCTCTCTCTCTCTCTCTCTCTCTCTCTCTCTCTCTCTCTCTCTCTCTCTCTCTCTCACCATTTTTTTAACACCACCCCCTGCTCTTCTTCAGCGTTATTCCATTTTTCTTTTCCTCTTTCTTTTCTCCTCCTTTTCCCTCTTCTCCTCCCATTTTTTCCCATTCTCCTTCCTACGTCTCCTGCCTTTTTCCTCTTTCCTTCTTTCTTCCTCTCCTGTTTTCTCCTTCTCCCCCTCTTCTTCCAATTCTCTTTCTCTCATCCACTTCTCCTTATCCCCTATACGTCTCCCCCATCGTCACCCAAAAGCCATTACCTCACCCCTCAGGCTATAATAAAAGACTCCTTCCCTCCCTCTCCCTCCCTGTCTCTCCTTCCCTCTCGTCCTTCGCCTCTCTCTTTCCCTCTCCCCCCCACCCTCATACTTTTTCCTTCCTCCTACGCCTTCTCTCTCTCTCTCTCTCTCTCTCTCTCTCTCTCTCCTTCTCTGATTTTCTAATAGTAATACGTTACTGTCCTTGAAGGTGACAATATCCACTGGCGGCCAAAGATTATTCTTTGTGAAAGTGCTTTCAGTATGAATAGTTCCAAATATCACCCATGCCTGATGAAAGTTCTGCTAGAATACTGATGGAAAGTAAAAAAATTACTACGTTTTCTTGTAACAACCCTTTTTTTGTCATTCAATAAATACAATGGTGTGAACTCAATGTAATTACGTTACTCCTTGCAATATCTAGGTTAGCAATAGTGTGGTGGGAGTAATGTAATAAGAGATGATCCTAACTGCAAAGCAGATGTAATCTCCGTTGACAGCTAAATCACGAATAGTGTATGTGCAGCAACTGCTGGATGCAGAATGTTCGCATTAGCTGTGGTAAAACTTTGGCCGGTCGGGATATGACCATTATCATTAAAGCCATAACCTTCAACATTTACACCTGCTTGGTACTGATTATACCTAAAAAGGTGTATCTAATTTCAAGAACTTTTGATTCAGCTTCAGAAGGAGGAAAAACCCTAATCCCGGTATATTAGTGGATGAGTGGGGAGAGGCTCGTTGACGTTAGATGATGCTAGATAGGCATATGACCAGAATGAGATGAGCCTATGAACTATTCCAGGAAGAAAACCACTCCCTCCCACACTCTCATCTCTCTGCTCCCCCCCTTCTCTCCCCCCTTTCCCTCTCTACCCTCCTCCCTCAATCATTCTCCTCTCTTTCTTACTCTCGCCTTTTTTCCTTCGCTCCTCTCCTCCCTTTCTCTCCTTTCCTCCTCTAACCCCTTCTTCCCCACTATTCGCTTTACTTCCCCCTACCTTTCTCCCCGACTCACTCCCTTCCCGTCGATATCTCCATTTTTCTTTATCCTCCCCCCCCTCTCTCTGTCTGTCTGTCTGTCTGTCTGTCTGTCTGTCTCTGTCTGTCTCTCTCTCTCTCTCTCTCTCTCTCTCTCTCTCTCTGCCTCCTCCCTCCACTCTTTATTTCCCCCTGTCTCTCTCCTTCTCTTCCCACTCTTTATTATCTCTACCTTCTCCCAACGACCCCCTCTTTTTTTTTTTTTCCTCCTACCTCCTCATCTTTCTCTTTCTTTCTTCTTGTCTCCCATCTTACCCCTCTCATTCTTCCTCCTAAAAGCCCATTACCCTCTCTCACATTCCTCCTCTCTCCCCTACCCTCCTCTCTCTTTCCTCCTCCTTTCCCTCCCCTCCTCTCTCTCTTTCCTCATCCCCTCCCACCCCCCTCTATCTCTTTTCTCCTCCCCTCCCTCCCCCCTTCTCTCTCTCTCTCTCCTTTCCCCTCCCTCCCTGCCACTGAGTTCCATTGACTACCGCCTCCCCTCAGTCACGCTTCCCCTCATTAGTCATTTCTCAGCTCTCTCTCTCTCTCTCTCTCTCTCTCCTTATCTCCATTCCTTCAAGGCTTGTCTTTCGAGGTTTGTACTTTTTTTTTTTTTTTTGCTCCTTTTCTCTCCCGTTTCCCGGTATCTTCGTTTACCCCAAATTTTCCATCTGCTGCCCCACTTTCTGTCAACCCTTTCACCCCGAGGATGTCTCTTTCCATTCCCGCTGTCCTCAGAAGATTTTGGAGATTTTTCGAGCTTGAAGGGTTAAATACCTTCATTAAACTTTTTAGTACAGGAAAGTTTTTTTTTTGTTTTTTTTACATCGCCTGGATGAAGCACGTATACTGTATGTCGAAATGTACGATATCTTAGAAAGGGAGTCATATTTCTCTCAGTTCGTCATTCCTTTTTCCTGTTCCTTTGTTTGCTTTCTCCACTCCTCTCTTTTCTCCCTTTACCAAGCACTTTGGCTTCCCTAAATTCGTTTGTGTGCATCTGATTCTTTCTCGCCCCTCGCTTCATTTTTCCCGCTTCCCCTCCAAGTGCTTTCTCGTTTTTTTCTCTACCGTCAGTGTTCTTACCCTCGCTTAGTAAGATGACCTCGCTCCTTCTTGTTACTGCCAGAAGGTTTTACTCATCTTAGGAAAGAACTCTCGAGAGGAAAGGATCAGAAACTATTCCCTTTCATCTCCTCATTCCAATGACATCTTTAATATTTCGATTTGAATGGGTTAAATATTTACAGCCTTTATTAACTCCTTCAGTACGATAAGTCACGCTCTAAGTTGTAGAGAATTGCTGGAAGATAGGAAGAATGAAAAACACAACATCGGCATGAAGGGATTATTCTCTTCGGTTAAAGTCCTCCTTAAATTTTTCACTCTTTCTTCTTAAGGAAAATCTCGCGTTGTGATGACGTTAGATAAGCTTCTTTATCCTACTAGCTTTTTTAAATAATTTGTTTTGCTAGATCCCAGAGTGCTATATCAAGATGGCGGGCAAGATGTTGGACAGGAGTGAGAAAGAGGTGGGGGAGGAACTGTGGGAGATGTAAAACAGGAAAGGTAGGAGATGTGAGGTGAGGAATGGAGAAGCAGGAAGTGAGGAAGTGATGGGGAGAAGTAACTGAAAGGTGGAGGAGGACAGGTGGAGTCGGAGAGTCGAAGAAGGAATGTTCGAAGGAGCAGGAATGGGGGTGAGGTGTAGAAAGAATGTGGGAAGAAGTAAGGGAGTTGGAGGAGATGAGAATGGGAGGCATGGGGGAGGGAAGAGGAAGGGGGCATAAGTAATCGATTGAGTATGTCACTCTGTCTGTGTATATCTTTTCTCCACCTACAAACGTGACACTTCGCTGGCAGGTCAGTTGTGGAGTTTACAATTCAAAGGGACTCGGCAATTATTCAGTGATGTGGTGACTGTATGGGAGCCAGTGTCTTTCAGTCGTGTGTCATTTGGTTGTGTCTCGATAGGAAAAGAAAATGCCAGTCGATTGTGCTGTGGAAGTAAAAAGGAAGCGTCAGCCGATCGTGTATTGGGGTGTCAAAAGCCAATCGACTGTGCCGAGGGGGTCAAGGAAGTGTCACTGTACATTGTGTCGCGAAGGGTCAAGAAATGGAAATCTATTGTGTGTTGGGAAAGGTTAAGAAAGTGTCAGTCTAGTGTGTGTGTGTGTGAAAGTGCCAATCGATTGTGTGTGAGGGATTCATGAAAGTTTAACTCTACTGTGTGATGGGAAAAGTCAAGACAGTGTCAATCTATTACGTGTCGGAGGTAGGAAGGGGGGGGGGTCAGGAATGCGTCAATCGATCACGTGTCTCCATCCACTCCTCCCTCTCTACCCCCCTTCAAAACCCCATTCAGTCTATTTCCCATCCCCCGCCATAACACCTTCCTCCTGCCTTCCTCTCACACCATCTCTCATCCCTCCCATCCCTAGATCAGTTTCCTCCTACTTTTTCTCCCTCTCTATTGATGGTCTTTTTCTCTACCCTACACTATTCCTCCATTCCTCTCACACTTTTCCCTCTAGGAAAACTCCCCCAATCTCTCTGTTTTCCTCCATATTTCTTTCCCTCCCTACCAGCCCTACCTTCTCCTCCACAACCCCTTTCTTCCTCCTACTCATCTTTTTCTCACACTGTCATATACTGTATCTCTTCCTGTCTTCCAAATCTTCCTCTCAGAAAAATCTCCCTTTAGTCTCACCCTTTACCTCCATAACTACTACCCTCCCACACCATTCGCATTGCCTCAGTCTCTTTCCCTAATCTCCCTTTCCTACTATCTTTCACCTCTCTCAATCGCACCCTCTCTTCAAAACTCCCTCCAGTCTCTCCCTCTTCCTCCATACCTCCTTTCCTCCCCCTTTCCTCCCCCTCAAGTCTCAGATTCCCCATTAGGCAGCAAAAAACCTGACAACAGAGAGAGCACACACAGCCCGCAGTAATGAGTCCCTTAGCTCTCTCTCTCTCTCTCTCTCTCTCTCTCTCTCTCTCTCTCTCTCTCTCTTTTCCACTTTTTAAATCTCAGTTCCTCTAAGGTAACCTCATCCTTGCCACAAACACACTGTCTGTCTATCTCTTAATTTGTCTCTCCTTGCTCCTTTCTTCTCTCTCCCTCTCCTCTGTCTCACATGGTGGCCGGGTGGTTTAGAGCTCCGTGAATTAGAGGCTGTCGGCGAAGGTGTACTGCCATCAAAGGAGGGATTGAATCCTTCTGGTACCCTGCTGTTCCTTTAATCCCTTTAGACAAGGGACGTGCGCTGGAGGGGGATGCTTTCCAGTGGTGGCACCGATACGAACAGGCAAGTAAACCGTTTCTACAAACATCCTGAACTACCTCCCTATCCCCCAAAAGAGGATGGTGGACTACAGGAGATCGGCAACTGAAGCCTGCAGTCCACATCGTACGCATTTCGTAAGAGCCTGGGTCCACTACAACGATAATAAGGCCAAGGATGTAATATCTCTCATAATCTTGTCGGTACAAGATTATTTTATTCAGTTTATCTAAGGCTTTTAAAAGCGAGGAGTTGGTTAAATTGAAAATGTCTTCTGGACAGAGGAAAACAAAAGAAAAAAATGAATAAAAAGTACTATGTCATCGTGCTGAAATGTATTAATACCTTTAATTCGATGACGTAATTTGGCAAATGTTCTTGATATCTTCAGACGATTTTCTTCTGCTTAGGATACATTCTTTTAACTGAAGGTGTTACATACACAATAGCCCTCAGAGACTCCTTCAATATGGAAAGCCCCTCTTAATAACACAGTCCGGAGGTATAAAGTATAAAGATATAAGACACCTCAGCGGACGAAGGGGTTCAATGAATTTTGGCGGTTCTCCCTTTGGACTTTGTCACTTATATTCTTTTCACATCAACCTGGCCTACAACTACCATCTCCATTCTCACTGCTGAGTTGCTAAAACTGACCAACACCAGAACATGCTGCTTAGAATTAGTGTTGTAAAAGATCAGCAGTCAAAACACTATCTTTTCCTGCCAACGAGATACGAGAAATAAACGACACTAGAACACAAATCTGGGCAAGAACTACAAATGTTTTTCTAGCCACTGACTTGTTACCTAGTTCAGTGGCCCCGTAACCCAGGTGAAGGCGTTGTGAAGAAGAGGTGAATTAACAAGTCTACAAACAGTGCCAAATTAAAAAGAAAAATAATGATTCTCTCTCTCTCTCTCTCTCTCTCTCTCTCTCTCTCTCTCTCTCTCTCTCTCTCTCAGCACTGATATCAGGGTCACGGCACCTCCCGGTAAGCAGCGTTTAGCCAATTATGTCTTGAGGGTAAGTTCACGCAGAGAGAGAGAGAGAGAGAGAGAGAGAGAATATTGTGTGTGTGTGTGTGTGTGTGTGTGTGTGTGTGTGTGTGTGTGTGTGTGTGTGTGTGTGTGTGTGTGTGTGTGTGTGTGTGTGTGTGTGTGTGTGTGTGTGTGACGTTCCTCAATCACCGCTGTCCCCCTCTCTCTCTCTCTCTCTCTCTCTCTCTCTCTCTCTCTCTCTCTCTCTAACGTCAAGAGTGTTATTATGGCGTATTAAATTATTATGCATGATTTCCCCCTCCATGCATCCAATTATCCTTAATCTGCATGTGAGTAAGCTGGGGACGCATCTGCTTTGTGTGTGTGTGTGTGTGTGTGTGTGTGTGTGTGTGTGTGTGTGTGTGTGTGTGTGTGTGTGTGTGTGTGTGTGTGTGTGTGTGTGTGTGTGTGTGTGTGTGTGTGTGTGTGTGTGTGTTTTGAGAGAAACAGACGAACCGAAAGACAGAGAGAACAAACTAACTTTGTGTCAATGAATATGTTTATGTGTATGCGTGTGTGGAGGGGGGATCGAGTGGGTAGGTAGCGGCTTATGTGAGGGGGAGATTTTGTGGGGGAAGTGTTTTCTCTGTTTATGATGCCGGATGTAATTAAGTTTAGTTCAGTTTGGTTTGGTTTGTTGTGGTTTCTCCTGGTTCCGCTTTGTTTACATTGCGTTAAGTAAAGTGCTGTGGAGTGATATGGAAGACAGAGTAGGAATAAGGGTGAGTGAGAGAGA